>NC_141619.1:23963684-24335567 GCF_047967505.1 Dipteris shenzhenensis
AGCGTACCCATGCTATCTTCTGAGTGCGTAGGTGTGAGTGCTAATGAACAAAAGAGAGATGACCCACATATCCATACACAAGACATACACGAGGACTGAGAGATTGAGGAATGCCTGTTTCAGTAAAGGTCTCTTTAGCTGTAGCAGCTTTGCAGCATCAATATATGAAGTAAGCACATGATCCTTCAAAGAATTGGCTACCATACATCACAATGCTCATTTCATCAGATTGCAAAATATCGTTACCAGAACATAGTAAAAATAAATCATCTATTGAAATCAACCTTAGCCTTACTCTTGACTATTCCCTAGAAGCCCATATACTTATCACAAGTCATTCCAGACTCAAGACCAAAAATTATCATTGAGATTTATTATGGTACTCCACCCACTTCTTCAAGCTCTCAATTTGCAGGCTATTCATGCAAGCACGAGGCCTGCAATCCTTTATCATTTTCTCCCCATCTTGCCACATTTCAGCCAGACCGAGGGAGACTAATAGAGCACAGGTGACAGCAACGCTCCTTCCATGACCTGAGCCATTGGCGAATGATCCACATTGCCCAATCCGCCATCACAAGGACATCCATGCACCAAAACAAGCTGTATTAGGTCATACTATTCCATAAAATCATCCAGAGAAAACTTCACCAAATAATCTCAGGTAGGACAGGTCCATTGCTTTTGAGGCAAAATGCACATACGAAAAGCAACAAATGGCCTGTTTCGCCATGCATACGTCACTCACCAAATGCACAATGGATGAAAACTGGTCGTTTTTCTTGTCTTTTGGCTGAAGCCCACCTCACAGCCAGCTCGATATCCTCAGGCCGAGGAGCTCTTGAGTCCCATGTAGGAATGCACAAATAAGGGAGATCTCTGACACAGTCACTTCTCGGAAGTTCACAGGTACAATCTATTACAGCAGGTTCCCCTGGAGGAACATCCTCTGGCAGAAACGGCCACCCTCCAACGTAGATACCTTCACATACCTTATTATATACAGGTTCATCTGTCTTCTTTCTTCTCAAAAAAATGTAGCCTCTTGCAGGAAGCTTATATGGATAGAAAAATATCTGAGACCACCATGGAAAAGCACCGTCCTTTGTTTTTTGAAAAAGACGAGAATAACTGAAGATAGGGTGTGAAGATACTGCAACAAGAAAGCCAACAACAGAGAAATGGAGCACAGGTAAAAGTACAAGAGGAGCCGTCCTACGGGCTGTGTATGCCACACCAAGAAGAACTGCAGTGTTCACAGCAACGAATTTGGTAATGCCCATTGCACTTATTTAGAACAATGATTTTCTATCTTGCACGTATGTGTCTTGCAGGACGAGCCGGGAATTCCGCACCGAGGGACAGAACAGTACTCACAGTAACACCACAAGTATGTAAGGTGTCCTATGCAACTGCTCCACATATAGCCAAAACTGTCGGGTGGAGTACCTGCAACAATGCGGGCATCGACAGGATGATTGTAAGGAAGCCTGGAACCGTCGGCCAAGAAAGCGATCATAACAAAGTATGTCACTGAAACCCAAAAGTTCAAGGATAGGCAGGATAGGAAGCAAACAGTCATAAACGATTCATTTTTACGCAGGTGGAAGCTGTATCACTGGGATACAGACGGATCTACAATCAAATCGAACCGATGTTAGGCACAGGAAGGAAATTGAGGGGCATGCTCATACTCAGCTAATAAAACCTTACCTCAGATCTGGCTTCGTGGGTCATTTAATTTCTTTGATCTGCTCACAGCAAAAGGATTAACATGGCGGCAGAGCAGTGGACTGTGGACAAGATGCTCATTTTACCTTGCTACGTAAGAACATCTGGGTTCATGTTATCTTAGTAAGTAGGAACATCTAATAAAGCGCTCCATGTTACCTTCCTTCTTAAGCAGAATATCTAATAAAATGTGAATTACTTGGGGGACTAGTGGGAAATTCCCATTAATTAGTTGCTGGGAAGAGAAGAGGGGTGAAAAGGAAGAGGCAAAGGGCATGATTAAACTACTTCGATAAAGGGGGGAGGGAGGAGTTTCAATTAAGAGGGACCACTTAAGAAGGGAACATTAAAGAAGAAGGCGCGTGCTAAAGGGGGCTTTAAAGAAGACGAGTAATCTTACCCATCTACGACACACTAGAGACCAGCTTCATCTCAAGTTGCGATCATAGATTACCTTTAATAGAATTTAAGGCTACATTTATAAATCTCAAACTTTGAAGAATTTTAAGAAAATTTATGAAAAACATATACATACGCCTACGCACCCACCCACACACACACACATAGAGAGAGACAGTTGTGTGTAGATATAAATAAATATCTTATAAACTCTCTGTCTATGTGTGTGTGTGTGTGTGTGTGTGTGTATGTGTGTTCTCTCTCTCTCTCTCTCTCTCTATGTGTCTATGTGGCAATCTGCATATGTATATATCTGTATATGCTCAAACATATACAATCAAGTTTATGTATGCTCATTCCGTTTCATAAAAGTGTACATGTATGCCTATATGTCTACACATGTACATGTGTATGTCTGTCTATATGTGCACACACATCATGTGTATCTATGCACATGCACATTGTTTTGATTTTTGTGCATGTGTTTTGATTGTTTGGGCATCTTTGAGTATGTGTGCCTCTATCTAGATGTGTGTGTGACTTGTGTTTGTGTGTGTTTGCTCTGTGTGTGTGTGTGTGTGTGTGTGTGTGTGTGTGTGTGTGACTTTGAGTGCCACTTGGTAACTTAAAAATAAGAAATTTTAGATAGATAGATGATGATTATATCATTACAGTATCACCTAAATCACATGTGCTGACATGTGGAGTTCTCAAGTTCTGCAAATCAAATCTGATGTCAACTGCAGCCATTCCTTTGCCCAACCATGCATGATGTAAATTTGAGCACCTACCTTAACTCGGTTGGGCATGCATATGTTAAGATTAGCATATAGTTGGCATGTTGGCACGGAAATGAAAAACAGGGGGCCACTGCACTGCTCCCTCCCTCTCTCTCTCTCTCTCTCTCTCTCTCTCTAGCCTGAGTCTAAAAAGGATGCTTCCATGGCCCTCAATGTCAGATTCATTTCCCTCAAGGTAGCAAAGAGTTCAAAGCTTGCTAATGTTCTCTCTCTCTCTCTCTCTCTCTCTCTCTCTCTCTCTCTCTAGCCTCGTCAGTCTGCAATTAGATTCTGTCTCCTCACGGGCAGACTCTCTTTGCAGTTGCCCACGTGCCTTGTGCCACTTGGCTATTTCGTGCCCTTCCTTACACCCACATGGCTACTCCATCCATGTGGCAATCCTTGCCTTCCTCCTCGTAGCCTGCGCCAACAGCCTGTGACCACCATGTGGCACTCCGTAGTCCGTGACTAGTTCGGCCACATGCCATCTATGATTCAGGCCCCATGTGTCGATAGTGCTAGTTTGCCCATGCCAGTCTGCTCATGTCATGCCATGTGTTAGCCGACAGCAGGACTCACAATCCAGTGCCTAGTGCATGCCTCCATATAGAGTGCCATGTGCAATCTCATCCAACGACTATGTGTTTGCTCAATGCCACGTGTCATCCTCGCGTGCTTTGGTCCACCAAACCTCCTCCACGTTCCTCCAAAGCTCCCATGAACATCCATTTTCCTTTTTCCAAGCCCCCAAATCTCGCCACGTTGAAACCTCTCCTTAAAGAATAGTATAGAAGGCACTACTAAAGGGGGAGGGGAAAGAGGGACCATTTATAATATTTTAGTTAGCATTAGATATACTCTTCCACTATATAGCCTAGTGGTAGGGCTCACATGTGGGAAAGACAACATTGTGGGTTCGAATCCTACCCTCTGCACTCTTAAAGATGTGCACTTTTCTTAGACATCTTAAAATAAATTAATTAATCCATGGACAAACATAGGTTAATTAACCTCTATGGTCCAAAACAAATAGGAATATAATAACGTTGAGCGAGTATGTCCAAAACAAAATGTGAATTACTTAGGGGACTATTAGTTGTGGAGGAAAGAAAAAGGGTGCATCTTGTTAATTGGAATATCTAATAAATGTGAATTACTTGGGGGACTATTAATTGTGGAGGAAAGAAAAAGGGTGCATGAAGCGTGCTCAGAGAAAACAAAAAACCTGCAAAATATTAAAAAACCTGCAAACATACAATGAATCTGTAACATTTTCATTTTGCCTTAAAAAAATATTTTCTCGATTTTTTACAATCTGCAAAAGTTTTGGCAAATTTATAGAGGTTACACACTAATTGCACATACTTGGGTAGGTAGGGGCATCTGAGTACATGGCCGCCACATGTTTGAAGACTACAGGCTGCATAAAAGGAGGGTGGCCCATATGATGGGCCACCAACCTCCCCCCGCCCATCACCCACCCAAGTAAGCAGGAATCAGACAACTGCCACACAATTGCAACCCTTCCCTGATACAACAAATAAAATTTGCAAGAAATAACAAAATAATGAATTGCTATAGAAAAAAACATGCTAACCGAATGGGCACTCTGTCAAATGATTTATGATAAAAAATGTAGATAAAGGGTTTATGAGAAGAAAAGTAACCAAGAAAAAATGATTAAAATTTTATTTTTTTGATCTTATTTCTTTGCTATAGGTTTTGTTGCTATCATAGACTTGTGTTAAGGTGTTGACATAGATGTCTCATGATAGGGTTCGAGACTCATGAGACTTCAAAGTAGGGGCAATTTTGCATAGTCAAGGATAACATAATACTGTTTGCAATAGAAATTGAAGAACTAGGTCGCATAATATTGTTTTCAATAGAACTTGAACAATTAGGTCAACTTTGAGTTATTGAGGAAAACTTCTATGTTGGGAGCTTTGCATATCAAAATGTAGCAAGTAACCCAGTGTGTAGTGTACAAATAGTGAGATGAAGGTTCTGTGCATTAAATTCTTATCCACAACTTTTGTGAGATGTGGTGACAACATGCAAAACCATGATATGTTCTCTTGAGTGCTAACTTAGTTGAAGCCACTTCTTTCATGGTTTAAAGGTTCCTATCTACATGTGACATGTCAAATCATTTGCCTAATGTACTTCAATGTAAGTTTTTGGTCTAGCAAAACCCCAAACACTATGTTCTAGCATGACAATAAATCTAAGCTATTTTTTAAGTTCTTTAGCCCTCCTTCAAAATTTGGCAATACGTATCTAACATTGTGTACTGTTTTATTTCTTAATTGTCCAATGTATAGGCATTAATGTATTATGAGATTGCTTGCAAAACATTGCATTAAATGCAAGAATGCATCGTTTTTGGAGATGTGTGAACATCGAATCAAATGTCCATTTATTTTATTGAAAGTTAATCCATATATGGACCAATTGAGAGTTGTATATAGTTGTTTCATTGAGAAATTGATATTTCAAGTCATAACACATTAAAAATTATTGCAATAATTGTAAAGTCAAGTTATTATGGCTCAAAATTTCCAAATTTAAATTAAAGCAAGAATTATTGGATTGAAGGGTTAAATTGGAAAGTATGGATACAAGTGTGGCCATGAGCTTTACATAAGTTAGACTTGGAGAAAATGTTTATGATTTAAAAAACTTATCTCATTGAAAATGAGCCAAGGTTAGTTCAATGTTGCCCAAGTGACTGACCAAAAATAATCAAGAGGCTTGTATCATGATGCAATTTTGTTGGCATAAAAAAATACTTATGTACAAAGGGTCATGAAATGGGCATGTACAGCTTTGATAGAAGAGACCATTAGGGTTCTTAAGTTAGAGTGGTGTATATAGCTTTGTAACCCTTATCATGTTGAATACAGAGTTGTGGATGTTCTATAAAAATCTTATGTATGGAGGATGCCTCCTTCTCTCCTCTCTTCTGTAACTCCACGCTCTCTCAACCAACATGAAATCAAATATTATGCTCCACCCATTCTACTTCTTCACCCTTGCGAAACTGGTATGTATTTAGGTCATAGCAACCTTCTCTTTGTCTCGCCATAGAGACTAGTGTAGATTTCTATTTTTTGCGAAAAAAGTCCAGAAAGATCCTTAATCAAAGTTTTGGAGCTCAAGAGTCTAAAAGTTTTAGCCTCTAAGTGTGTGAGAGAGCATGCTTTCTAATATGCTATAATAATTATGAGTTCAAGACTATTATTGTACACTATTAAAGATTTTATTGAAGTACTCCTTTAGCCATCCCTATGACAACTTTCATGTGCCTTTGGGTGAACCATGAGGCTTTTCTTTTGGTATTCATGCAAGTCTTTCTTGGTATTCAATGTTATTTTCAGCCAACAAGGCTGCTTTCTTGATATCTAAGGTTGAGAAACCTTAGTGTTGAGGCTTGTGAAAGTGGAGGGGAGAGAGGGAAAGAGTACAATGCACAAGCCTACAGTTTACAATTCTATTGGAAAATGAAGGACTACATATAATACAATATGTTCTTGTTGGCTTTGTGTGACCAAAATAAGCTATTCTAGCAATAGTCTTATGAGTTATGTAGCATCACATGCTCTTATTGTGAGAGAGATATACTCTCCCTCTATTGATGATTAAGAAACACTGGCTACTTCTTTGATAGCCACGTACTTGCTCAAAATGCATAACCTTAATTTGATCTTCTTATATTGGATCTCTGACATAGTCACCATCATAATAACCATGCAATCAGATATGACATCATATATATTCAATTCCAAGCTTAATTGTTCCCCTGATGTATGTTGATACTCTCTCGTCTATGTTCCAATGTGATAGTTTTGGATTTGACATAAATTATGCAAATGGTTTGACAACATTACCTTGTCAAATATATCAAGGATCTAATGAGGCGTCTATGTTCCAATATGATAGTTTTGGATTTGACATAAATTATGCAAATGGTTTGACAACATTACCTTGTCAAATATATCAAGGATCTAATGAGGTGTCAAATATATCAAGGATCTAATGAGGATCAATCTTCGGCTTGATCCTTGTCAAATATATCAAGGATCTAATGAGGTGTCTATAATACCTTTCATTCGCAGTTGGATTTTCTTAATCTTTTATTGCTTAATACCTTTCATTCGCAGTTGGATTTTCTTCATCTTTTATTGCTTTAGGTAAAAACATCTTTAAGAGACATTTCATCCATGAGGTGCACTAGTATATGCTCTTGTATATTGAAAAAACTAGTTGACAATTCCTTTTCCATCAAACAAAAGAACTCCATACACTCTAACCTCTTTTTCAAAAGTCCAATGGATTTAATACTTTTGAAATTGCCCCACCTATAAAATGCACATATGCATGCAAATAGTCAATATATATGGATCTAGAATAACCAAACGATAGGATGCAAAATAAGCAAACACTATACATATCTATATGCATGCTTTCTTACCTCACAAGTAGTCAAAGTAAACAATATATGGATGCAAAATAAGAAAAGAATATACATATCTACATGCATGCTTGCCTACCTCACAATTTTCGCTAGTTGATAAAAGACTTCATGCAAACCTTCATTCAAGAAATCTTGGATAGCCAATGATAGAAAATGATACCATATACAATTAAGCAAAAGTTACGTGGAATAAAACCATTTCTAAGGGTTGGCCAATATATTCACATTATTTATATATATTACCCAAACCAGCAAATAGATTATGCCAATTATCTCTTCAAGCTAGATAATTTGGCATCATTACTAAGTTCAACTCTCTAAAAGATGCTCGAACCACATCATATGTGATGTTTCCATCATCACTATTTTCTTTGTCCACAAGTAAGATATTTGTATTGGCTATTTAGAGAGTTCCCCTATGTTCTTGATTATGCAAATGGTTTTGTATTAGTGATTTGAAGATATTTTCTTGAAGCTATTGGATACTTTTTATTGATGATATGTTTCCGTAATGGTTCCCCTATGTTCTTGAATATGTGAATGAGCTCTAACATATGCTAAATCTTTGAAGAGCTTGAATATATAGGCTATTAAAAAATGATATCCTATTTTTCATGCCCTTTGGCTTTATGTTTTTCACTATTTGTAAATCCTTTGTATCACGTGCATTCAAGGATTACTTTAAAAATCCCTTACGTGTGAATTTTTCACGAATACAATGCACCCTTTTTCTATTCAATCTGTGAATAGACCTTTTAAACGGTACCTTCTCTATGTGAAAAATATGTGCAAAAAATATATTTGAAATCCCCTTCTATTGAATCCACGTGCTGGTTTGCATATTTATGAGTGACCCCCCCCCCCTTCCGAGTGTTTGGCTTTCACCTCTCATTTTGTTCAAATGCAGACCACATCTTATCCTAATATTCTAGATTTGTATTAATGGTTTGTTTTGCTAGTAACATCAAAATGCCATCTATCACTTGAGCAAAAGGGATGGTTCATTTTTAGAAACTTTCTATAATTTGGATACACCACTTTCCTTAAATTTTTACTATATTTAGATTTCAATTCTTTATCACATGTTAGCATGATAGCCCTTTGTTAAGAGGTTGGCAAATTTTTTAAGAAATGGTTAAAACTAATTCCTATCGATGATCAATAGAGGTTTAATTAAAAACAATGGTAATGAAATAATACTTTAATAGAGTCAAAGATCATGACAATCATATATCGTCTATGTTGGTATTCCATGTACTGTGAATCTTTGACTAGTAGAAGTAGAAGTAGAAGATCTAGAAATGTCAAATATAAAAGCCTCAACCCTTTCATCATTAGCTCTAAGTGCACATCCAAGTCTTTTTAATTGATGTTGTTTTGAGAGAACACATATCACATGTATAGGAATTTGAACATTCATGTTGTTATGTTTAAATATTGTAGCTAGCAAGCAAAACTAGGAATGTAGATGAGTTTGTCCATTAGGGGAGAAATGGGGTCTCAAAAGGGCCTCCAATTAGTGTTTCCTAATTTCAAGGGATTAGAGAGGGATTTGAGGTGTACCAATGAGAGTGCTCCTTTGTGTGGAGCAATGGTATGTTGAGGTGGAGGGATGGCAGAGATCCCCTATTGGCTATTTCTCTTACATTGGGGACCACTTAAACCATCCTCCCTCCCCTTAACACATGCTTGACCACCCTCCCATGTGCACCCACCCCAGATCAGCCCCAAATCTCTTTTAAGTCTTTGTGGGCCCTTGTGGGTGAATTTCTCTTCTCCTTGGGTATATTGTAGGTTTGCCCCTTCTTTCTCTACTCCTCTACTTTGGTCCAACTGCCCTCTCCCTCCATTGTGGGACCTTTTGGATGAATTTCTTTTGTCCTTTAGCCTACTACAGGCGTGCCCCCTTCCTCTGCTCCTCTGCTCCTCTGCTCTGGTCCAACTGCCATCTCCCTCTATTGTGGGACCTTTTGGATGAATTTCTTTTGTCCTCTAGCCTACTGTAGGCTTGTCCCCTCTCTCTCTTCTCCTCTACTCTAGTCTAATTGCTCTCTCCCTCCATTTTTCAAAATTTGGGTTGCAGCACCTCCTATAGCTCATCTTCTCTCTCCTACTCTTCTCGCCGTTTTTGTGCCTCCTCTTGCTCTATCCCCTCATGCTCTACATCTGCCTTCTCTTTCCTCTCTTGATCAGCCCTCTCTTGCTCTATGTCCTCTTACTCAACCCTCTCCTACGGGTGCTCTTTCCCTTCTATAGGCTCTTTTCCGTCTGGTGCTCTTTTCCCTCCTATAGGTGCTTTTCCTTCTGCTACAGCAACTCTTTACCCTCCTATAGGTTCTTTTCCCTCTCATATGGGATACAATTGCTCTTTCCCTTCCTACAGCTATTGTTTTCTCAACATGCATGTTTTGGAACACAGTGACACAAGATGGCAATGCTGTGAGCTCTAGTGTGTTCTAAAGGCATGGTCATGAAGAAAGTGACACAATCTAGAAATATTGTGAGCTCCAGCGTGTTGAGGAGCAAATAGTGGTGAGAAGAGTGTGTGATGAGGTCTATGATAGTGCATCAAATTGGCCTAAAGATCTAGGAGATGCTTGCTATAGAGAGGTTGATAAGATAGTCAAGAGTTTGGAATTTCCCTTAGCACACAAAATGTCATTGTATTTTTGAAAAAGTAAAAATCTTGCAGGCATTTCTTGGACTTGTGGACTTTCTCAAACTGCCATCATCCATGATCTATGGTGCTCATAATGCCTAATTTTTTGTTGACCTGCTTCCATGTTAATACTTAAATGTCTCTGGAAAGACGGTTGGTTTATTCTTAATGTCAATAATATGTGAGCGTAATATTTTGTGAGCATATACAAATTATCTCAGGTCTGCTTAATACACGAGGTCGATGAAGCGAATGAAATAGGACTACTCTAATGTCTTAACTAGACTCGTGGCTGAAATCTAATAATTCTAGATAACTAGCATAAAGGAGACTATTTTAGTATAGCACTTTGCACTGAATTTAAGATAGCATGGAGGCAGTGTAGGATAAGTGGTCACCAACGCGGTGGTTGGTTTCATACTAGGATATTAAATGCCACCAATGCAATGGTTTGCTTCTATTATTACAAGATAAATACAATACAATTCATTCATTTACGACTTGTGGATTTGTGGATTTGTTATGGGATTTAATAAGACTAGCGTGGTGGTTGTTTGGGATATACTAAAAACAAGCATGGAATTTATCATTTGGGATTTACAAAAACAAGCATGGTGGTTAGTTTGGGATTTGCGAAAAGAACCGTAGTCTCATTCCATTTTCCAAGATAAGTGGAATATTGTTTCCTTTCAATGAGACTACATTTTCTTAGTACTATCTTAGTCGTCCTCGTCCACCACTCGAAGACACCCCAAGATGTGCTCATGCATGTCTAAATTCAATTTGAAGACACTCTTGCCCTTCTTTTGTTGTGAGACAAGTTGCATCTGGAACTAATGTTTGCGGACTCTTATGTAGCAATTCGTAATTGTGGCCTCTCTTGGATGTTTTCTTGTACCAAAAATCTCCAACTACTACATCCCACTTCTCATAGGTTGTTCCCCAATTATCCTTAAATGCTTCCTCAACCTTGTGCTTAGGTTTTGTGCACTACAACACAAAGATGGGTCATCTTCCTCATTCTCCCTAGAGGCAGCGACAACTGCAAAGTTATCCCCCTCTTCCAGGCAGTCAATGAGGTTATCAAAACTCTCCCCAAATTGTGGCGATTCATTGTTTGTCTCTCCATCTCAATATAGAGGGAAAACTTGAACTCGCTCCCATGTCTTCCCAATTGCAATGTTCTCACAATTGTCATGATCCCCTGTGATGTACACACTGTAGAAACAAGAAAGTTTTCTTGTTTTAATCAGGTGGTTGTTTGAAAAGCCCCATATGATGTACAAAACACCAACTCCTTTAATTTTCTTGCAATCCTGCCGGCTTCTCCCTTGCACTTCATCCGCTTTCACTTCATGGAACACTTTGTGTACTACACTATTCTTAAGGCTTTGTTTATAGTATGTTGAATGTGCACATGTGGAGAGGTTAGTTGTAAGCCATGTTACAACATCATTGGAATCATTGAGCTTTTCTTGAGGGCATGTTTGACCCTGATGCTCATGTCCATCAGTTTGAGAAGGTGTACGTGGTTAACAACCCACCACCTCTGGTACCACTCTGACAAGAGGTAGTGTTTGAATCAACCTTGGTAGGCAAGGCATCAAGGTGGCTTGTAGAGTATGCGGGGGACCAATTCACCACATATGATCTCATCCACGTCGCATTCTTGAGATAGTTTTGTAAAGAGAAAACGACACCGCAATAGCGATTGGTTCAGGGAGATCAAGATGTGGAGGATTAAGTGGCCCAATTTTGGCTACTTCTGCAACGAGTACCTGCGATGGATTGGCCGGACCAAGAAGTGCTAAACAACTATTTCATTTTGGGGTTGTCCTGAGATTTGTGGCTGGCATTGGATACAGTGGATTGGGTCCAAACGAGACTCATAGCTGTCGTGAAACAAGCAGTGTGAGCGGGAGAGGCTCTGCACGGCAGAGTGGCCAAGAACCACAAGTCCTTGAAAGCCAAAACTAAGAAGAAATCGATGAAATCCAAGAGGTCAGATGATAGTGATCTAGATTCAGATGATGAAAGTTATGAAGAGAGCACTGAAGAAACCAGCAATGAGGAGTCCAACTTAAAAGCAGAGAAGAAGACCCAGAATGCCTCTAAAGGAGGTAAAGTCACTCCAGTGACTTTCCGAGATGGATCAACTGTCAAGGGTTTGAAAGGATTATGGTGCACTCACTACCGTAATCCGAGACATTCAGCAATGGAGTGCATGCTCAATGAGAAATGGTGTGCCATATGCTTGACCAAAACCCACAACACAGCCACTATAACAGCCACGGCCAACATGCAATTGGTCAACTGCAATGGTCAGCTTCTAGTGAGCAGGATCCGAGAACATCTTATGTTCAAGAGGAACATCCACAATCGATGACCCAATGAGGCGATGCCAACAGTGGCTGTGGTCACGGACGCAGTGGTGGCAACCGTGAACAGAATCGACCGAAAACATGTTTGTTCTATACTTGGGAGAAGGCCATTGGCGGAATGAATGCCCGGATGCTCAAGAATGGGATCGGCAATGAGCTGAGTGGCAAAAGTTGATGGAGAAGATGTCGATTACCTCCATGGTGCACATTGTGGAGGATGATCTATTGGTATGCCCAAAAATAAGTATAATCACCCGTGCGGGTACAAAGCTACAAGGGTCGACCACAAAGAAAGGCAGAAAGATGCTACATTGGCTAGTACAGGAGCAAGTGCGACGTCAGGTCTGGGATTTGGTGGTCAAGGAGCCCCCTTTGATGAAGACAATTGAGCCAAAAAGGGTGCCCGAAGGATCATGCAAGGTGTAGTTTACAGATCCGGTTGCTCAATCGAAGTGAGAGATTGCATAGCATAAAATTAAACTTCATTTACTGGGAAATGGTGTCAAAGTTGCTCAATTGTTGGTGGCTAATCAAGCCAAGAAGTGGGCCACTTCTCCACAAAGGGAGCCAAAAATGGAGTGCATTCTGGAAGCACCTATCCAGATTTCGCTTGGGAGGTTTCTCAACTTGGTACCTGGATTCCATCAACAATTGTTGCAATTCCTTTACAAGGAGTCGGAGCTGGAAGAGGTCGATGTATGCCAAGCTGATTCTTCTCTGGTACTAGCAGTTCCTCTCACGGATATGAGAATTCGGGTGATCATGGCAAAAGCACAAGGCCGGATGTTCGAGGAAGTTTTGGTTGATGGAGGTTCTAGGGTCAACATCGTCACCTTGAAGACATGCTAGGAAATGGGATGGATGGCATGGGAACCAATGTTGTTCCTAGTCTGTATGATGGACCAATGTTAAGTTTGGCCATTGGGGATCTTGCAAGCAGTCATCTTGGAGGTGGCTAGCATCTCGTTTGTCGTGTCATTTGTGGTGCTAAATATGGAGGCCCCGTCACCAGAATATAGTGTCCTCTTGGGCAAGCCCTGGCTGCGCCAAGCAAAGATCAAGTAGAATTGGGAGCATAATGTCATCTCTGTGGGGCAATGGCATGGCAGACATTTGTGGTTCCTGGCTCATATGGTGATTCCCTTGAATGCACTCGCTCATGTGGAGCCGAAGGCATTTTTTGTTGACCATGGAGTGTAACAAAGCATACCGACAGCACAAAACTCAACTTTCACGAGCACCGATGTTGATGTCTCCCGATTGGGAGAAGAATTTTTACGTGTTTGTTGATGCTTTGAATAGGGCAATCGATAGTGTCTTGATGCAAGAGGATGCAGACAAATGGTGTCGCCTGGTCTACTATGCGAGCCGATGACTTTTGACCACTGGAAAGAATTATTCCGTCACTGAACGAGGACTCAAAATGATTTATTCAGTCAAGAAATTTTGACACTACCTGTTGGGCCGACCTTTTGTGTTTCATGTTGACCATTCCGCATTGTTGTACTTAGTTAAATAACAACAATATTTTACAGGTCGATCAGCACATTGGGTGTTGTTGCTGCAGGAATATGATTTTGATGTCCTTCATTAGCCAGACTCTCAACATGCGGTAGCAGACTACTTATCTCGATCGGAGTTTAGGGAGCTGCCAACTGGAGTGGAAGAAGAGTTCCCTGATGTAGAGCTTGCGGCTATCTTTCGAGCGGATCCAATCAATGTGGAGCCTGACGTGGTTCCGAAAGTTCCGTGGTGGTCCTGGTATGATGAGACGCTCTCGTTCTTGACTACTGGAGTGATGCTCAAGTACCTAAATCAAGATCAAAGGAAGCGATTGGCATTGCGAAGCCATTCTTTTGAAGTAGTGCTAGGCTAGTTGTATCGATGTCATTTGACAGAGGCCTTGCTGCAATGTGTCCAACCTCATGAGCAAGAGGCAATGCTGATGGAGGCTCATTGTAGAGTTTTGAGTGGACATTTTGTGGGGAAAATAACCACAAAGAAAATTCTACAAGCAGGCCTATGCTAGCCAACCATGCAGAAGCATGCTCGATGGTTTGCAAAGAGTTGCAATCTCTATCAATGGCTGGGTCAACCCATAGATCATGATTGGATGCCTCTCAACTCCATCTTACCACTTGAGCCATTTTATAAATGGGGTCTAGACTTTATGGGTCCATTCCGGCCAGCTGTTGCCCGCACACAAAATTGTGACACACTGGTGGCAACCAATTACTGCACCAAATGGATGGAGGCATGGGCTTTATGAGATAACACCACAAATTATGTTGCAAAATGCCTCTGCCGAGATGATGTGATCACCCAGTTTGGTTGCCCAATCGAGCTGGTTAGCGATATGAATACCCACTTTGTCAACAACAAAGTCATTAAGCAAATGAATTCTTTCTATATGGTGATTCACAAGAAGGCTTCTCCTACTATCCGTAGGCTAATGGATTGGCTAAATCAACCAATCATACATTCAAGTGGATTATCACATTGCTGGTGAATGAGCATCACACAGATTGGGATGAGAAGTTGTTGGCCACATTATGGGCCTACCGTACATCCTTCAAGGTAGCAACGGGGTTAACTCCTTTTAAGTTGACATTTGGGATAGAAGCAATTACACCAATCAAGCATGTAGTGCCTAGTTTGTGGATTGCGATGGAGGATAGGCTTCTTTTGCAAGAGTCCATGGTTTTTCAACTAGATGTACTTGATCGGTTGGATGATATGCAGCTAGAAAGCTACTATTTGACTCTGGAGGTTCAAGCAAGGTGAAAGGGGAGGGTGGATTTAGCTTCGAAAAAGAAATTGTTTGAATGTGGGAAATTGGTGCTGCTATTCAACAATCGTCTAGGGTGGATGCTAGGGAAGCTGAAGCTACAATGGTAGGCACCATTTTGGATATTTCATGACTACGGGTCTACATTATTTTATCTTGCAGAGTTGCAAGGGCACATTCTTCCACATCCAGTTAATGGCTTTCAACTGTGTCCATATCATCATGATGGGCGTCTTCAGTGCCCCTTTCTGGTATCTAATGAGCCATAGATTTCCTAGGTTGAGGTGGAGGCGGCAGGCTAGGATAGGACCTCACAGAAGACTATTGTCATCCTGCATCTTACCATCCTACCACATGTCCTCATGTTCAGAAATGGGGTTTGGACTTTATGGGTCCATTCTGGCCATGTGTTGCTTGCACCCAGAATTGTTACACACTGGTGGTAACCGATTACTGTACCAAATGGGTGGAGGCATGGGCTTTACGAGATAACACCCCAAATTCTATTGCAAAATGCCTCTACCCAGATGTGTTCACCCAGTTTGGTAGCCCATTCAAGCTGGTCAGCGATAGGGGTACCCACTTTGTCAACAAAGTCATTAAGCGAATGAATTCTTTCTATATGGTGATTCACAAGAAGGCTTCTCCTTACTATCCGCAAGCTAATGGATTCACCAAATCGACCAATCATACATTCAAGTAGATTATTACATTGCTGGTGAATGACCATCCACAGATTGGGATGAGAATTTGTTGGTCGCATTATGGGCCTACTGCACATCCTTCAAGGTAGCAACGGGGTTGACTCCTTTCAAGTTGGCATTTGGGATAAAAGCAATTACACCAATTGAGCATGTAGTGCCTAGTTTGCAGATTGCGGTGGAGGATAGGCTTCTTCCACAAGACTCCATGGTTTTTCAGCTAGATGTACTTGATCAGTTGGATGATATGCGGCTGGAAAGATACTATCTAACTCTGGAGGTTCAAGCAAGGCAAGGGCGGAGGGTGGATTTGGCTTCGAAAAAGAAATTGTTTGAATGCAGGCAATTGGTGCTATTGTTCAACAGTCATCTAGGGTCGATGCCAGGGAAGCTAAAGCTACAATGGTAGGGACCATTTTGGATATTTCATAATTGTGGGTCTACATCATTTTAGCTTGGGGAGTTGCAAGGGCACATTCTTCCACATCCCATTAATGGCTTTCAGCTGCGTCCATATCATCATGATGCGCGTCTTCAGCGCCCCTTTTTAGTATCTAATGAGGCATGGATTTCCTAGGTTGAGGTGGAGGTGGTGGCTAGGATAGGACCTCACAGAAGACTGTTGTCATCTTGCATCTTACTATCCTACCACATGTCCTCTCATGTTCAAAAATGGGGTCTGGACTTTATGGGTCCATTCTGGCTACTTATTGCCCGCATGCGGAATTGTTACATATTGGTGGCAACCAATTACTACACCAAATATCTAGAGGCATGGGCTTTACGAGATAACACCGCAAATTATGTTGCAAAATGCCTCTACCGAGATGATGTGATCACCTGATTTGGTTGCCCAATCGAGCTGGTCAGCGATATGGGTACCCACTTTGTCAACAACAAAGTCATTAAGCAAATGAATTCTTTCGATATGGTGATTCACAAGAAGGCTTCTCCCTACCATCCGTAGGCTAATGGATTGGCTAAATCAACCAATCATACATTCAAGCGGATTATTACATTGCTGGTGAAATGGCATCGCATAGATTGGGATGAGAAGTTGTCGGCCGCATTATGTGCCTACCACACATCCTTCAAGGTAGCAACGAGGTTGACTCCTTTCAAGTTGGCATTTGGGATAGAAGCAATTACACCAATCGAGCATTAGTGCCTAGTTTGTGGATTGCGGTGGAGGATAGAGGCTTCTTTTGCAGGAGTCCATGGTTTTTTGGCTAGATGTACTTGATCAATTGGATGATATGTGGCTGGAAAGCTACTATCTGACTCTGGAGGTTCAAGCAAGGCAAAAGGAGAGGAAGGATTTGGCTTCGAAAAAGAAATTGTTTAAATGCAGGCAATTGGTGCTGCTATTCAACAGTTGTCTAGGGTGGATGCCAGGGAAGCTGAAGCTACAACGGTAGGGCCCATTTGGTTATTTCATGAGTGCTGGTCTACATCATTTTATCTTGCGGAGTTGCAAGGGCACGTCCTTCAACATCCAGTTAATGGCTTTTAGCTATGCCCATATCATCACGACGGGCGTCTTTAGTGCCCCTTTCTGGTATCGAATGAGGCACAGATTTCCTAGGTTGAGGTGGAGGCGATGGAGCAATCATGAGAGGACATGTGGCAGGATGGTAAGATGCAGGATGATAGCAGTCTTCTGTGAGGTCCTATCCTAGCCACCATGCAACACACTATCATCAAGGAGGGGTATTGGCAATCTCGATTGCAATCTTTGGTCATTTTTTTGCACGTACCTATTGTGTTCTAGTCTTCCTCATCACACTATCAATCCTCTCGGCTTCCTACCTCTGATTGCATATTTAGCTCTCTTTGCTTTCCCCTACTTGGCATAGCTATGGTGATGGCATACGCATAGTTCCATCCTTTCATCCCTTTCGTATATATTGATTCTTTGTCCATCGATGCATGCCTACAATGGTTGTGAATTTAGAATTTTAGCAGCATTGATTGGCTAAGGGTGAACATTCACCCAGCTGAATTAGCACTTTGCCTACAGCTTGCACTTGGATCGGTTGTGGAGTTTTTGGGAGAGCATCGGGAGCTCACCACCCAATTGATTTATCAGCGGGTTTTGGCCAATGGATGGGGAGGTGTTTGTGCAACCAACGTGTTCAGTGGAAGAGATGGTGGCCGAGTTTCGCAATCCTACTCGAGGTGAATACAAGCTCAATGCATGTAAAGATGTTCAAATTTGGGATCTTTATTGCTAGATACTAGAGTCTATGTGTTTGCAAGAAAAGACCTACACAATCACTCGTTGATCTTGGGGGATGATCGCAGTAGCAGAACAACGACCAGTGCCTTGGGCACATGTTTTGAAGGAGATAATTCATGCAGAGGTGTAGAGGGTGGCAATGGTGGTAGACAAGAAGCAAGCTAGTCATTCAAAGATTGGGCAAATTTTGGAGGTTATGTTTCCCTTGCAGCTTGACTCTACCATCCCTCGATGGAATACGGCATTGGTTCTTACTCTTGAGCCCAAAGGACCTCTACAGGATGTGGCTTAAGGCTCATCTGGTCGGGAGCCTAAGAACCAGAGATGACAAGGTCCTCGAATCATGCAAGGAGTGCTTCCTATTGCTCCCCTTACTCCTTCGATGCAAGCTCATATGTAGAGAATGTCATTTGCTATTGCCTAGCAGATCAAATATCCTTGCCTGTTATAGCTATCTTTGAAGAGAAAGTAGATGTTGTGGCTCAATTTTCCATTTGGGCAAAAATTGCAAAAGACAAGGAGCTCAAATTGAAGAAGGCCAAGCCCGAGCCTTGACTACAAGGAAAAGGAGCTTGAAGGGAGAAACCAGTCCCCTTTAGGAAAGGAGCAAGAAGGGCCGAGCCTACAACCAGGAAGCTCAAAGCAAGGAAAGAGGAAGCAACATGAAGGGAGGGGCTGGGCCCCTGAAGGAAGGAACCATCCCCCTTTGGCAAAGAAGCAAGGAAAGTAGCAAGGAGGGCCAAGCCTACAATTAGGGAGCTCAAAAATGTGACCTACTCAAAGCAATGTGGAACTAGCCCCCTAAAGGAAATGAGTCTTTGAGATGTAATCTGAACAAAAGGAGTCTTTGAGATGTAATCTATGTAATCTATGTGTAATCTATTGAATTATTAATTTTCTCCATAGTGTAATTGGGCAATGTATATGTTTTAGGATAACACTTTGCAGCAATGCAATTCGTTCTAGTATAATAGCACTGGTTGGTTGTAGCTGGAGCACTAGGATATTAACTACCACCAGCGCGGTGGTTTGCTTCTATATTACGAGGATATTAACTTAACTACCACCAGCATGGTGGTTTGCTTTTATATCATGAGGATATTAACTTAATTGACACTAGCATGGTGGTTGGTTGCACACTAGGAATATAAATGCCATCAATGCGGTGGTTTGCTTCTATTATTATTATTACAAGACAAGATGAATGGCATACAATTCATTCATTTAGGAATTATGGATTGATGGATTAGTTATGGAATTTCATATTTCTCAATGTAAGAGAAGTTGTTAAGATATATATATATATATATATATATATAATAATATATGTATATGGATATGCATATACATGCAATATTATAGTATTTCCAAAGTGAGTGAAGTGATGCTTTCTCCGCTATGTGACTAGATAGTCTCCTTTGACAGGCCGAGCACCATAATGTGAGATGAAAGATTTTGATTAAACATCTAATGTGAGATGAAATATTTCGATTAAGCAGTCAAATGATGAGAGGTGGACATGTCAGGTTGTATGAAAGAAAAATAAGAAGGCTGGGCACAATGAACTCTCTTCCTCTTCAAGTGCAATGCAAACACAACTTAGAGCCCACTATAAAATCTAGCCCCAAAACTCTGTACGCCGATCCATCTACTCCAAATCTATGGCATATCCAAAAGACTTTGAAATGCTCATAATCTATCTGAGAACAATGTTGGATGACCTCCTCGCAGAAACAGACCCGAAAATAGGCCCGAAGACGAGGGAGGAAAATAGCTACAAGGAGGACATGCTTTGCAATTGGTTGTATGACATGGAGTCGACAAAGATGGTGAATATTAATTTCCCTGGCTATCATTTTTCCTACTCCTTTAAGGTACTTGTCAAGCTCATGATGTAGGTTTCTTTTGGTAGGACATGATGGCGGTGCAAAGTTGTATAGAGTGCCAATACTAGGATGAAGAGGACCCTAACCAAAAGGAGGAGTTACTATGGACATAGAAGTTGACAAAGGCAAGTGCTTGTGGATTGTCTCTATAGATGCTGAGCACCTTTTCAATCAAACTTGCATCAATAGAACTTTTTTGATTATGATAGAAAATATAGCCCTCCTTAATGTTCACTTTTTTTGTCATCTTGGTGAAGTTGACAAGAGAACCTAGATTGGGCACTTGAAGCTGGATGGCACTATGTCTAATAATTTCAAGATTTGAGGAAATTTGAATGGGACTAGATGTCATGATTTTAAGATGAGAGGGGTTGGATGGTGAGTAGGAGGGATCCATTAGGGAGGAGGGGCTACATGGTGAGCCATTGGGATCCATTAGGGACGAGTGGTTGGATGGCAAATTTTGGAACTCATTGACCCAGAGGGATCCATTGTGAGAGGCGATAGTAGTTGTAGGAGGGGATGGAAGTTGCAAGATGGCTGAGTGCAAGAGAGTGTAACTACAAGGGAGCATTCAAGGGAGTAAGATGGCTAAGTGCAAGGGTGGTGCTAATTTAAGTAAAATGTGCCATCGGGCTTGCATGTAGAGCAAGTAGCTAGTTGACATGCATTGGACACAAGTGTACGGCTCGAATTTTAATCGATTGGCTGACTACAAGGAATGTGCAAGGGGGGGCAATGAATGTATGCATGATGATGATTCAAACTGGGCTTGTATGCACCACTAGGCTTATTTGTAGAGTAAGTAGAGTGATAGTTAATTACTAGTCATCACTAAGATTGAATTTGGCATTGTGAATAAATCCACTAGCTAGCATGCATTGGGTGCATGATTGATTGATTGATTGATTAAAGGCATTGTGAATAAATCCATCTAGCTAGCATGTTCAACCTACTAGTAGTAATACTTAGATGCAATCATAAAAGTGCACCCTCAGCTTCATGCATCTATATGCTATTTCTCCACTACTGATCTGCTTCCCTTATTGGCGTACAGAGTTCTATTTCTCCACTTCTCATTGCCTATTTCTCCACTTTTCCCCTATTTGCCATGTCTACTCGTGTATTAACACCTGTTGTCGTAACCAACATTTGTTATACCAACATCATCCCTATTCTATCTTAATCTTCCTTCAAGGTAGTCACATTGCATCGCCCAAATATTTTAATGCCAAGTTTTGCGTTCCGTCTTTCAGTTAAACAATGGTTCTCGATCCATCTTAAGATCAAGGACTTGACATAGGTGAATGCAAATGGCCTACATTTAGTTCTTTCTATGGACCCCATTCAGACATCCATCAAGGAGTGCACATTTTTTTGGAAGAGTTTTCTTATTTTTCTCTTTATGCTTGTTAGCATCCCTATTCTATTTATGTCTAACCTACTTCAAAGGCTAGCATGGCAAGGCAGTATTGATCCCTTCAAAGTGGAGCTCCATTGGTGGCCATGTTTATGTCTGACTTCCTGCAAAGGATTACAAGGTAGGGTAGTATTCCGTTCAAACTGGAGGTGTCCTATTTTACGTCCGACCTCCTTCAAGATGCACTAAGGGATGCAAATGCCCAAAATTATGTACAGAGGGCTCAAGCTTTCCCTCAGGATGCAAATGGCCAATTGTACATAGGGCCCAAGGCTCTTTTCTCCTATTCTCTAAGCATGTGAAAAATGGTGAAGCTATAGTAGATTGGGGCCAAGGCTGCCAAATTTTTTTAATATTTACAAATCTTGTAATAATGCGAACACATTTCTCTTTTCTCATATTCTCTTAACAAGTGCCAAAGGGTGAATCTGCTTAGACTCTTGTAATAAAAAATTTGTAGTAGACTATGATTTTGCTATTGTTGGGGTGCTAAGGGATTTTTAATCTAGCTTTGAACACACATGATAGGTTAGTTTTTTATATAAAATATGAGTGTCTCTGTGCAATCGTTTTTTTCCCTTTGTGTTAGTCTTTGTGTGATCATTATCATGCTCTAAAAGAGCTTAAAAATTCCCTTAAAAGTGCCCCAAAACTTCTCAAACAATGCTAAAAGTACATTCTAGTCACCACCATGGTCGAGGTACTACTTGGGCTGCTAGGTTGGATATTCACCAACCCTCCTGGTGGTCAATGAGATCTATTCCCATAGTTAACTGTTACGTTGGCTTGCAGGTTGAGGTCCCTCAAGCCAGCATTCAACTTTCAAAAAAAAATTTAATGCAGCGGGGCACACAAATGCTTGCTTTGGGTAATGTTTTTCAAGGGAAGTTGGTATATAAGATAAAATAGCAGATGATTTAGTTCTTCGCACCAAAATAGCTATAACAAAAGCTCTTGATACCACCACACTAGATTTAAATAGCCTTGAAAATATTGAACAAGCATGGTAGTCATAGAACAACAAGCCAGCGCAATGATGGCGCACAAAAACCAGTGTAACGATCCCACTAATTTGCAGATTGCCACATGTCATACACTATATTGTTGTCCAATAAAGGTGTATATTATTGTGTTCATGTCTAGTAAAAGTGTGGAGCGGCACGTGTCGAGCTCTGCATGAGCTCTGCATCATGTTCAAAATGGTTGTATGCTTGTGGAATAAAGGCCCTTGTGGAGTAAAGGCATGGAGTAGCAAGTATTGATCTCTATATCATATTCAAAATGGTTGTATGCATGTGGAGTAAAGGCCTAGAGTGTCGTGTGTTAAGCTCTACATGGTGTTCAGAACGATTATGCCATCAAATTTTGATAAATCATGTCTAATCACATTATGCGAGTGTGGCAATCAATAAGCAGAGAAAAACCCAGTGAGAGTGCCAACTTGCCTCGAATTTGAAATCTCGCCCATAGGCCTATAAGATGGTAAATGCTACCTTCAATGCATCATACTCCACCTACAAATTCTTAAACTCTACCTAGCTAAAGGTGCCTTGGGCCATGTAATTAGCAATCTTGTGTTGCCCACGCTCTTGCTTGGCATGGTGGACACAACATATCATCTAAGGAAGGACGCGGCTTTTAACATTGTGATGAAGAATGTGAAGCTCTGTGCTTCCTTCGCTCGGGGTTTGCACTTCTAATAAACCCTATGTATCACATGCATAGGGGTATTTAAAAACCCCCTTGAGCTAAAATGTTTCCTTGAAAAAAACTACTCCTCTTTACTTATGAACTAACTGATTTCTTTCTAAAGTTGGATTAAAACCCCCATGGTATTGTAATCCTATAAATTTTTCTTAAAGTTGAATTTAAATAGCCCTTCATGTCAAAGTGTGCACCTTTTATCATGTACCTTTGTGAGAGGCATGCTCTCTTCATCAATAAATAATTACTCAAGCACTTCTTTATGCTCCATCTCTTGCTTTGCACCTCTGCATAGCTCCTTACTTAATATTCTCCCCTCCACTACTAACACTTTTGAGATCATGTTGGCGTTTTGGACCCTTAACAAGGAGTCACAGAAAACAACAACAAAATCATGCAAACGACAACACAAGTCCTTTTTTGAAAAAAAAAAGCACCTTTTTTCAAACTACGGAGACAAAATACACAATTTTATGTCAAACATCTTTTTAAAATAGCTACTTTTATGGAAAAAACATTACTTACATCTTACTCCAAAACCTAAGAAACATCCAATATTATGAATTGGAAAAAGTTTTCTATTCTATAATTTGGAAAACATGACAAATTACAAAGGAGAAGAACCTATTCTATTCAACTAGGAAAGTCCTTGGACCTTTTGCTTTAAAACGTCAATTGTTTTACGACGCTTAATTGTCCAAATTTTTAAAACTAAAATCCATACACAAGAATTTCTACAGCTTGCAATTTAAACATTTCTACACATTGATGCATTCCACTTTTCCCTTGAGCACTCTTGTTAAAAGAGTTTTATACCAATTACTTCCACAGAAGTAACAACATTACCCTTGAGTATAAGTTTTGTACCAATAAATGTTTCCAAACTCGATGTTGTATGTAATGTGCTATCCATAAATCTACAGGAATGCATTGTCTTTAAAGAATCTTTCCTTTTATACAGTGTTAATCCAATGCTAGAATTTAAGCATATTTCAATATTAGCATAGGTAACTAGTTATACAGAGTTCATGGCCATAGAAGAGCTTTGTTGAATGTAAATATGTTTTCAGATTTAAATATTAGCTAAAGATGTCTATCATCATGTATTTTTTGGATCAAAAAGTTTAATTTCGATCAAAATAGTGACAATTTTAAGTTTATCAATTTACTTTATTTCAATCCAAGTCATTGTGATTGAACTTGGATTCTGGAATTTGATTTTTTGTACGGATTGATATTTTCATCAACGGAGTGAAATTTTAGTCCAAAAAAAGGGGGAAAAGAAGCTATCCAAAATAAGTCAAATCTCACTTTCATCCAATGAATCTTTTAGCACCAAAATTTCCCGCCCAGGGGAAAACATTTCATCAATCCATCAACAGAAACCCTCAGTCTGCCGACATAAACTTTTTTTTGTCAATAAAATTTAGGATTCTAGAATCCACTTGGATTTCAGGATACCAAATTTGATGACGAAAAAAAAAATTGTAGGATGAAAATTTTCCGTCGATGGAATTTTTTAATGAAATTTTTGCCCATCGGCAGGAAATTTTAGCACTAGAAGTTTCATTGGATGAAAGTGAGATTTGACTCATTTTGGACTATTTCTTTTCCCACTTTTTTTGGTTAGAAAGTTCACTCCGTCGAGACAAAAAGATCAATCCTTCACAAAATTTCAGATTCTAGAATCCAAATTCACATCATTATTTTTGAACAACAATTGTTGTTGTTTTCATGACTTAGAATTTATTTATTATAAACTTAAAGTTATATTTTTTTGATGGCTTAGATCGAATAAAGTAAATTGATAAATCTCAAAACTTACTACCATCTAAAAATTGGCCATTAGGTCGAAATTGAACCATTTGGTCCAAATGGCAATAGATTTTTTTCTTTTGCACAAAAAAAGGGTTGTATATTATTTACATAACATCTTTTTAGATCACTGGAATCTATAAAAGATTTGCCAAAAAAATCCTTTACAACTAAAGTGTTCACTAGGATAAACAAAAAACCACTAAAAATAAGACTCTTTCAGACATCTTCATCCTTGACTTTCTGGTCAACTGCAGCTTTTTTCTTATTAGCATCGGGAACACATGGACAAGTTCCTTTTCTTGGGGAGAGATCATGTAGAGTTGACTTGAGAGGAGCTTTGGGGGCATTAGCAATAAGCTTATCAGTGTCTTTCACCGTAGCATCTAGTTCCATAAAGTGAGGACCTCGAGCAATGAGAGGGGAGATCTTGTTAAGGGTCTTCTTGGAGAAAGGGCTCTCAAAAAAGGTTCAGCAAGGGGAGGACTCCCTACAAACTCAGTCAAAGAATCTAGGGTAGCAGTACCTTTTAAAGGAATCTCTTTGGTTGAAACATGTTGATCAGCTTCAATAGGCACTTCTACCACAATAGTGTGAGAGTATTCAATACAGCTAAGTGCATGCAACTCTATCTCCATATTCAACTAAGCATGAACTTCGTTGAACAATTTTATTGCCTTATGGAGATGCTTTTGTTCCAATCCAACCATTCAACAAAGAAGATGTCAAGAAACAAAATAGTGTTATTAAACTGAAAATTGTTTTGTGCAATCCAGATTAGCCAAACAGCTTGTGCTCTTGTCGGGTGCCACAAATCCTTTTTTACCTTGGTTGCCTCCCCTAACAGACTAGCCTTCTAGTTTAAGGGTTCACCCATAACCAAATGAATAAGTTTCCAAACTTTTCGTGCATGAGGACAAGCACAAAGAGATGGAAAATATATTCTCTCACTCCTTGGCATTTTTTGCAAAAACAATCCCCTTTCCCAATTCTTAGGCTCCTGGCATTCGTCCACACAACCTTGTGAAGAATCATCCATAAGAGAGTAGAGACTTTTTCCAGTATGCTCTTGGTCCATATGTTCTCAAATCTACTCTTCCAAGTTGCTGCACTATTGCCAAGCTTCCACCATCTGTTAAGTTCTTTGTAAACCTCATCAATGGTGGAAGTTGGCATTGGGATGGGAAAAACAAAGAGCTACCCACCCAGCTAAACTCTTTCATGTATACCAATTGAGACCCATCCATTCATTGTGTTTCCCCTTGCAGAGGGCGAGTCCATGACTGGACCCTGTTGATTATTAGAAAGAGAGAATCCCTTTCGAATATCAAGCCATCTCTTCCACTTCAGATTGCCTTTGTCCCAAAGCTCTGACCCCAGCATTGTAAACCCTTTTTGAAAAGGAAGTTGTCTCTAATGAGGTCCTCATCATTCAATAGTTTATCTTTGAAAACAATCGAGACCCAAATGGAATCAAGAGCCATAAAAGCCCCCTTACCAGAGAAAACAATACAGCTCTTAATTTGCTCACATGCAGACCAAAGAGACCTCCATAAAGGGTTCTCTTTTGTGTAACAGGGTTTTGGGTAGTACAAGGTAGAAAGAAGAGAATAATTTTTCCACTTAGTCGCTCTTATAGGATGGATATGGACTGTGTTTTTGAGTAAAAGCTGAGCGCAATCTTCAAAAGGATTTAGAATAGCTTTAACAATCCAGGAGGCCATAAGCTTATGGGTAGCTTGTTCAATATCCACTATACCCAAACCTCCCTCCCCTTTGGGCTTAGTGCAGAAAGACCACCTCACTTTTGACAATCTAGAGGAACCTCCCCACAGAAAGGATCTACATAGCTTTCTAGCCCAGCTCTTGAAGGTGACGAGCAGGATAAGTAAAAGATGGCCACCGGGTAAAGGCAATGATTAAGAACTAATTTCTCCCAGCTAGATGGGCTTGGTATCCTCTCGATCTGTTAAGCTTTTTCTTGAATTCGCAGAGAAACCAATCCCATCTTTGTTTCATTGACATTTAAAATTCCCTAGCAGGTGAAAATTTGAGCCATGGGGTATTCTCAAGCAACCAAGGTCTCTCAAATCTTCCTGTTCCTTTCCACTTAGAGTTGCATATCCTATTTTTGAATGATTGATGAGGGATCCCAAGGCTTCATAGAAGACATCAAGACATTTCAACATCTTTTGAATATCTTGTCTTGTGTTCTTCGGTGTGAAATTAGTGTCATCAGCAAGTTGCTAATACATGAGTTGTTTGCCTAAAGAGATCTCTATACCTTTGAGGGTACCACCTACAGCTTCATTTTGAATAAGCCACCCCAGAGAATCTATAGCAATTGCAAAAAGGAGAGGAGCAATAGGGCAGCCTTGTATGATGGATCTTTTGAGGGGGAAGGGATGACTCATCTCCCTATTGACACAAACTTTGGCTTAAGCATTAGAAAGGCATGGCCTTACAAAGGAAATGAAAGTCGAGGGAAGGCCCATGTCCTGAAGGGCCTGAATAATGAAGTCCCAATCCAAGCGGTCATAGGCCTTGTCAAAGTCAACTTTAAGAAAGCAAATGTCCTATTTGGAGTCATTTGCATACTCATAACCTTCCCAAATATTAATGATTGCCTCAAGAAGGTGTCTTCCTTTAATAAACCTCAAGAAATTCAACTTTAAGAAAGCAAATGTCATGTTTGGAGTCATTTGTATACTCACAACCTTCCCAAATATTAATGATTGCCTCAAGAAGGTGCCTTCCTTTAATAAACCCTTTCTATTCTTTACGAATCCAAGAGTCCATTCTATCTTGGATTCTAAGGGAAAGAGCCTTTGCAAAAATCTTGTACCTGTAGTTCAGCATGGTGAGAGGCCTCCAGTCCTTAAGTTCATCCCTAGAACCATCCTTAGGGATAAGCTTAATAACTCCCCCATTTATGTCGGCAGTAAGGAAGGAGGAGACAAGGCTTTCATTCCAGACCTGCAGAAGATAAGGACGTACGATTTCCTAGAAGAACTTGTAGAACTCTACAGGAAGGCCATCTTCACCTAGCATTTTACCATTAGCCATAGCGTCCACTGCATGCTTGAGCTCTTTAAGAGTGAGGGAGTTTTCAAGGTATCTCAAACTTTCTAGCAATCCTCTTCTTAGCCTCCTTGCATAGCAGCCTAGCTTGAATGATCATCTCATTAGGAGGAATAGCATTTGATAGCAACTTCTGGAAGTGATGATGGATTAGCTGATGTTTTCTAATGTATCAGTTGCTAAAGAGTTGTCACCTTTCTTCAAAAGAGGAATTTCTTCTTGAGCCCTCTATCTTTTGATTAGCTTCAAGTTGGTTGGGCGATCAATTTACCTGCCCACAATTCCCTCAGGTATGTTTTAGACTCATTAAGCTTTAATTGCTCTTGCAATCTCATGTCCCACCTAGCTTGTAACGGCTCTTCTTGAGCTCTAGAGTCCCCTACCTTGGCCAACCTCTCCAATGAATTGATGGTCTCTTTGATTTTGTCCATTCATCATGCTCTCTGATCTTGGCCCTATCCTTTCTTTCCTGCATGTAAAATTTTTGGGTCCTCTTCACTGCCTCTAGCCAGGAAACCTCAGCAGGTCTTTTGGGGCCCTCTTCACCACCTCTAGCCAGGAAACCTCAACGGGTCTTTATTTTGTGAAACAGTCCTCCTAGATATGGCAAATATTTTCCTGTAAACTCCTAAGACCAAAGAGTTTTGAATCAACCTTAAACCAAGAGATGGAAGGCGTCCCCATTCCAAAGTCACATTGGAGTGTGACAAGTTTATGGTCAGAGAGGGAGAGAGTAGGGTGACTTCGATCAGTCAAAGAAGAGACCTCCCTCAATAGGTCTTGGGAAAGATACATTCTATCTAGCCTGGCCTCTCTTCTATTGAGACCTATTTGATTGTTGCAGAAAGTGAAAATGCCCTCTTTACCTGTGTCAACCAACTGTAGTTGCTCCTTGACATTCTCCTAGGCATCTCTTTCTGAACCTTTTTCCATCCATCTGTCCTTGCTGGATTCAACCGTGTTAAAATCACCTAGGACAATCCTCTTTCACCAATTGCATCTAGTGAATCCCAGGTGATCTTTTTGTCCCTATAATTGTTTGGGGCATAGATAGATGTAACAGTGAAGCACTACCTTTCATAAGACACATTAATGAGACCTGTCTATCCTGTATGTCCAATTGGTCATGAAGGATGCAACCCCCAAAATGAGAAAGAATCCCTAGAGCTGTCCCACCTTTACCATCTTCATGATTGGTGACAAACCAAATTCGATTCTTTTAAGTCTATCTTGAAGAGTATAAGGAGTTGGCCTTTCTCTTAATTTACTCATTCCCCGTTCTCTTGGCTCTTTGCCTTTAAAGCCTTTTAATCATTTGCCTTTTAATATTAGGTACCTTTTCCTTTCATGGGATTGTGTTAGAGTCGTTTAAAATTTTCAACTTTTAGCATATATCGAATTGATCCTTATTCAAGGGTGTGGAATAGCCCCCCCTTGCTTGCTTGATTGATTCCATCACCTAAAGTGCAAGGGTGTGGACTCTAACCCCTTTTTTGCATTTCTTCTCATAAAAGGTTTAGGTCATTGGGTGTGGACTACCCCCCAACCATTTTTGCTCATTCATGGGTGTGGAATACCCCCCTAGTTTTTAAAATATTTTGAATTAATATTTGCATGTTTTTGGAGTGTAGAGGGGTGTCTAATTCTTAGGTAAATTGATAATAACAAGC
Source organism: Dipteris shenzhenensis (assembly GCF_047967505.1). Classification (NCBI taxonomy): domain Eukaryota; kingdom Viridiplantae; phylum Streptophyta; class Polypodiopsida; order Gleicheniales; family Dipteridaceae; genus Dipteris; species Dipteris shenzhenensis. The sequence goes on from NC_141619.1 coordinate 23,993,415, forward strand.
TGGTAAAAATAGGCATTACATGTCTACACATGAAACTATGATGTTCTAACACCTAGTTTAGTTTTGATGGTGGTATGTAAGTGGACCCTGACCTTGGAACTTGGACTACCTAATGGATTTGACACTTCTTTACCAATCTTGTGGTGTTTTTTGCACACTCAATATTAAGAAAAATTTCAATTTGTAACAGTAAAATATTAAGAAAAATATTTTTGCAAACTCTATATTAAGAAAAACATTTTTTGCACACTCTATATTCAGAAAAGCTCAATATTAAGAAAGATATTTTTTGCAAACTCTATATTAAGAAAAACTCTCAATTTGTTACAGTATTCAATTTAGTTGTGTCAAGTACTTTTGTCCTTGTCTCATATCCCTCTCATATCTCCCCTTTTTTATCCAAATGATTGAATTAATTGCATGGTTCATTTATTGATGGGACTATTAAATCTACACACACACACACACACACACACACACACGCACACAGACACTTTCTCTGTCTTTGTAGCAGAAAGTTGTATTCCATGTGTAGATTCTCTCTCATCTCTCTCTCTCTCTCTCTCTCTCTCTCTCTCTCACACACGCACACACACACACACACACACATGCTCCACCCATTCAACTCATTGTATTTTATTTTTTCAGTCTCATAGATGCTTTGGTCTTTCAAAGACTATTATAAACTGTGTATGTGTGGACATGCGCGCGCACGAATTGGTGGCTTGAAGCTCGCCATGGCTAATGGACTCACAACTCTTATCTTTAGATTATCCAAATTATTATGGCACACATTACCATCTACCAGGGACACATCCGCCTGTGCCCTACATTGACGGGCATAAGAGGGAATTGAACAGGGCAGCCAACTTAGGTGGGCGAATAATGCCCAACTGCTTGAGGAGCCACTTTCTTGCAAGCATCCCCATAACCTTGATCTTCCTCTCTACACTTTACCCTTCATTCGCTCATTGGCCTACACTGACAGGCATAAGAGGGAATCGAAAGCAGACAAGCGACGCCCAACTGCACGAGGAACCACTTTCTTGCAAGCATCCCAATCCGTCCTCCAATCTCCCCACCTTTATCTTTCTCCCCACACTTTACCCTGCCGTAGGCACCCTTTGCCTCCCTTCTTACCTCCCTCTCCACCAAGCTTCTTTTGCTTCGCATGCTACCATCTTTGCTCCCACATCCACCTTGTGGCCTACGTTGACAAGCATCTTGAGGGATTTGAACATAGGCAACTAGCTTAGTAACACCCATAACCACCTGAGGAGCCACTTTCTTGTAAGCATCCACATCCCTTCTCCAATCTCCCCAACTTTATCTTCCTTCCCCCTATATCTGTAGGCCCTCTTTGCGCCCCCTTCTTCCCTCCCTCTCCACCATGCTTCTTCTCTCCAACATCTTTCTTCTTGCGCTACCATCTCTGCTCCCACATCTGCCTGTGTCCTACACTGAAAGGCATCCTGAGGAAATCAAATGCGAGCAACTAGCTCAGGGTGCGCGGAGCGAGCTCCGGCCACTACTCAACAATTTGGAGATTTTCTTGTTGGCACTCCTTTGCCTCTCCACCTTACCAGGCAAACGTCCCCATTCTTCCTTCAGGTTCCCACCTTTTCCTTCCCCGCAGTTACCCTTCATCCACACGCGGCCGACACTGATAGACATCGAAGAAAATCGAACGCAAACAATGACCTTAGGTGGGCGAGTGGAGGAGCCACATTCTTACAAGCACCCCCATCCGTCCCCCACCTTTTCACATCCCCTCCTCTAGTCTCGCCGCCTTTTCTTCCTCCCCGCACTTAAAATGGTTACACATCGCTATCCCCCATCCAAGCCACACCTAGTTTGTGGGTGAGGGAGGCAGGAAGAGAAACAAAGAAAGTGTCTAGTGATGTTTACACACCACCATGTCCATGTGCGAGACTGGTACCCCTAAGCAATCAACCATTGCAAGCTGTTAGTAGAAACTGCTCCATTTTATTAGTTGACTGTGTGCGGATGGGAAGTGGGTAGGGAAGGTCCTCTGCCCACATTCCGTGGAGAATACGGTGAGGAAAGCATTCAATGCTCCTCCTAAAAGGCCTATGTCTGCGATTAGGTGTGTTTGCAAGCGCCGCCCTACATAGGTGTTCTATTTGTTTGATTGGTCATTCATCGCATCCACGACTAGTTGTGTAACCAACCCTATCTTTCATCAACCCATGGCCAACGCTAATAGGCATAGATGTGGGCAACGAGCTTAAGTGGGGGAACGCCTAATCGTCTTCAGGGCCACTTTCTTGCAAGCATCAACATAAATTAGCAGCTTGATGAGCGTTGGGTGGTGTGAACCACCACACCTGGCAGCCATTCTCCAGTTCTATTTCCTCCTCCATGGGCGGGTGGGCGGGTGGTCTGAATGCATCCTCATTCTTCATCTGCCTGTGACCTACCTTGACAGGCAGGCATCAGACAAGACCAAACAGTGGTGGCAGTCCCCATCTCTCCCCACGTGTTCTCATCCCTCCTCGAGTCTCCCCACATTTCCCTTCCTTTTTCCTTTCGCCCAACGCTTTATTCTTCAATCTGAGACTATCAAGAGGCTGGGTTTCAACTTTGGTAGAAGGAAAGATATCTACATAGGAAGCAAAGAAAGATGCTGACGTGGGGAGACGCATCAAAGAGAAGCCGGTAGTGAGCTCAAGTGGGGGAGCGCGCAACGGCGCGAGTGGTGGTGGGTTGCAACAAGCATCTCCATCGGTCCCCACCTATGTTTTCTCTTTCCACTTCACTCCCTTTTCTACCACATGGACATCCCTCTTAAGTCTTCTTTGCTTTGTCTAGTCTAATAAAGGCTTTCATTTCACAACTGCAGCCCTTGCATTCTGTGCCTGCAGTAGCCTTTCTTTCACAGCTCCTTGACCAAAGCTTTAAATACGAATGAAGCATGGATCTCCCACTTCTCCTCTCCATCGCCACCTTCATCCGTTGTGCCCCCCTCGAAGCTCTGCTTTCATCAGATCTGTATTGGCTTCATTTCGAAATCGCTGCCTGCGCGATTCCAGCGTAGATTTTACTCAATTCCGAGTTCACTCGGTAAGTACAGTCTTTGCTATTGTGAATCCTCGGTTCGTTTTGCGCTGATTGTGGTCGTCTCTACCAAAACGTAAGAATCTTCCGTGAACCAATAATATTCAGTTAGGGGCTTTTAGAAGGAAAACGCGCATAGGCCTTTGAAGCCGAATACAGGTTTTCCAAAATAGAAGGCAGACAAACGAGATTGCAAGGTGAGCCTAGCACACGTTGAATCATTTAGGAGAGGAGGAGACCCGAGGATCTATCTGGATAGACCCTCAGAGGGGCAACGAAGGGCAGGCGGGAAGTACTAGGCTGAAGACCCTAGAAGATTGAAGCTCAGCACCTCTATAGAGGGGAGAACGATGTCGTCCCACAACTCTCCCATTCAAGTCTCTAGTACCTTCTCATTGCAGGAATGGGCGGGTATCATGAAACCCTCGTTAAACGTTTGTCCAAGACAACTTTTTTTATGTGCCTTTGAAATTGACAATGCGTAAGCAATATACTTTGCCAAAGGATAATGAGAAATGTATAATTGCGCTCAATAATCATCCTATGAGTGTTAAAATCTAGTGTCCAGACTTCGAACGTCTTGGTTGGATTGCTTAGGCTGGCTTGCGCTTATTAAAGCTTACCGAGTTTTCTTTATGATAGGCATGCAGTGAGCATTTGCATTTTTCTTGGTCTTGGCGGTTATAAGGATTTATGATTAGCTTGGTATGCATGGTGTTTAGATAATATATAACATTTTGCTTGTGCTTTTGAAGGTATCTTCAGGAAATTGATTGTACCAGGTGATTTTGCGCAAGAAGTTTTGATGAGAAGCAGCGCGGTTGTTTGTCCTCTTCTCAGATTTTCACCCCGAGCTCAATCAATGGAATCGCTCCCTGTAGAAGTGATCGGCAATATAATTTCTCATGTGGCTTCTGCTCGGGATGTTGTCATTGCTTCTGCAACTTGCAAGAAATGGCAAGAGGCTGCAAAACATCACTTGCATAAGCTGATTTTTGATTGTTCAGACTGGCCGGCATACAGGGACCTTACTGTGAGTCAGTGTGAGGTTATCATCACAGAAATGGTAATGCATACAAAACATCTACATGAGTTGTCAATCTGCATGGCTTCTGCCAATGAATTCTCTGCAGCTCTAGTAATTGCATGGCTCATACACACAAGAGACACACTTAGATCCCTAACATTCATGAACCATACCAAGCCTAAGCTGAACATTCTGGAGAAATGTGGTGGACAGAAGCTGGAGACGTTGGTTTGGGGTTTTGCATATATACCTACAGTTGATCCAACCATTCATAAGTTCCCTCGTCTTGTCTCTCTTACTCTTAACAACCGGGCTGGGGTATCTGCTTTAGTTCTTAATTTGCTTCTTTCTGTTTGTCCAAAGCTTGAGATTTTGTCTTTGGTCAACATTGACATTACGTTCTCTGATGCTTCATCGACAATTGAGCTCACCAGTGCTTCTTTGAAGACCTTGAAGATTGAAGGACTCAGTGTTGATAGTATTTTATTGGAAGCCGATAGGCTGGAAAGCCTCATATTAAGAGACTCCACCTTTGAGCAATTTGAGCTTGTGAGCAAAGGGAGTTTGCGTTGTTTAAGGATTGAGGATGTTAGCATCATACAACTTGAGATAGGAGAATCGACTGATCTCTTAGAAGAAGTAAATGTAAGTGATTTCACAATCATGTGGCCTAGATTCTATCAAATGATCTCAAGGGCCAGTAAACTCAGAAGGCTGCGCTTGTGGGGTCTACCTTCCGATGCGGAAGAGGAGATGATGGATTTGGAAACGATTGCTCTCTCGTTTCCTAGCTTGAGTTGGCTGGCCCTGAATTATGATTCAGGGAATGGGCTTTATCAGCATGCATTGCGAGGCTCCTCACTCTTGGAGAAGGTGGTGGTACTGCAGCTTGGGGCTTCCAAAATCCATGATTTATTCGCACAGTGGATTGCTGGGTTTTTGGAACGATGCCCAAATCTAAAACAGCTAGCAATTTATGGTGCCGTTTCTGAGGCCAAATTGCGTGAGGATTATCAGTCAATTGGTAGATTCACTTCCCTAATGGTTAATCTCATGCGTAACTACCCACAGGTTGATGTGAAATTTGAGTTTTCTTGACTTCCTGACAATAAATTCAATGTATGGTTTTTATTAGTCTGTGTACAGAAGCTAGGAAGCATGGCTCCTGATTGAGACTCACGGTTCCCCTTGCCTAATGGGTTGTTTTTTCTGCAGCAAAGGCTATGCTTGTTAGGGTTATATTTCTAAATGTTTTTCAAAATTTAGGGGAAAAAGTGGGTGTTCTAGCTCTGGGAGGACGATTGCATTAATGGTTGCCTTGTCTGGGGTATTAGCATGTTATCACTGTATTTTGCACTGTAATGACTCTTAAGACAGCAGACGGGCATTCTCTACATAACTCGCAACTAAGCCGAGGCACATTTTCATGTAAGTTTGCCCAAGCTGGTGTGATATACAGCCTCAGATACCTTTTTCTCGCTTGTCCTTTGTGTGGGAAATACTAAAGTCTAGGATGCATATTCTTGCTGGTACAAGTAGTCATGGCTTGAGTAAAGAGAATGCAGACTAGTTTTTGATGAGCACATTCCTTAAACATGATTGAATCTGCCCTGTTTACAAAGTTGTGATCGAATGCTACATTACCTGAATAAAGTATGGAATCCCTAGTGGGTGCATCTGTTAGAGCATATTGTAATGGGCAAGGGGCCTGGATTACTCCCTCACTAACTGTGCCTGTCCTAATTACTGAGTGAGGAATGCTGACTGGAGAGAGAGAGGGAGAGAGAGAGAGAGAGCTCGTGGACATCATCCTTTCTGTTGGGGTCTGGCAATTACTAGTTATCTCCCTCTGTACAACTGTTCGTTTTCGTCTTTCAAGATGGCATGTCTGGTCCCTTATCCTAAGGCCAAGAGACTGTCCATGGCTGAGGCTATGACTGAAGCTATGCTGTAGAGGCTATGGGAGAACTGTTCCCATGGGTTCTTGTAGAGGCTGTGGGGCCTGCTGCAACTGCTACTGATAGAGCTGCGTGGGCTCCTAAGACAGCTGCGGGACTCTGCTGCATGGACTGGAGCTGCTGGAGATGCTGCATCTACTGCTACTGGGCTGTTTGCTGTTGCTGCTGGGACTTCTGCTGCTCTGGGAGATAGTGCATTGAAGGGGGAATCGTCCCTTTATATCGGAATAGGGCTGGAGGAGGGCCAACCCAGTCTGTGGTCTGCAGGATGCACGGAGTCCCAACCCTGCCATGTGTAACCCGACTGCTGCTAATGGGGTTCTGACAAGTCGCAACCTGCCACATGGCAGTCAGGTACCTGGCTGTACCTCCTGTGCATCCATGTGGCAGCCTTCATGCAGAAGTGGTCGACTGCTCCAATTTCTAGCGTTTTAGGTTAAGGATTTACTGCAACTACAAGCCAATGAATGTGAGTGAGATTATGGAAGAGAGTGATGTAACGAGATTGCCAGTGAATGGAAGCCAATGAATGAGAGTAAGATTATGAAATAGAGTGATGTAACGAGATGCCCAAAACTGTATACCTGCAGGTACAAGAGGAGACTTAGTGGAATTGGCAGATAATGAAACCAGGTACAACACTAATATGACTTTCTTTAATAGAAACTTAAATGTGACTCACTTACCAAAATCATTTAGTAAGTTACTAGCTGACGTTCTCAGCCAGAACTTCATTAGCTCTTAGTACTGTGATCAGCATCACTAATTCTAGTCAGATCTTGAACCTTATACCCGTTATTAATGTCAAAGGCCCATTGGTAACTCTTACTAGAGTCACCTCTTTGCCACACCGAACTGGTCCTCACTCAGGAGTGCACTTCTTCCCTTGCTTATACAATAGGAAAGTGTATCCGTAATAATGTCTAGCTAGACGTAATGTTATTTACTTAACCCTTTGTTTTGTAAGAATTACAGGTATTACTTCCGCCAAATCCAGGCAGAGGACGGAAGAATTTATACTTCTGGTAATTAATATTCCCAATCCTGTGCATAATCCAAAGCACTGGATGAACTGAGTTTAAGAAGTTTCCTTCTCAATTCAGCTGTCACTTGAGTGAGTACTGACTCCCCAAGATGCGCAGACTTCCCAGCTTCTGGGCTATACAGCTGCTGCTAACATTTGCCACAGCTAAATCTGTCGATAATTGCTTTGCCTTCATTGAGACTGTCAATGCACTTCACTGCTTCATTGAAGTTGGGAATTCCTTTAACATTACTATTGCATCTTGTTGTAGATCTATGTCTGATAATTCAGCATGTTGAACATGCTACATAGAGTTTGTTGGTTGTATTGAACTCGGTGTTTCATTGCATCCCGTTTAGCATTGATTGGTACAAGATCCATTAAAAGCATGCATTTCTTTAATTTTTGACTGTTTTAAAATTTTAGAGAAAACTAAAATGCATTCAATACAAAACAAAATTTACTAATGTTTTAAATTTTCCTACCAAAGTACTTTGGTAGTTTGAAAAAGACAGCCATAATTGTCATGAATTTTTTATAATTTACTTTGGTTATTGAAAAGACATTCCATGCAAATTAGTTGTGCCACAAAATCTACACGATTAATCTAATGTTATGAGATTCTTACAATGTACTTTGCGAAAAACGTAAAAAACAAGGAATAACATAGAATACTTGAAGGCAAGGACTAAAGGACTAAAGAAACTTTATCATAGTTCCAAAAAAAGGTGAAACCACATTTTATGTTATTTGTGATACATAATTCATGTAATTAAGTTTCATGTCATGTCATGAGACTCTTGCGACGTACAAATAAAGATAGACATAAGAAGCTCTTCAAATTGTTGTTAATGAGCTAATTGCTCACTATTTGCAAGTTGTTGTTATAAGTCATAACAATGTTGACATATCTTGTTCACAATGTTGAAGTAATGAACATATAAGTGATTATCATTAGATGTATGTATGTATGTTACTTCTACTTGTTCATATTATCCCCTTGTGTGTCATTAGAAATTGTTTTGCTTATAGTTTCAAGGGGGTTACAACATCCACGACTTGAAAATGTTGATCTTTTCAAATCCATGCCATCTACAAAAGACATGTATGTCTTTGGAAGTCAAAGAACTTGCTCCTTCCAACATGCTTGTTTTTGCCTTGCCTGTCAAACAATGCTTTTTTAATACAATTTCTTCTCCTTTCAATCAAATGCACTCTTGATTGCCCATTTCAAGTCATCTCAATCATCGTTTGTCTCGGATATTTCACATTAGTAAGATTTTGTGCCAAAAGCTATGTTTGAAAACATCATTTTCTCCTTTTATCTTATATACAAACTAATTCTTCTTGCTTCCAACCCATTGGAAGTGACCTCCTACCATTTCATAGTTTGTGAGACAAGTGTGGTTGATGGAGAGCTTTCTCTTTCAAAATCATATAAATATTGCTTTAGCATGTAACATTGTGTTGAGAAGCAATCGGGACATCATTTGTGAATGTATGCACTAAGACGTAGAGAATGCGAACAGAGTACTTTGGTTTTCTAGGCCTAACCTTAATAGATAATGGGAAGTTGTATTCCTTCATTCATTACAAACTATTGTAGTATACAAGTAGTCACTAGTGTGTATGTTCCTAGGTGTGTCTTCTCTCCTCCTCCACTCTCCCCTCTTCGCTCCTACTTTGAGGGCTTATGGTCGATGTGCATGATTTTCAGAGGAAAAAAAACCCTGTAAGCCCTAAATCCACCATCATGCAAAAACTAGGCCTTGGTCGCACGATGGCGGATTTACGGATTACATGTTTTTTTCCTCTGAAAATCATGCACATGGATCACAAACCTCAATGTCTTGGTAGGGATGATATTTTAAATTATTATTTTTTAAAGCAAAAAAGAGACTTCTATTAAGTATTAAAGAAGACCGTTAGAACAAGCTCCATACGGGAATACGGGATACACCATGCAATGCATGAAAAGCTTGAGCCAAAAAGAAAGGATTGGGGCTGATAGTGCCATCTCAATTCGGTAGCAATCTCCGAGAAAAAGGGAGAACCCCTCCAAACTCGAAGAAATACAGTCCTCCTAGACGAGGCTGCCTGTGAAGGGCCCTGCATGCTAGCCCATATGGCTATCAAAGTGTGAACCGTGTCACTCCAAATACCTGTGAACACCTATGATGGGTGTATCTGGGTGTCATCCAAAGCATCTGTGCATCTGGCTCTCCAAATGTGCCAAGAGGAAATGCTAGCCAAAATCTCCCAAGAGGTGTCCACTAAAACATGTGAAGCTCTAAAAGGAGTATGTGGTACATCTTGAAGAGAGCAGGGCTCTATCTCATGTCGGCGGATCGAGAGTGCCCAAGAAGAAGGCTCACCTTCATAAAACACTTGGCGCCGAGTAAGGGATAACCATGCGACCGAGCCCCAAGTCATTCATTGGAAACCCCTTTGACCATAGGCTTAGTTCCAAAGTGACCAATACCCAAAGTCTTCTCCTTCCCATTGTATTTGAGTTCATAAAGCTCTGCCAACTGCATGGTCTCTTTAAGAGAATTGGGCTTTTGAGCTGCAACATATGAAGCAATACTAGGGTGCAAACCATGGATGAACTTGAGCATTCTAACTCTTTCATCAATACCATAAACAAACAGAGCCAATTTCCAAAATTGTTTGGTATAATTTTTCACTGATCCTTGCTGAGTAAGATCATACCACTTACAAATATATTGATCCCTAGTAAAAGGAGATATAAAAGTTTTAAGCATTTCAGCCTTGAATTCATCCCAAGCATTAAAAGTTAACCCTTCTTGCTGTAGATGCCGCCACCAAGAGTGGGCATAATCTTCCAGATGAAGAACATCAAATCTGATTTTACCTTGATCACCCTTTGGATATAGAACTGGCTGTGGGCTGATCTGTAAAGGGAGGCCACCCCTCTAATCCATGCATCTGAAAATCCAAACTGTAGAAGAGTGCCCTCTAGAAAACCCCAATCTACTCTGTCATAGGCTTTCTCAAAGTCCAGGAGTAGAACTGCCAGCCTCTGCCCGCTCTGCATAGCCCACTCTGTGGCTTCCCAAAAGGAAAATATGTTATCAATTATGCTCCTGCCATGCACAAAGCCTGTCTGAGTATCATGGATAAGGTCTGGAAGAAGGGGCTGCAACCACATGCTGATCGCCTTGGCCAGGATTTTGTACAGAGTGCCCAAAAGAGTGATGGGTCTCCAATGGAATACAAAATTCATGTTGCCACCTTTCGGGATAAGGTGTATGAGTCCCTCGGTTAGTGAGTCAGGCATCTCACCCGAGTGCCCTGTAGGGCTGAAGTAATATGATCACCTATCATATCCCAAAAGGCTAAGATCATCGGAACCAGGGCATTTGCCCTTATGAAGGGCGGAGAGAGCACTCTTGAATTTTGTGTTGGTAAAGACAATAAAATCTGTCAATCCGGGCATGGATAGGCATCTGCACCCTATGGTTCGACCATGAAAACAAAAGTGACTGAGACTGAACATGAAATGCATCATCTAGCCAAACAACTCTGCCACTGAACCTGAACAAGAAGGCATCCCAAGCTGCTCTCTCGAGGGAATGAATACCGCCTTCTCTGCCTCCTTGCTTATCAGAAGGTGCCTCAACCATGTTGAAGTCACCTCCAATAATCCACGAATCTGCAATGTCAGCCCACGAGAGCAACTCTTTCCAAAACAGAACGCGGTTCCCTCTGTTATTCGGAGCATAGAGGTTGAGGAAACCAACCTTATGTCAGTAAATCAGAAGTAAAACCCACTGGGCCCTGGAGGGGGTAATGGTACCATGTCCAATGATCAGAGGGAGAATAGAATCTGAAACTGATATGCATGTACCTCCTCTGGTTCCCAAGGCAGGAAGCCAAAAAGTCCGGCCTGAAAGCAGCTTATCTGACTTGGAGCAATCTTTGACATCCAGTTTGTGTTCCTGAAGAAAAAGCATGTCTAGGACCACCTAAAACACCTGGATGGAGCTGATTCTTGATCAACTATCTGCGACGGCGATGAGGGATGCCGCCCAATCCCTATATATTCCAACTGGCTATCCTCATCGGTGAGAGGAAGCGGGTTGGAATACCTTACCCGACCTGGTGGCGGAAAAAGAACCCTCCACCGGAGCTAACCTCTTGCCATACACACGAGGTCCAAGGGGAGGAAAGTCCACAGGTGAGAGAGAGAAATATCTCTCAAGAGGGATGCCGATAACTGGCTCTTCGAAAGTGGAAGGTACAAAATCATCATTTGGGAGGTCAGAGAAGTTCTCCAGAGCGGAAAAGGAGTTCTGTTGAGCCAGTTCTGGGGACGGGGTGCGAAGGATTCCTATCGAAGCAGGGATAGAATGTAAGACCCCCTTCCCTCTATCCACAGAAGGAGGCACCTGTACTAAGTCCTGATCCAGAAGTGTTGCGGATGAGGTGCCAACAAGCTGGGCTGCTGAGGAAGGTACAGCCTGATCCTGGGGTGGAGTCGAACAAGGCTCGTGAACACTAGTCTCCTCTCGAGGCTCCAAGGGGTAGCCTCCGAAGCGGTGGATGTGTGATCTGAAGTAGAGGGCCTAAGCGCGACCGGAACCCACCGTGGGCCAAAGGTGGTGCGGGGTGCAGGAGGGACTCGAGTAGCCCTTGGAGGGGGGGGAGCCCGTGTCTGAGGCGGTGCCTGTGGAGCGGTAAGTCCTGCTCCTGCTCTCTGTTGTAAGCTAGTACGAGCTGGTTGCTTTCTGGGTCTCTTTTTCTTCTTTGGGCAATCTCTGGCGAAGTGCCCCGAGGATCTGCAAATCTTGCACTGGTCCTGCCGACCTGCAACCTCAAATCTCTGGTGGAAGAAGGACCCATCGGGTCGTTGTAGCATGATGTGGCCATCTGAAATATTAGGGTCCTGGACAATGACCCTAACCCTAGGTACCCCATCCATCCTAACCGCCTTAGCAGCCGAAGAGGGCTCGCCAGGAAGAGGGGAGATCTCTGCTACCACACCAAACCTCTCTCCAATAACTGAAAGAAGCCTGTGATAAACTGAGGGGAGACCAGGGAACTTGATGAAAACAGAAACTCTTCGCTTGTCCTCTTCAACTGGGTCAAAGCCCAATTGAAAGGGAAACCAAAAATCCTCTTGTAGCCTAGAAATAGAAACCCAGCCTGTAGCAGGTCTCTTGTGACGTCCGGGGAATCTAGGCACACCTGAAAGAAACCTCGTCCCAACAAACGAACGTCCTTAATGTGGGGGGCGATATCCTGGGGAAGTGCCGCAAGCATCCAATCTCTAGCTTGTGACCTGGAGGGGTGGGAGCCATGAATGCGTGCGAAGAGAGTCGTGGAACACTCATGCTCCGAATCCTTTTGCAACTGCTGTAGCTCCTCTTTTGAGAAAGTGATGGTTCTCGTGGCCGGTGTGGGCGGTAACGGATTGACTGAGTGGGAACCCATTCGTCAATCGAGGTGGAAAAGGCCGATTCAAACACAAGGAAGAACTCCGTCCGCTTTCCTGAAGCCGAGGAGACCCCTAACGGAGAATAGGGTACTCCAGATGAGGGGAGAGGGTGAAAGGAAGGAGGGAGAGAGAGAGGATGAGCAGAGGAGGAATCGGCAAGGGGATAGGGGGGGCAGCAAGGAGGAGGGAGAGGAGAGGAGGGGGGAAAGAGGAGAGGAGGAGTGGAGGAGAGAGGGGGGGGGGAGGGACGCGGGGGGGAGCAGCATGTAGGAGGGAGGGGATCCTGACAATTGTGAATCTGTTACTTGAGAGATTTGGAGGTCTTCAAGGGCATCCTCATAGTTGGGATCAGAAAGCAGGATGGCATTGGGATCAGTAAGCAGGCGTTGCATTGCCATCCTGAAAAAAAAAACACTTTTTTAAAATCGAAAGATTGTAATTTTACTCAGCTTCTACTCAGCAAGAGAAGACGGATGAATGCCATAACAATGAGACAGCACCTCCTTTAGAACATATTTCAAACACGAATCCAATCAACCCCGTCTGCATTTTCATAAGAAATGTAAGACGCTTCAGTATAACCCGAGAGAAAGCAAGTGTTGATTGCAACCAATTCAAGCATGTGCAGACCAGTCCCTTCTACTGTGGGGTGGCTATCTTATGGAGCTATGGGCTGGCTATCTTAGCAGGAAGCAGAAGATTTGCTGCTATTTGTAAGCAGCAGATCTGCAGACAGGCTTCGAGGCTGTTTTGGAGGGCCTACCACAGTCTAATTGTAGCCAGTTTTTGGCTAAATGTGAGGCCCATAAATTGGCATTGTGGGTGACCCATGTTGGGGTCAGATGAAGGAAGATCAGGTCAGCAAGATCATATTTACCATAGAGTTATCAGTCGATGATAATTAACTTCTGGGGTGGTCCCCTATAAGTAAAGGCGTTTGTGGCATGCTGTACTATCCCAATAAAGCGCCTAGTAGCAGGAGTTCATAACAAGCCTTATAGCTCTCACTCAACCTTCAAAATGAGCTTTTTTCTGCTCTTATTAGCTGAGCACGAGTTAGATGTTTGCAGCAAACCTCTTGACACGTTTCATCACATCCCGAGGACGATATATCTGACTTCTTTTGCCTTCATCCTCTGCTACCTTTTTCCAGTTAGTTTATGTGTCAACTTTTAGTTTCCTTTGCAGCATCTAAGAATGGCATAGATTCTCACCCGTCACTTTCATGAATTTACCCATGGCATCTTTGACTCCCTGGGGTATGCCCACTTGCAATTGACCAGTGCAAATGATCAAGAGGCTTCTCCATGCAAGCTAAAAGGCATCTCCACCCAAAGAAAATCACAATCCATCTGGAAAGCCTTTCAGAATATAAAAGACCAAGTTATTAAAGGGGCTTTCATGGCAATAGATTCAATCTAGGTCTCTATGATCTTCAAAGGCATCTCACATCACCGATGATGAATTTTTGAATGCCAATATTTTGTTCAAAAAAGGGCTCCAACGATGGGGACAATTGTGTAACAAGGAGCTCTTTAGGTGGAAAACTTGGCAGGAAGTCAGAAGAGAATTTGCCCTCAACAGTCAACAACAAAATCTTGTGTCAAGAAGGTTCTCTCTTCGGAATGAGGATGTTCAGTGGAAGGGGGGGAATCATTTAGTTTACAATAGAGAATTTAGTCGGGTGGACAGTTCACTGTTCTTCCCCATCCCCACCCCAACCTCTGACATAGAGGATCTTTTCAGGATATTAAATTCTAGATGGAAGCTCTATGATAGCAGAGAAAAGTGGAAGGAAAGTTTTTCCAAGGTGTGGATTAAGAAAACTCTAGAAAATATGTCTGCTCTTCTATGGATTCTGTTGCACAAAGCTGTCTGGACTAATGTGAGAAGTTTAAAGGTAGGGAAAGGTAATGGTAAATGCAAAAAGTGCGATGTTTTCCAACTTTTTGTTGCATGTCCTCATGCTACAAAGGTTTGGACAATTATTCGGATGGAAACAGGGGAACCCTTATGTTGGAAGGCCATTCTTCTAGGGGATGCCTACAGGAACAAGCAAGACAAATGGGCACAAATTAGGGCACATGCCTTATGGTTCATATGGTGGATGACTAGGAATAACTTTCAATTTAATAATGTTGATATTGCTAGTGATGCTGTCTTTCTTGCTTGGTCGGACAAGAAAAAAGGAGACTTGAAGGGATGATTGCTAGCCTTAACCGAGCTTACCTTCAACCTCAACCAAGACCTTGATGAACATATCAGTAGATTTCGGCTCTCACACCAAGTGTTTAAAACACACTAATGAGATGGTTGATGATGCTACTGGACACCTCTCTACTGCTAGTCTTACTTCTGCAACATTGTGGATGGCGGAGTAGGTGTGAATGTACTATCCAAGGATCTCTATGATGAGGTCTCCCAGCAATGCAAAATGCTAATTTCAACATTCGCCTTGCAGATGATTCATGTGCAAAGCCCTTGGTTATAGTGAATGGAGTTTCCACAAAAGTAGCAGAAGTCTGCTTTACTCTTCAGTTCACAATCTTGGATCTCCTTGCTTGTACGTCCTTGGTTGTGTGAAGCATCAATCCTCCATGATTAGGGAACTAATAGATTGACAATACAAAATTGCAACACCGCAATCAGAGTCAATGTGAGGATAGGAGCAATAAAGCCCATTGTGCCTAGACCATTGGATGAAACCTCTTCAATGATGATGCCAATCAAATCAGCCTTGCCACAACAACATGCCTTAGTGAGAGATACACAAAGCAATGTCAACAACTGATCCAAGCATTGGCGACCATTGGCAACTGCCATTCACTAGATCCAATCTTCTTGCAAATTGATGCTAAGGTCATGCAGGTAAAAACTCCACTCACACATGCAGAACCGATCGATCCGGAAGTGCCATTTTTTATGGTTGGCCTTGAATGGAATAGTGAACCTGAAGAAGCTATCCATTCTAATAAGGACTCAGATTTTCCTTGGGACCTTGAAACAGAGATTGAAAATGCTCAATTAGAAGATCACATCTTTGACAATGATTTAGCCATTCTCCATGCCCTAATGGTCATCGAACTTCTCAAAGTTGAAACTCCAAAGTTGAATAATAGCAGAAGATCCCGCAAGAAAATCGAAGGACGACATCGCCGCCGCAATGCCTAGGCCGACCACTTGAATGAGTTTGAACGAGTCCAAACCAAGATTGTAGAGTTGTATCTAACTAAGCCAACTCTCCCAAAATTTGAGGCACCTCATCTTGAATGGTCCCCTGATGGACTTGAAGGAGTATGCACAGCAAACGAACCATTACTTGTTGGGAATACTTTACCAGTGAAAAGTTACCCCACAGTTCCCAACGAAAGAAGTTTCAAAAGTTTAAGCCACACGTGCGGATGAAGCTTGATAATGAGACTTCAGAAAAGGAAAGTCCACAAGAGCCTCAAAAATTGGTTAATGATCCTGCGCCACCCAGTGCTCATAGCCCATGTACGGCGAGTTCAACACCATCAGAGGCTGATCTTCGTGAAGTGCTTCAAGAACTACACAGTGATAGTGTCATAGCAATGCCAAGGTATTAGGAGAATTTGAAGTGCAAGAAAATGATAACATTGGAGAGACTCCAATCTTTGAGGGACTGGCCAAAACTTGCACATTAACCTCGCCCTTGAAGGGGAGGAAGAGAAATTGGTATTCATTGGGAAACAACTCACACAAGAAGAGGAACAAGGCTAAAAGAACTCCTAATGGAATACCGAGATTGCCTAGCATGGTCATACAAGGAAATGAAGGAACTTTCACCAGAACACGATACCTATTAGGGAAGGTGCCCACGCTAAGGTATTGGACCATATATAACAAATCCAAAATATGGCACCATGGTCTATGACGAGCTAGAAAAACTCTTAGATTCAGGATTCATCTATGAGATAGAGCACACTGATTGAGTTTTACCCATCATCATTGTGCCTAAACACAACAAGAAGCTAAGGATATGTGTTAACTTAAAGAATGTGAATGCCGCCACAATCAGGGATCACTATCCCCTACCCTTAACAGAAATAGTGTTGGAAAAGGTGGCTAGGATCAGAGATATACAGCTTCTTGAATGGCTTTAGTGGCTATAACCAAGTGCAAATTGCTTCTGCTGACCAATCAAAAACAACATATTCTATAGAATGGGGCATATTTACCTATAGATTCATGCCATTTGGCCTTTGTAATGCCCCAATCACATTCCAGAGAGTCATGTTCACCGCTTTCAAATCATTTCTGAATAAGTTTCTACAGGTGTTCTTGGATGATTTGTGCATCCACTCAAACAAGAAAGACCACTTAAAATGTCTTGAAGCAGTTCTAATCAGATGCAGATGGTATGGCATCTCCCTCAAAATGCGAGTTCATGGTCACCCACGGAGTTGTTTGGGACACATTGTTTCTCAACATGGGATTGCAAAACTAACATGGACAAAATCAAAATCATCATGGACTTGCCTCCTACTATAAATTCCAAAGGTGTACAGGTCTTTATGGGACATGATGGCTACTATAGAAGGTTTATCTTGCAGTATGCCATGTTAGCCAGACCACTTTACAAATTGTTGGTGGAATTCTTATGGACAGAAGAGTGCGACCAAGCCTTTGAGCTTTTAAAGTGCCACCTAATCACAAAACCCATCCTTATATCTCCTAATTGGGATATTGATTTTCATGTTCATATTGATGGATCCAAGTATGCAATTGGGAGTGTGCTTTGCCAACCTGGTGAACATAAGAAAGACTACCCATTCTACTTTTCTAGTGGACACTCAATGATGGAGAGATCAACTATACCACCATAGAAAGAGAAGCCTTAGCAATGGTGTATATTGTTAAGAAATTTCAACACTATTTATTGGCAAATGATTTTGTCTTCTACAGCGACCATCAAGCATTGCTTTATCTGGTGAACCATCCATATGTACAATAGGAAGAATAACCAGACAGCTCCTTTTACTTTAGGAACTCAATAGTGGTCCACAAAGGTGCCCAACACTACATTGCCGATCACATGTCTTGTATCAAGTTAGGAGAAGAAGCCACTGGAGTAGAAGATGACTTGCCAGATGTCACGCTATTTCAGATAGGTGTTGTTCTAGATTGGTGTGCAGATATCATTGGGTACTTAATGGACAGGAAGACCACCCCCTGAAATGAAAGCAGTGGATGCCAGAAAATTAATTTTAAAAGTTGCACCCTATCAACTCATTGCAGGATAACTATAAGAGATGGGTAAGGACCAGGTTTTAAGGAGGCGTATAATGCCACATGAGATCATGCCAATCCTTAGTGAATTCCATGAAGGCATTGCAGGAGGACACTTCCAAGTGGAAGCAATAGCAAGAAAAGTCCTCATAGGCTACTAGTGGCCAACACTTTGGGTAGATGCCTATGAATATGTCAAAAGCTGTGTTGTATGCCAACGGACTACTAAACCACAACACAAGGACTTCAATCCCCTAACAACAGTAGTTGCACAAAAACCATTTGAAAAATGGGGAATTGATTTTGTAGGTTCCATCCATCCAGCGGCAAAAGAAACACAAGCACGCTACATCATTGTGGCCACTGATTGCTTTACCAAATGGGTTGAAGCTAAAGCAGTCAGAAAGGCAAATGTCAGAGGCATAGCAAGGTTCTTATATGAGAATGTGATCACCTGATTTGGATGCCCCATTGAAATTGTGTCGGATAGAGGCACACATTTTGTCAATGAGGTTATCCAAGAACTCTTGTTTGGCTTTATGGTAATCCATAGAAAAAGAACACCCTACTAACCCCAAGGAAATGGACGGCTGAATCCACCAAAAAAATATTATGCATTATCCTCACCAAGGTAGTAGAACCAAAGCATTCTAATTAGGTAGAGAAACTAAATGCAGCCTTATGGGCATACTGAACCACACTCAAGGTCAATACATGGAATACAACTTTTCAATTGGTGTATGGCATTGAAGTTGTGGTCCCATTGGAATTTGTAATACCAAGTGTACGCATAGTAGTACTGGAATGCATGGGAGATCATGCATTCCTGAAAGAAAGTCTCTATCAATTGGAGAAGGATACAAAGACCAGATTAGTCACCTACCAAGCCATGATAGCAAAAAAACGTAGAATAAATACATGGTTTAAAAGAAACCTTAAAGCCAAAGACATCAAGGAAGGTGACCTGGCTTTGCTATACAATGCCAAAGTCCACAAGGGTAAACTCAAATATCTACGTCAAGGACTTTATAGAGTTAAAAAAATAAATCCCATTGGAGCTCTGCCGCTAAAACATTGGATGGAGTCCAATTCAACACAACCGTAAACGGGAGCCGACTGAAGTGCTACTACATCAACAAGCAAGCCATCCCCGACAATAATGAAGATTTGGGAAGCGCAAGTCTTCAATAGTTAGCACTAAATGGTTACACGCGAGCTCACTATCATGTGCACGTTTTTGCACATCTAGTTTGCACTAGATTGTTACATGCACACTCATTGGCATACACACATTTTTGCACATATAGCTAGACCTAATCAATTTCCACCTAGGGATGATTGAGTCCTAGTTTCCCTATGAAATCCCACAAATAAGCATATAGTTAGCCCCTACCTAGTCGACAGGTTATGTACACTCACATGATTTTGCATAGGCACATAATAAATTGCATCAATAATAGTATCACACACTTTCATTCCATACTCTCAAAGCATGCAATGAATTCAAAAGCAAGACAAGAAGCTATGCCGAATCTCAAGATGATTTGACGAAAGAGTTTGCAGCCTCAGCCAATGAGACCCTCACCAAACATCACAGCCATCTCCTCATGCACAAATGTCACACTTGCATACAAGCTGATCTATAAGTTCAATGATTCGGGTGTAATCCCATCCAACATGAATGTAGGATAGCAAGAAATGCCAGACTCAGCAATAACGAGACCACCGCCAAACCTCTTCTTAAGAAGATTCGACAAGACAGAGTCCGCAAGGAGTCCATAGCCTTAGCAACAACAAGATCCCCTCTAAGATTCACAAACGTCTACCTCTTCTCAATTGGATATAAGATTTTTGGCTACAGACAAAAAATTATATGGTGCAAAGGCATTACAACAAGGGCAACTGGCATGCCACGAGCTCAACAGCCACTCGGTTACGCACGTGGCATCCCAACTCCAAAATCAAAATGAGCCATAACGCAAGGACGGGTAATAAAATGGATCAGGGAGTATGTTGTCTCTCTGCCAACCTGGACTTAAGTAGCATAAAATGTGTGTGTAGAGTAGTGAGACAAAGCTCCGCTTGTACTTGCATAAGGCTAGGAATAATCCCTCTTAGGAATCCAACTTGCATGTTCTACATGCAAGTTCTATATATGATTCCTACATGCATGTTCTACATGCAAGTCCTACATGCAACTCCTACATGCATGTTCTACATGAAACTTCTACATGCAAGTCCTACATGCAGTTCCTACATGCAACTTGCAACTCCTACATGCACATCCTAGATGCAAGTTCTACATATAGAGAGAGAATGTCTTACAATTCCTACGTGTAGAGAGAGAAGCTCTCCAACTTGTATAAATACCCCATAATGGAATGAAGCCCACACTCTTTGGGGTGCAACTTTCCCTCTCCCTCTCCTCCCCCCTTCTCCTCTCTCTCCTCCTCCCTCCTCCTCCCTTCTCCTCTCTTCTCCTCCCTCTCCTCCTCCCTTCTCCTCTTCCCTTCTCCTCCCCCATGCTCTTACAAGAGAGTCAGATTTCTCAGAGTTCGGAAACAAAAGAAGAGAGAAAAGTTAGAGATTGTGCATATAGATGTATGGGAATCTGCAATATAGCATCTCTTGGTGGTTCTCACCATTATATTACTTTTATTGAGATGCAACTAGAAAAACTTGGGTTTATTACCTTCAAAAAAAATCCAATGTCTTTGAAACTCAAAGATTTGGATGAGGGTGAAATAGGAAAGAAGTTAAAGGGTCTCAAATCAAATAATGGAGACAAATACTATAGCAAAGATTTTGATAGTTATTGTTCATACAATAGAATTCATAGAGAGAAGATAACTCCAAAAATAGCACAAGAAAGTCTTGTGTAGAAAGGAAAAACAGAACAATCATGGAGGGCACAAGAAGCATGAGACTACATGAAAGGTTTTCCTTAAAGTTTTGGGCTAAAGCAATGAATACAACTGTTTACTTGATAAACAGGTCACCTTCAAGCGCTTTGGATGGTGCCATTCCAGAAGAGGCATGGATAGGTAAAAACGTTAATTATTCTTTTTTAAAGGTTTTTCGTTGTGAATCATTTGTCCATGTTGATAAGGAATTGAGAACAAAGCTTGATGCAAGAGCCTGGTTAAATCAAAGCTATTGGGTCTAAGCTTGAAGCAACTAGTTTGACTCACCTTTGACCTTTTTTTGGCTTCATCAGTTTCTACAAGCATATTATTTGAGATTTTGCTATAATTGTTGCTCCATTATAAGACAACCAAGATGGGATGTTGTCCTGGAGATTTTTTCATGTTTCTTAATGTAGTGCCATATTGGTATCACATGTGAGTAATTGCTTTAGGTCTTAAGTATAATTCCATTCTTTCCATGCTCTTACGAACCTGATTCCATTTTGTGAAGTATTTTCGGAGGAGACCTCCTAGGTTTAAGATCATTAGGGCACGCACCACAACATCTTTGAAGACCACAAAGTTGTCCTAAAAGGATAGTATTCCTCCTGGACATGCTTGCACGTGTGTAGTCAAGTTCTTTTATAGTAGTCAGTAGCCATGGATGCACTTTCTAAGAGCTCAAAGTTATGATTTCCCAAGACCTCAATAGTAAAGTTTGATGGGATAAATTTTCCCTCTTGGTAATTATTATTTTTACTCTTGTTTATGAAAAAAGGGCTATGGGGAGTCATGCCTAGGATAGAGAAAAAGCTAGCAACAATCAAGGATTGGAGAAGATGCAGGCTTGGGATCTCAACTATTGGAAGGCCACTAGGATTACTAGAGGTAGAGCATTAGGGGTAGAGTTCTTTCATCATGTGGACATTTCAAAGACGGCAGTACAAAATTGGAGTATGCTAGAGACACTGTTCAGATCAAGGGTGAGAAATTCAAGGAGTATGCTAGTGAGACTGTTCAAATCAAGTGTGCTAGAGAAACTATTCAAATCAAGGGTAATAAATTAAAAGGTCATGCTCAAGCAAGAACTGTCCAAAATCCAAATGGGTGATGGAGATTCCTTAGCATTACATCTCAACAAGATGCAATCGATTGTGAAACAACTCAATGCTATTGGAACTCAAGTTGATGATGACAGTGCCACCAAATCTATCTTATTCACAATCCTTCCTCCAAGGTACTCAAAAACTGTAACAATTTTAAGGTTGAATTTGGATATAGTAACCTTTCATGATGTAGTCGTAATACTTTTGAGTGTAGGGAGATGACTAGAGATGAATTCTTTTAGTAATGGAGAGCCTCCATATCTTGCCAAAGATAAAGGTAAGAGAAAGGTTCGAGATAATGGAAAGAAGGTTATGGAAATGTGCAATTATTGTAGTCATGAAGGGCATGAAGATAAATATTGCTACAAGAAGGCCTTCAATAATAAAACTAAAGAGGGTAAAGATGCTTCCAATAGCTCCAAATCTTGCTTGGTCAATGAAAAAGGAGACATACCTTTTGTAGGTTTGGTTCAGTATGAACCACCACTCGTCATCAACTTAGATGAAGGTTATGCATTTTGAGGTGCTGATTGATGCAATAATTTTGGTAGTTGATAGCATTTTGGTTTGAGCTACTATTTGGTTTTCGTTGTTTTGTTTTTGTTCTCCCTGACTCAAAGTGTTAGAAATATTAGTCTGTGGTAAACCTTGTGGGGGGCATCACCCTCCTAAGGCTCTAGCATCTCATAGTGTTGTGCCACTTGGCACTATTGCATGCAGATAATCGACATGGTGGTATGAAGTTAGTGGAGATCTCTTCCTCCCATACTTTTGGAGCTCATCCCTGGGAACCTTGAAGAGCTGTGACATCTAGTTAAGGCAACCGTAGCTTATGATAAGCTAGTCTTAGCTAGTGGAAGCTCAGAGGCGAGTCAACATGGATGTCCATCTACAAAAGGGTTGAGTGTACACACGCAATCCCACAAATTTCATGGTGGATTTCCAAGTTTTGCTTGTAAACCACAACAAGACTGGTTGGGCTAAGCAATTAATTTATCATTTGTAACTCTCTTATCCCATAGATTTTTACATATTTCTTAATATAGTGCCATCTCGATCTCACATGTGAGTAATTGCTTATTAACATGTCAAGTATAATTTTGTTCTTTGATACCAAAAAGGATTATGGTGAAGTATACTAATTTGGGATGCATGTGCCTTTACTATTCAATGTGATGCTTGTTAGCATATGGGAAGGATGCTTTTGCCAGATCATATTCCTTTGCACCCAATGAGCTTGGGAAAGCTTTTCAAAGATGGGACCTCTACTTCATTGGTCCTTTTAAAACAACTAAATATTAGAATAAATACATGATTACTACAATGGATTATGCTACTAAGTGGGCGAAAGCAAAAGTTGTCAGAGATAACTCAACTCGCACCACTGCTAAGTTTCTCTTTGAGAACATCATTTGCACATATGGGTGTCCAATTGAGTTTGTAACTGATCATGACACTCATTTCATGAATGAAATCTTTGAGATCTTGACAAAAATATTCATGATTATTCACAGAGTTGCTACCCCTTCTTATACCAGGTGTGATAGATAAGTCGAGTCTACCAACAAGACTTTGAAAGTGGTACTTACAAAGACTATTAATTCTAATCACTTTGATTGGGAGACCAAATTGCATACAACATTATAGGCATACATAACTACTTGTAAGGTTACAACCAATCTTACTTCCTTTTGTATGGCCTTTGGATTGGAAGTTGTTGTCCTAGTCGAGTTTCAGGTCCTAAGTTTATGGATTGCTGCAGAACATGAATTAGGCGAACCTCAGGCAGTACAACATAGACTCAAACACCTTATTAAGCTAGATGAATTGCACTTATGAGCTGTGCAGACACAACAAGTAATTCAACGGGGGAGGAAGGCTTGGCATGACAAGTATATTGTGCCTAAAAATTTGAAGAAGGGTATGCTTGTCTTGTTATACCATATAGGGGATCATAAGATGACAACTAATTCCAAATTTATGGTCCATACAAGTTACTGGAAGTTCAATGGGATGATTGAATTGGTTGATCTAGAAGGCAAGGTGATTCCCAAACTCACCACTAATGGCACTAATCGTGAGGATTACACCCAGCAAGTACTAGTTGAGGAATCACATGGGCCACTTAAATTAGGCATGAGTCACAAGAATCACATTGCTGCCTTGTGTGACCCTTCTCTCTCCCATTCTATATCCTCATACTCATAGCTTCTCCGACACATTCTCTAGCAAACTCTGTTAATCAATACTCCCCATCTTCCTTGTCTTCTCCGTTCCTATTATAGCCATGGCTTCATTCACATCTGGGAGGGGTGAGCAAGCTACCAAGAGGCAATGAGTAGCTTTGCAGCTACAAGGGCCATACACTATTAAGCAACCAGCATTGACCATAAATACGTCGAAGAGGAATAGGCCCTTAGACATGGCACTTACCGGTGATACTATTATCACCTCAACTATATAAGGATGCCATAGGTACATTTGGAAGCACTTTTGATTTGAGAGGCAAATTATCTTATGCCCCATGCCAGGGCCTAGCTTGCCAAGTAGCTTCTAGCCTTTAAGCTCACAAAGCAGGATGGGACCATTCTTAGTGTATAGGTACTTAGGCTCTCTTAAAGAGAGAAGTGGTTTGTGTGAGTTCTTGATTTGCATGCATGTCGTTTTTTCTCTTGCATGTTATATCATGTTGCATGCATGTAATCCAACTCTAAGAAAAAACACTCATGAAATATATATATATATGCTTGCATTCTAAGTAATATGCACGTTGTATCTTATTGCATGTATGCAATCC
The DNA here is from genome assembly GCF_047967505.1 of Dipteris shenzhenensis. Lineage (NCBI taxonomy): Eukaryota > Viridiplantae > Streptophyta > Polypodiopsida > Gleicheniales > Dipteridaceae > Dipteris > Dipteris shenzhenensis. The sequence continues at coordinate 24,018,022 of NC_141619.1, forward strand.
ATATCTCAAAACATTCAATCTATATGAATTCTCTATCATGTTGCATGCATTGCATGTCACATTTGTAAGTGGTAAAATTTGCTTGTATACCTATGTACTTGCTCAATCTTTAAATACAATGTCCTTGGCAAAATATGATGTAGACATAAAAGGAATGCAAAATTCAAGATAATTTAGAATTTCTCCAATATAGATTCTTGCATATTTGTAGACAAATCTTTAATAATTGAGGAATCTAATACATGTTCCCATCAAGGATAATTACAGAAGCTCGAATTTGCAAGGAAAAACACATACATTGTTTTTAACATATACAAAACCAACAAATAATATCAACATGTCTATTACATTCTTATAGAAAATACTAATCAAAATGAAAAAGCCAAAATAAATACTATATTCATAGGTGGTTTCAACATCAACATGTCTAAAACAACTATAAATAAAATTTTTCTTTTTTAAAAAGAGGATAAGGTTAACTATGTTCCCCTCTTATATTTTTCCTTTAACCAATGTTAACCTTCCTTACATGAAAAATGATGAGCTTGATCAACTATTGATTTTTTATTAGATATCTTTGGTTGAAAAAAGAATGTGTGTGTGTTCCTTGAAAAGAAATCATTGTAAATATTTTGGTGATGTCTATGTCATAGCTTGTGGGGACTTCTGCCAACAAGAAAAAACCTCTAAAAGGCTCATGGGGGCTCAAATCAATGCGGGACACCTTGGAGTGCATGCCTAACACACATTGGCTAACCAAAACAAAGTGCTATGAAATAAAAACTACAATGCAAAAAAATGAAAAAGAAATTATAAAACCATTGAACCCATTTGGAAATGTACTCATAACAATACTTAATAAATTACATCAATAATAACTGCTTACATGAAGCACCACAAGACCATACATTCCCCCACCTATGTGAACTTACAAATGAGCAAACATAATGAGAACATATTACAAATAGGTTCCCTAACTAAAAGAATCAAAATATATTAATTAGTGAGTAATTGAGCAAGGGAGGGGTAAAGAGGAGAGTGATTAATGAGGAAGTCCCTTTATATGAGAGGAGGGCATGCTCCCTATGCTATGATATCTATATTCTACTTCTTTCACCACATTTTCATTTAGGTTGGTGGTATGGCTTTGAGAGTCTAATATGGACGTCTTGTGTTCAAGTCTCCCCTTTGCATGAAGTTTTGAAGCTATCACATCTTCTTAGCTAAATTGGGGCAGTCACCTAAATGAATTTCTTTATTGAAATACAAAGACCTTTTTAATTACCTTTCTCTCCTTAGGCTAAGTTGAGCAAATGATCCTAAAACAACAAATGGACTACAAACAATCATAGAAATAAAAGAAGGCATGTTGATTGAATTATGCTCAAGAAATATAAAATAACTAGATGGTCTCAACAATGAAGCAGATGGAATTTTCATGACCATTTCTGGATACAATGGAAAAATATATTATGTGGATAAATTTCCTACATATAAGTATAGGAATGAACACAACGCATAATAACATTAATTCATTTTCCACAAACATTTAAAAACTAGAGTCTAAGTTACCAAAGTACAAAGGAAGTGGAAATAAGACCTTCAAAACAAGCATCCTTACACATGAACAATTTCCTATACAAGAAGTTGCTACTGCAAGAACAATCCATAGGGTGCAAGGACTCAATATGCAAAATCTAGCTTCTCACCTAAGGTTATGCACACATGGACTACTTCCCCTTCATGGGAGTGGGCATCCACCAACCATCGCCAGAGGCATACATTTTGTCTAGTCTTCCAGCCCTCAAGTTCTCCCCTTTCCTTCCATTACACCAAGAGAAACCAGGGAGGCCTGAAGGGTCCTATTCTGTGCAGTCTAGTAGACCAAACTCCAAGCATAACTCCTCCAAGGACTCTAGTTCTAAGTAAGAGGCAATGCTGGAAAAGTGAGACCAGTTTTCTTCAAACTTTGTAAAATTTCAACCACCATCCATCAACTAGTTATCACTAGATGAATTGAGTTTAAGAGACTACCAACAGTGAAGCTGATCCCCAGGTGCATTAGGGGCATACATACTGTGAGTATTAAACTTAAATTCCTCAATAATTGTTGAAGTAGCTATGTACCAACCATCCTGGTGATGGAAGAGCTCCCTGACATCTAAAGAAGACTTAACAATAATTGTAGAGCCTACTTTGGATCTGACAAGGCAATTATCAAGAGCAACATATCCAAACTCCAGCACTAGAAACCAAAAAGGGTCCTTCACCCTGCATTTCAATTCTTGCAAGAGGAAAATATCGCCATTTATCTTTCTTAAAACTGGATGACAAGCTCCTTGCTTAATAGGGTTGCAACTTCCCCGCATATTCAAGAACATACAACCACTGAATGGACTTCCCTCCTAGACCGATGAGTCTCCATACTGCTAGTTTTCCAAGGCTCTATAAGCATCTTTAAAAAAGCTAAATCTATTATCCTTGTGTTGCATCTTGAGTTGCATCCTTAAGCCTCTTTGACATCGCAAGTGAAAAGATTCCATGTTTTGATTGCTCGATGCCAGAATCTTTTCTTAGCATGGGTTCCTCCAACAATATCTTTCAGTGATAGACGTTAGGCATTTCTCCCTGGAGAGCCTCCAGAGATGTAGCCTTCTTACTGGAAACCTTTTCATCATGGATGCTATCCTTTAAGCTTCATTTCTAAACACCCTTTGCTTTGAGCAGTGGGGGTAGAATGAGAGGCCGAGCAATCCCCTTCCTTAGTAGGCTAAGACTTTTCGGCAGAAGATGCAACTAAGACCAATCAAAGAAATTGTTCTTTGGAATACTCTGCAAGTTGCCAGCGGCTTGCATGTTGGTTGGAGGTTCTGGAGGCTACTTACAAACTTCTCCCAAAACTGAAGGAAAACTATCCGACTGATCATCCAATGCCAAATGAGTATTCGCATCCTAGGACAATTTCTGATGAAATGAGTCATCGCTTTACAAACGAAGCATACATTAGGGAATGCCCAAACCGAACTTGTTGAGCCATTTACATGCCATTAGGTAGCTTGACCTCCAAAAAATCCAATACATCTTGACTCCTATCCCAAAGCATCCATGCTCGCTTGAGATTAGATAGTGATTTCAAAGGATGAGGGATAAGCAACATATGGCCAAAGGTAAAGCAAGTTGTTTGAATGATTCTCTGAGCATAGTAGGAAGATTTGGAAAGACGATTCAGATAGGACATTCATGAAACAAGAACTCATCGATGTTGAAGGTTGGACTCCACGGAATGACCAAGATTGTAGCACTTGCAAACCAAAAACTCTCCCGACCAATTTGTCTTTAAGTTGCTCCGAGACCTTTGCCAACCGCACCAAGAAAAAACCTTTCCCAAGGAGCCTTGCAGAATACCCCACCAAAGGGATATCACTTCCTAAGTTATGAATTCTTCCAACTCCCCCAGTGATAGAACCCAACTTGTGAAGAAAAGGTATATCCCACCTTTGGCAAAATGAGTAAGTTTTGACTTAACATCCTGCAGGCTCAATCTTACAAGAAACTGAATGCTTTCTCCCAGTCTCAAACCAAGTTTGCCTTTCATTTCTCTAACTCTTCTAGCATACAAAATATTTTTAGCAACTTCACATCGATATTTGAAAACCCACCTCCAATCCTCTTTGCAAGAGCTTCCATGTTGGAAGGAGGATCCTGGTTCTCATCACCCTTGGACTCATGGTTTTCATTCAAACCCTCGACCTGAGTCCTCCCCTCCAAAGCACCTACCTTCTCAATGGACATTGGATTGAGCTCACTCGACTCACACCCCAAATTGGCCCATCTTGGGTGCTTTGTTCGACCCACAGAGCAAGGGTTAGAAGTAGAAGAAGGCACTACACTAATGCACTGGATCCCTTCCCAAAGTGCTCCTCAGAATGCTCTAGGCTTGGCCATCTCAGAGGTTAGAGCTGCTAGAGATCAAAAGAAGGCATGTTAATGTAATTATGCTCATGAAATATAAACCAATAAGATGGCCTAGACAATGGAGTTGATGGATTTTCATAATCATGCCTACATACAATGGAAGAGATATTGCTCCTACATAAAGATATAGGAATGAACACAAGACACAATAAAATTAAGGCATTTTCCATAGACATTTAAAAAAATGGATTTCCACTTATCAAATTACAAAAGAAGTGCAAGTAGGAGCTTAAAAAACAAGCATTTTTACACATGAACAATTTGTTATACAACCAGTTGTTGCTGCAATAACAATCGATAGGCCGCATGGACTCACTATGGAGAAACTAGCTTTCTCACATAAGGATTATGCACACATGGACTTGCATATATTGCTATTTCACATGTTAAGAATATTGAGAATGTCTATTTGCTCTTGCCACTCCAAAATGAGCACTTCATCATAGAAAAAGATGTCCGCAATGAAATGGAAATGTTAAATACTACATCAAGTTGGAATATATATATACTTGCTCAAGCTTTAAAAACAATTTCATTTCCAAAATATGATGTAGACATAAAAGGAGTTCAAAATTTTATACAATCATATATCGTTTGATTACCACAAACTAGAACTACAAGTTGTGCTTTATACAAACCTAAAAATTTCAAGACATTTCATAATTTCTTAAACACAGATTCTTATGTAGACAAATCTTTAATAATTGAGGAATCTAATATATATACCCATCAAGGAATTGAAATTACAGAAGTTAGGAAAACAAAAAATACATTGTTTTAACATATACAAACAACCAACAAATAATATCAACATGTCTATTACATTCTTACAAGAAATAATAATTTTAAAAGAAGACATAATAAATACTATATTCATAGGTGATTTCAACATTGACATGTGTAAAACAACTACTAATAAAAAACGCTTCAAAAAACAATGGAGAGTTTTAACTACCATATGCATTTTGCAAAAACAACAATGTATGGTAGCCACTCTGGACCACATATGGAGCAACATACAAAAAGAATAAACAAACACTAAAACTTCATATGCATGTTCGATAGATCGTTCAATAATTTACATATATGCATAAATAATCTCACTAAAATCAAATTCAATATCTAAAATTAAAAGAAACATTACATTCCTAACAAGAGTGTGTTGTTTCTTTTTTTTAATAATTAAATTCCTTTCACAAAAAAAGAAGAAACAACAATTTCACACGACCAAAACCAACTTTCTTTACAAGATAGGAGACCTTAATGTGAATTACACTACATGAGGATTCTTCTCATTATCAAGCTTTTTTTTTTCTTTTTTTTTTTCACATGAACTCAATGTAAATTAGGTTCTTCTCATCATCAAGCATTTTAGTGGAGTTACCTCAACTATTACCCCGACTACTCTTAATTTGATTAAAATAGGGTCATGGTGGTTTTGCCACCTTGATTTTTTTCGGGACTCACCATCTCTTACTAAGATTATGGACAGTAATGAAGCCTCTCCTTTCTCCCCCCCCCCCCCCTTTGTCCCTCTCAAGAAAAAAAAAACACAAAAGCAAATTCCAAATCACATGATAGGATACTGAATTACTAAGGTGTTGGTTAACTTTCTAAGGGCCCTTTTCCCACGTACCGTTACATTATGTTAGTAAACTTAACATATCTATTTCAGTTATTTTAAAGTTAACCTAACAACACAATCCTATTCCCATTGGTACCCTCGCGTTATGCATGAAGAGACCTCTTAGATTCAAATATTTTTTTGTACCAAATGGTATTGTGATGTGATCTTTTCGAGGGCTTTCAAACGAGCACCCGTCTTGTATAATTTTGACTTGGTCTTGACTTTCAAAAATACGTAACAAAATTTTTGATTGAAGTAGCATTCCCACAGTCCACCTTAAAGTCAATCCCTCTTTTTCTATATTTAACTTCTTTCCCTTCACAAAAATCTCTTGGGCGTCGAATTTCCAAGCATTCCAAGCATCTTTCCATGTCGTTAATTGGACCCCCTTGAATCCAAATTGGAATGCACAATTAAGGGCCTAGTTTGCAAACCAAGTAGGTGTGCAAAACCTGGATTTGTTCATGCATGGTTTTCAATAAGTGGTTTTTGGGGCACTTGTGTGCACGTAGTCTGACGTGTCAGTGAGGAACTCCTTTACTTGTGAAGATCACCTATTGCAAGTGGTTGCGGACTGGGCTCTTGCTTTGGAGTAAGGGCCATCCAAGGAATGAGTTTGTAAGTATGGGCTAAGAGGGATAGGGTGGCTTGCAAACCAAGCCATGTCCAGGCTTGGTTCACACTAGCTGCCAGTCATCCTACAAAAAGTGGTGTGAATGGCTGCCGTCCTAGTTGGCCCAATAGGAGAGACGGCCCAGACGTTGACACAAAAGATTTGTGTCCCCCCATGAAGGACGCCCGCCCAACTGCAGCAAGATTGGCCCATTCCATCTCTTCCAACGCTAGTCTTGTCCACTCTAGTCTCTGGGTGTTTGAATGAAGTACCTACACCAATCACACTTGGTGAGCATGCTAGATGACCGTCAGTCGGGTGGTGTGAACCGCCACGCTTGGCGGCCTATCTTCGGGGAATAGGCCCCAATGTGCGAAGTCCTGAGGGTGGCAAGCTCCCAAAAGTCCTGTAGAAGCGGCTGCGGTAGATACAAAATGGCTAACAAATTGATCTGCAGCATGCATCTCGATGCTTCCATATCGAATATCCTCAATGCTCGCAGCATTATTACCGCTAAGGTGAGCGGGCTTCTAGACTGCACATTCGCATAAGCAGGTTGAATCTGCATCTTGGAAGGGAAAAACTGTATAATCGTATTGTGAAAATGCACTCTACGCCTCTAAAGGAACTCTCAAATTGTACGTAAAGAACGCTAGCACAAGACGCATTGATCCTGGGAGTGTTCCTCGAGCTTGGGGCATGTTGGTAGCTAGGGCATTGGTTAGTAAGCTTGAGCCTGGATGTAGGAGCCAAAGAAGGCCAACAACATGTTGAGTAGGTTCTCTATCTTAAGATCGATTTCTTAAGCTACCTACATTCCACAAAAAGTGCAGAACTAAGGGAGTGCATCTACATGTCTCTTGGAGGGGCATTCTGATTAGCTGAGGCCTCCTCTTTGAGTTCTCGCTTGAGAAAAATCCGCTTCTGTGGTGGGGGTTACCAAGTATTGATGGCGAAACTGGTGGCTTCTACCAAGGGAGGTTTAAAGCTTAGTTGACCTTCATTCTCGTGTAAAGCTCAAAATTCTTTTCTTGAGATTCATCTTTATGGTAAAGGGCTTTTGGGCAATCAGACTTTTATGATTTGAAAGTATGCAAGAAATTTATGAACCAACGTCTTCTACAAAAGAAGACGTGGAGATGGTGCATTCTCGGATTCTACTCCCTTGGCCTTGCTAGCTATGAGATATTTTATCACATGGGTTGGGTTGTACCAAGGGTTGTACCAAGTTGGTGAGATGGTGAGGGTGGTGGTGGTAAAACTCCAACTTCCTCTAACTCTAAATTTCCAACTATGGAAAGCTGCTCGTGTAGTTGTGGCTTCTGTGTTTTCACTCTCTTCCTTGGTTGCCTCTTCCAAATCGATCTCCCTCTCCCACTTTGCACTTCCTCTTTTGTGTAAACTTAGGATTTCCATCAATATCCATTCACTGCTCCTCTAGGTTGACAAGGGCTTCCACAAGATAAGGGTCCAATGTGAGTATGGGTTGCAAACAAGGGCCTAGTGTCTCATCGTGCATAACCTGCTCTAAGCTACTTGTTTCTCCATGATTGCGTTGCTTTCCTTTATACTGAACGCCTCCGCTACTCTCCTCTAATTTGGCTCACTCTCCTCTAACTTTGGCTCACTACCTTGTGTTCCTTGCTCAATTCTGGCACAATGAATTATCCTCCCTTATTCTCTCACTAGAGTCTATCGTCGTCGACAAACACATCTCTCGATCATCACCCATGGAGTTTACTTTTCTTGCATGGGTCCCTTGGTTACTTCTCCTTGTGGGAGTGCAAGCACAGGAACCCAAACAAAAATATTGTGTGGTAGGGTGTAATAGGTCCTCCATCCTCCTTTGCTCCCTTTAGGTTCGCATTTGGTCCAACTTTCCCCTAGCTCCATAGCTCAGTCAAGAGCCATCTTTTTGCTGCCAAACATTTCATTGAGCTAGTCTTCCCAAGCCTCTCTTTATTTTTTTTGAGTAGAAAGGTAAATTCTATTAATGCTTGAGATAAAACCGTACTATCAACATAAATACAATAGAAAAGACAAGTTGCCAGCTATAAGGAAAACACTTGTGTTCGGATCTCATGGCTCACCGCCTAGAGAGATGCCGAAACAGGAGCTTGCAGCCAGAATGGTGGTCTATACGTCCAGTGAATACCCCTCGCTGAAAGGGTGTGTAGAAGGTTCCTACTGGCCATGCTTGGTAGAAGCGCTCCCACCTCCCAACAGTCGCTCTTGAACCTAGAATACTGTAGGCTATCTCCTGGTGGTTCTAGTGATGCCCTATAGGCCATGGTATGTGCCTTGTAGGCATAAATATAGGCACTTGTAGTGTTAGTGCCTTTTAGGCCACATAGGAAACTTAATCCTATGTGACACCTAAGACACTTAGTCCTAGGTCTAGGTACAAGTACTTTGTACTCTCTATTTTCATTATCCTAGTTGACGTGACAGCTAAGACTCGTGCGACTCTTTGCTACCTGCACTTTCTCTTTCATTCGATCCTACAGTGGTATCAGAGCGCGGATTTGCTTCCTGTCCCCGTACAGTACGTACCAGCTGCCCGTACATCCGTCGTACATGCGATCAGTACACTCGCCGTACATTGTACCAGCGTCGATGTACATCAGTACTGCTCTCCGTACATGCACTACGTACTTGTCAGTACAGGGTATCGTACTGTGCTTCGCCGTACAACAAATGTACCGTGACTCCGTACACTTTTGTACTTGACACGCCGCACCTGCACATGGTAACGTACCTGCTCCGTACAATTTTTCGTATAGTGTACTAGCATTGTACTTGTTCAGTACACCGTACTTGCCTCGTAACTGCATCCGTACAGCCGTACGTTGGATACAGTCACCTGCTCCGTACAACTATCGTACAGCTGTACATTCTGCTCAGTACACTATACCGTACAGTCATGTACTTGATATGCCAGTACAGATTGTACTATTCTCGGGATTTCAGTACAGGTTTGACACGTGTGACATTATTTGCAGAGTATTCTCAAAATTTGGGGCTTTTGCTCTCCTTATCTTCCTTCTACTGTTTGAAATCTTCTCAAGCCATTTCAACAGCTTGGAAAGCCTACATTTTGAGGTCCATACTTTGGGACAGGTGTACTTTTGCAGTCAATTTGTGGACAGCAAGTCCTAATTTTGCAGTTGCAAGCCTTGAGGCTATTTTTTTGGGATTTGGTCTTGCAATTTCTCTTTTGATTGCAATACATTGTGGCAGATTGGAGTACATTGAGTCACATTTGCAGGACATTGAGTCAGATTCGCATACATTGGGTCACATTTGCAAAAATTTCAGCAAAATTTGGGGCTTTTCTGCATTTGCCCTCTTTTTGGCCTATTTGCCCTCATTAAATTTGGGGCTTTTGCCAGATTCGCTGTTTTTGCAGTGAACATTGCCTGCCAGAGTCACATTTGGGTCAGATCTGCCCTTTGTTTTAGGTTGGAAATTTGTAGATATTTGCTGTCATTTTTGAACAGCCAGCTTTTTGCAGTGATAGCCTTGAGGCTTTTGGGTTTTGAGGGTATCACATTTGCTATGGCTGGGAACAATCAACATCTATTTGGCGTTCTTCGCAAAGATGATAAGTTGGATGGCACCAATTATCCGATGTGGTCTTATCTCATGAAACATATTCTTGTTGCAAAGCATTTGTGGAATATTTTTTCTAGGGTTGATCTGAGGCCAGCTAATGCTACAGTGGTTGCCTCTACTGCTGGTCCCTCTGCAGGCGGTACTCCTCCTGATGCCTCATCTTCTGGCACTCCTGCTACTCTTCCAACTCAAGAACAATCAAGATGGGATGCAAGAGATGCAAATGCACATTCATATATTGCTTTATCATGCAAGAGAATCATTATTCCACACATCTGGTCTTGCAGGACAGCAAAGGATGCTTGGGATAAATTGGCTTCTCTCTATCAGATTTGCAATAAAGCACGTGTTGCATATTTGAGAAGGCAATTACAGGAAGTCAGTATGAATGAAGGTGACTCTATGGATGCATACTTGACAAAGGTCAAGGACCTCATGGAACAACTTGCCAACATTGATGAGGTGGTGCCAAATTCACAGCTTGTCAGTATCACACTGAATGGACTGCCAGATACATATCAAGGGTTTGCTACAACCCTTCGATTAGTGGCCATGGGTAATCCAGACCACTATTCTTTTGATCAGCTAGTTACTTTGCTTTTGTAGGAAGAGCAAAGTTGAGCTAATAGACAAGTCATTATTCCTGATCATGCATTTGCTTCAGAGCAGACATGAAGAGGCAAGGCTTCCAAGCCTATGGGCAAGCCAAAATCTGCACATAGCAGCTGCAATTCCTACCATGCATCTAAAAATACAGCAGATAAGTCAAAGGCGATCTCCTCCTGACAGCTAGGAGGGGACTGAATGAGATTGAGGCGGAGCCGCCTCCAAACCATGAGGAGGCTACGAACGAGTGGGGAGCGGGGCTAAGTGAGCGGGACGGAAGTGAAGATCCACCTGAGGGACGGAAGCCACTCTCCACCTCGGTGCGGGACACAAGAACCGACCCCCTGCTGAAGTAGCATCTTCCACGTCTGTCCCCCCGGGGTCAAACCGCGGATGACTAGCTTGCCTAACAGGGCCTGACTTTGAAGCTCTGGATCAATGACCCCCAGGCCACCCTCAGCCTGCGGAAGAATGACTGTCTGCCAAGCAACCCTGGCTCTGGTATCTCTGAGGCCATCCTCCTCGGACCAAAGGAAGTTCCGAACCAACCTCCTTAGCTGTGCCACGCTGGATCTCGAGAAACACCAACAGGAAGCCACATACCAAGCCGTGGCTAGGAGGACCTGGTTGACTACCAGGGCACGACCTGCAAGGGAGAGCTTAGCAGTGCTCCAGAAAGCCAGCTTCCGTCGGATGGAATCTAGCACCGGGAGAAACTGGTGAGCTGGCGTGATATCCAGGTCGACCTGAAAACCAAGATATCTAGCTGTCTGTCCCCGCGGGATCCACCTGAAACCCAAAAACCTCCCCCACTGAGAGCACGCCCCGGGGTCTGTGAGAAAACCAACTGATTTGTTTCAGTTGATTTTCGCACCAGCAGCCGAACATAAGACCTCCAGGGCCATCCTCACCCTCTCAAGCATCATCTCATCGTCTTGGACATACAGTCCTGTGTCATCCGCGTACTCCGAGTCCAGGAGCTCCGTGTCCTCCCGGAATGGAAGACGAACACCCCTGATCCCAGTAGACCTCGCCCGAAGGTAGTATGTCATAGCCTCAGCGAAGAAGAGAAACAGGTAAGGAGCAAGGGGGCAGCCCTGACGCACTGATCTCTCCAGACTAAAACGCTCACCCATCCTGCTACCAATGATGACCCTGCTAGAAGCTGTCCTGTACAACGCTGAAATACCCTGAATCCATCCTGCTGGGAAACCTAGTCGCTCCAGAGTCCCCTCCAGAAAGGACCAGTCCACTCGATCGTAGGCCTTCTCAAAGTTGAGAAGTAGGATGGCTAGGTGTGATCCACTGTGCTGAGCCCACTCCGCCGCCTCTGAGAAGGTGAAGACATTATCCAGGATACTGCGATCCTGGACAAAGCCTGTCTGAGTGTCATGAATGAGGTCTGGAAGTAGAGGCCGAACTCTGGCGCTGATCATCTTGGCAAGGATTTTGTAGGCAGTGGTAAGGAGGGTGATCGGGCGCCACTGACGGATCTCCTGTCTATCTCCTCCCTTCGGGATGAGGCAAATCAGTCCCGAGGAGAGGCTCTCTGGCATATAACCGCTGCTGAAAATCCTCTGAAGAGCTGCTAGGAGGGGCTGATGGATCTGATCCCAGAAGGAGGTGAAGAATGTCCGGGATAGCCCATCCTCGCCCGGGCATTTCTGCCCGTCGATGGCCAACAAGGCCTCCAACATCTCGTCTGTGGTGAACGGTGCCAACAACGTCGCCTGCACGCAGGGATGGAATGTGCCTCCACACCTCCTCACGGGAGCGTCGAGTGCGAGGGGCAAGTGGCTCCTGCTGGAAAAGGTCCTGTAGAAGTCGGTAGCCAACCCCAGACCTCACCCGGATCCGTAATGATGTGCCCCTCCGTTGTCCTGAGACTCCGAAGCTGATCACCTGCTGCTGCTCTCTGGCCATGCGTCCTGAAGAACTCCCTGCACACCACAGCCACACGGACTCGGGGGGCTCCTGCCGTAGTCACCGCATCGGCGAAAGTGTCGTGCATAACCCAGCCAAAGTGGGAGCCCAGGTCCCTGACAATCGGCCGCAGCTCAGCAGCAAGACCTGGAAAAACTAGCGTCACTGGATGGCGAGGTATACGGAACCGAACATCAAAATCTGCTGCGCTGAATCCACGGTACCACGGGACTATCATAATAATCTTTCCATCCACCGACGTGGGGGAGCCAGCAATCAGGTTGCTCGCAGCTTTCGCATTGGAGAGTTTGAGCCAGAAGATGCCCCTTCCCATAAGGGCCACCTCCTCGATATGGCGGTCCTCTAGCATGAGAGTGGACTGGAGCCAGTCCCTGATGGCTGATCTGGAGGGGGAATGTCCAATGACTCTGCCATAAACAGAGGTAAGGGCAAAGTCATTGGCAACCTCCTGAACCCGAGATGATTGTTGCTCTGTCAGGATGACGCGGTAGGCATCTGGAGAGGGAGGGACCTTGGGTTGCCTGACAAAGGTGGGGAGGCCGGGAGGCGGAGGTGGCGTGGGGTGGAGGAGTGAGGACGGAGAGCGGGTGAGGTGAGGAGGCGGGAGCGAGGGAGAGGCGGAGCGGGGCGGGAGGGCGGGAGGGGGCGGGGCGGAGCAAAAGGGCGGGAGGGGCGGGGGCGGAAGGGCGGGGTGGAAGGGGCGGGGGTGGAGCGGAAGGGCGGAGGGGTGGGAGGGGGCGGGTACGGTGTGGCGAGGGGGCGGGGGGGTGAAGCGGGGGGCGGGGAAGGAGCGGAGTGGGCGGCGAGGAGGGTGGAGCGAGGGGGCGGGGGGGGTGAGGCGGAGCGGCGAGGGGGGGGTGGGCGTAGCGAGGGGGGGGCAGTGTGAAGCGGGGGTGAGGCGGAGGGGCGAGGGGGTGAGGGAGCGGAGAGGCGAGGGGTGAGGCGGAGAGGCGAGGGGCGAGGGGTGAGGGCGGAGGGGGACGATGGGGGGGGAGAGCGGAAGGCGAGGGGGGCGCGGCGGCAGCGGCGAGGTGAGGCGGCGGGTGAGGGCGGAGAGGCAGGGGGTGGGGGTGGTCGAGACGAGGAGGAGCTAAGGGGGAGGTAGAAGTTGCGGAAGGGGAGGGGAGGCTCGCAGGAGCAAAAAGCATAAGAAGAGAGAGCTCCTGGATCATTAGCTCTATGATCCTCATCATTGTCACATACAGGGATGCCTCTTTTTAGCACATCAACCCACAGTTGAGAAGCAAGGCTGTCAGCAGGGGAAGAGGTCTGACCAGGGGTAGAAGTTGAAGCATCCCAATGGTGAGATTGTAGTGGACGTGGTTTGAGAGCAAATACCTTTTTGGGTTGCTGCCAGGCACCGTGGGGAGAGACATGAGATTCTGAAATTTCGCCCTTACCCTTATCCTTTTGCTTAGCTGAAACCTGAAGCACATTTTCTTTGGAAGGGACAGATTTGGGAGCCACATCACCCAGTTTGGTAGGCATTGCCTTAGACCCCGGGGCATAAGTTGGAGGGGGAGTATTTTCTGGAGCAATAGCTGTGGGTGCGAGCTGATGCAGGACTGCAGGACACTGTGAGGCTAAGTGGCCAAACTTATGGCATGTGAAACAAGCACCTGCAAAAACTCCCCATTTCAAGTCAAAATATTTTTCACCGAGGGGAACATCCTCCACTTCTACCGCAATGGATGGAGGGGTTGGGTGATCTGTATCCCAAAGAATACAAAAGCGATTGCGATTACCTGAAGGACGGGGAGGGCATACAACTTGCCCCAAAGTGGCTGCCAAACTTGGTAACTCAGCCCTCATATAGTCCGGAAAATCCACTACCTCAACCCATACGGGGCAGTGATGTCGAATGAGGCTGTGGTAATCTTTGTTTGGCGACCATGGCATGACATGCACCATTTGTCTGCCATAGAATAGGGGCGACATCTCCAAAATCTGCTGGCGATATGAGGCATCCGAAAAGTGCACTTCATAAAAACCCCTAGAAGCAAAATATACTCCTTCAACAAAGCAGCCTCCCAACAATGCCTGAACCCACTGAGCCACATCATTTGCTGAAGGTAACTTTCCTGGGAAAAAGATGATAACTGCTTGCTGAGAGAATTTTCGAAGAGGAGCCACCAATGATGGCAGCTTCAACTTGTATTTGATGGCTGGGGGAGGTTTGGCCCACTCCTTCCGGCTGTACTGAAATTCATCTTTAAGCATGTCAAAAACATAGTGAGCGTCGACAGAATCTGTAGTAGAGAAATCAACTTGTTGTCTTTTGGAGTCCCGGGTGGACTCCTTGCGAGAGTAGCTTTTGAACTGATCCTCCATGAAGAGAAACAGGGCAGGATTGAAGGAATGGCAGAAACGGAGAAGAGCTGTACGGACGAAGCACAGGCTGGAAGTACGAACTGTACGGAATGAAGGAGGAGGCAGGGAGCGTAAAGGCTGTACGGATTGCAGAGGTGGAAGGGGCGGCTGACGCAAAAGGTAAGGCTATCTGTACGGAAAAGGACGAAGGGTACGGCTGTGCAACGGGGAAGATAGCGAAGGACGAGCAGATGTGACGGGGTATCGCAGAGAAAAAATGGCCTGGCTGTACGGCGTCCGTACAGTTGTACGGGCAGAGTGCGGGGATGAACGGCAGAGCGCGGGGATGAACGGAGGCCTGACGTAGGCCTGTACGGAGGCTTGGGGAGGGTGAGCAGAAACCCTCGACTCGTCTCTCCTCCTCGACTCGTCTCTCACCGTCACACACACACACACACACACACACACACTCCCCCCCCCCCCCCCCCCCCCCCCACACACACACACACACATATTTTTTTCGTGAAGTCCAACACACACACACACACACACACACACACACACACACACACACACACACACACACATATTTTTTTTTGGGTGAAAAATTTTGATTGATTATATTACAAGAGCGACCTCAAAACGAGGCAGCCGAAATGACATCAGCTGAAAATCTCAGTGTATGCTCGATATACATCATGATCTATGCAGCGCCTCTGCAAGCAATCAAAGAAAGATTGCTGCAGAGAATGCTTAAAAAAGCCAAACAAGGAAAATATGGGATCACCAAAGACTTTACAATTCCTGTCTATCCATATAGTCCGGAGTGCCCAATAGTGAACCCAAACAAAGAAAAGATGAAACTCTGATCTTGGTGGATGAAATCCAAAGAGCCAGAAAAACTTTCCAAAAAGACTAGTCAGGAATCTGGCTCGCAGGCGTTGGCGAAGAAGATCAATGAACTCATGAGAACATGAACAAAACTAGAATAAATGGGGCACAGTCTCCTGAGGACTCAAACATTTGTGGCAACGAGCAGGAGCAATGTGTCTACGGGTCAACATCTGTCGAGATGGAAAAATGCCTAGAAGCACTCGCCAGAAGAAAACTTATTGTCGAAGAGGAGTTTTGTAAGCCCAAAGCTCCTTTAATATTTTTTTCCACCACTTGGCTGTGCGATGCATTCGCCAAATAGAATTACCTTTCTCTGAAACCCAAGGTCGAGGCAAAAGGATTTAATACAATGTAGGCACCGTAATCTGAGATAGCCTCAAAGGGCGAGAAGGGGACTCAAAGTCCAATCACCCAACTTGTCCTAAAGCTCCAGAGGAGGAATCGGAACAAAAGGCGAAAGTATATAAGCAATTTGTTGCCACAAAACACGATAATGAGAGCCCAAGCCATACTGTGTAGCTGCCAGAGAGAAAGGTAGCATAGAGCCATCATCCTGAATAACATCAGCAATAGAAGTGATGCCCTTAAAGGAAACAAAATGGGAACGACGAGGTTCCTGTAAAGCCAATGAGTGAATGCTTTCAGCTCGCAAAGAATTCCCTAGCAAAGATTGTCGACCATTCCATTCCAGATGAGAGAGGACGTGCTTCCAATCAATAAGAAAACTAGAGACCACAGGACAGCCAGGCAAAGTGCCATCGATGCGACCAAATAAGAAATCCCAGTAATTGATTTGCCAGTGACGAAAGGTAGATATACATCATGATCTATGCAGCTGAACAAGCCAAACATATAGGATCACTAAAGACTGTACAGTTCCTGTCTGTCCATAAAGTCCAGAGTGCTCCATAAAGTCCAGAGTGCCTAATAGCGAACCCAAACAAAGAAAAGATGAAACTCCAGTTTGGGTGGATGTAAACCAAAGAGCCAGAAAGACTTCCCAAAGGAACAGTCGGGAATGTCGCTCGCAGGCGTTGCCGAAGAAGATCAATGAACTCATGAGAACATGGACAAAACCAGAATAGATGAGGCACAGTCTCTTGAGAACTCAAACATCTGTGGCAACGAGCAGGAGCAATGTACCTACGAGCTAACATCTGTCGAGATGGAAAAATGCCCAGAAACACTCGCCAAAAGAAAACTTGTTGCCGATGAGGAGTTTTGTAGGCCCAAAGCTGCTGTAATCTGTTTCTCCACCACTTGGCTGGGCAATGCATTTGCCAAACAGAATTGCCTTTCTCTGAAACCCAAGGTTGAGGCAAAAGGATTTAATACAATGTAGGCACCGTAATCTGAGATAGCCTCGAAGGGCGAGAAGATGAACCTGGAGAAGTCAAAGTCCAATCCTCCAACTTGTCCTGAAGTTCCAAAGGAGGAATCGGAACAAAATGTGAAAGCATATATGCAATTTGTTGCCACAAAACACGATAATGAGAGCCCAAGCCATACCGTGTAGCTGCCAGAGAAAAAGGTAGCATAGAGCCATCATCATGAATAACATCAGCAACAGAAGTGATGCCTTTAAAAGAAACAAAGTAGCAACGACGAGGTTCCTTTAAAGCCAGTGGAGACTGAAAAAGTGTCGACTAGTGAATGCTTTTAGCTCGCAAAGAATTACCTAGCATAGATTGTCGACCATGCCATTCTAGATGAGAGAGGACATGCTTCCAATCAAGAAGCAAACTGGAGACAAAGGGCAGCCAGGCAAAGTGCCATCGATGTGACCAAAAAAGAAATCCCAGTAATTGATTTGCCAGTGACCAAAGGCAGAAATACTGATATGTGTGACTACCAATGGCATACAATAAAGCACTAAGGGGACATCCGTGACGGACCGAACAACAAAGAGTCCACTCATCAGAGAGATCTCTAGAAAGAATGCAAGCTGCATTGCTGTCCTTGTAAAGCCAGTAAATAATTTGCTGCATTTTTGTTCCAAACCCCAAAGCTCGCATTGTTTGCGAGATGAAATCCTATTGAACTGTATCAAAGGCTTTTGCAATATCCACCTATAAGAGCATAACAGCTTGTTGTGTGTATTTGGCATATTCAATCCCAATATAAGCATTGGCAATATTATGTCTTATATGCCTAAGCCATATTGCGAAGGATGCAGCCCATCATGCAAATAACCTTTAATATGATCAACAACCATTTTGGCTATGATTTTGTAAATGACTGGCATGAGCGTGTTATTGGTCTCCAATCAGTAAGCGAATCACATAGCTGCTTTTTTGGAAGGAGCTTAACAAGTCCTTTTTTCCATGACATAGGCATTTGATGATTTTCCCATGCTGATTTAACCATTTGCAGCAAAGTAGGCTTGAGGATATCCCAGAAGGAAAGAAAAAATTCCACAGTGAGACCGTCCCATCCTGGAGATTTCCATCTGCCACAGGATTTAATAGCATCTGACAATTCTCTTTCAGTGATAGGAATTTCCAATTCCAAAGCCTGAGCATCAGAGAGAATGGGATGGGCATGCTGCAAAAGAAGCTGGCGGGCAGACACTACCTGAGGAGAAAGAATGTCCACATGCCCAAAATGAGATGAAAAGTGCTGCACACAAAAAGCAGCAAGCTCTGAGCGAGATGAGGACCAAGAACCATGAGGCATCTTGATCCGACAAATATTAGCAGCCTGTCTTTTGTAATGCAAACTTTTAAAGAATTGCTTGGTAGAGCAACCTTTATCCAAAAAAGCCCTTTGCTGAGATCGGGTTTCCCATTTAGCAAGCTTTTTTTGATCATTCAATTGGAGACAAAATTTGGCCTGACAAAATAGCATGCTTTCTTCTGAAGACAAAGGCCGAAGGTGATTTCTAGAAACACATGGGTATGACATTTACACCATGCATTTGTAGGTTAAGCCAAAGCAAAAAACTTCAAAACTTCTGCTCAACAAGAAAATAACCAACAACAAAGAAAGATGAAGTTCTATTTCACCCAAGTTCTCATGGAGAGGATTTGCTCTGATACCATTCACCCAAGTTCTCATGGAGAGGATTTGCTCTGATACCATTCAGAGGACTCGCTTGCTGAGTTAGCCGCCATGATCTTCCTCACCGAACAACGGAGTAGGAATCAAACAGTTTTAGATGCTCGTTTGGGAGAGACTAAAATGAAATCATCTAGACTTCACAAGTAGTTGTAGCTTGAATCAAGAGATTTTGGACTACTTTTTGATTAGCCTTCTCCTTTAGTGCTAGCATTCGTCATGACTGAGTCTGCCCTTCACCTCCAGAGTGCCGACAGAAACTCATTACAAAGACTTTGTATAAATGGATGCTCAAGTATGTGTTCATGTGTGGATTTGTATGTGTGAGAGCATATTTTTATAGTATGGTCTACACCCACTGTTGGGTGTTGATGACGTCAGTGGGGATGTCATAGTAGCTAGTCCCTGCTATGTGTGATGGAGTTTATTTATGGTTTTCAACCTTATGAGTGACTATCATGAGATTGAAACTGCAGTATGTTGTGTTTTTAGAGGATGAGTTTGGGAATGTTCCTGGATTCATCTAGGTATATAGGAATCAAATGATTGAGTGCACTATCTAGGACTTACAAGTCACCACTCACCCTTGAGCACTGGAGGTCAGAGGAAATATACACAGCCTGGCCATAGCTCAGTAGATATGTGCATCCCAAACTAGGGAAGTTCCATCTACAAGGGGTGCATTGATCTAGCTCGCCAGCCATTGCGGTGCTGCTAGCAGGATCCGCTGTATTGGTTAGTGTCCCTGAAACATCCCAATCTGGTTTCTTCTAGCTTTACGTTGAATCATGGGCACATGCACTTAGTTTATCCTCCCAGCCAACCTTGGTGGTAGCAAGCTTCTTTGCTGAATCCAGAAGAATACATTTCGTGAAAGCTTTCTGCTTGCTTAATTCCAACGAGCCCCAAAACTCCCTAGATGGATCTAGTATGCCACATGTCTTAAGTTTAGGGTCCTTTCTTAATGCATTATTTACCCCTCTCTTGGGATATCTTTGAAACATTTGCCCCTAGGCACATTTCATGCATTTAGGTTTCTTAGCCTTAGATCCACCTAGTCTAGTGCCATGTCACCCACATCAAGGACCTTGACCTTTATTCCTTTTTGATCATTTACATGAAGTCCAAACAAATATAATACAAACATTGATCCTTTAAAGGAAAATGTCGACTGAGCCTTCCAAGGTCATGTTACCTCGACTTGAGCGTAACATTCCTTTCCTCTTCAGCATCAACGTCCTCGATGATAGAGTCTGGGAACACTCTCCGTAACTGGTATATGGATTCCCAGGTAGCTTGTGATAGAGGTAGACCATGCCATGCAACCAACACCGTGGGTATCTTCCGATTGCGCACTTGCATTGTTCCTCGGTCCAGGATTCCTGTTGGTTCGCGTCTTGCATTTTTCTCTATCTCCTGAAACAAAATAACACCCTCGATTAGTGAGTCACCTGTATGCAAAAATTTCTTTAAACGAGAAACATGAAACACTGGGTGCACCTTACAACCCTGTGGCAATTCTAATTTATAGGCTACCTTGCCTATTCTTTTTAGAATTAACCATGGCCCACAATATCGAGGTGATAACTTAGCACACTCTCCTGCAGTCAAAGACTTAGAGTGCGAAGGAACTCTGAGAAAAACTTTTTCTCCTTCCTTAAATTCTCTAGCGGATCAGTTTTCATCCGCATACGCCTTAGCTCTATCCATAGCTTGGCGGATGTTAGCTCTCGCAAGTGCTAGCATCTTCCGCATTTGAATCACAAAGTTCGCGGCACTAGGCACTTTCTGAGGTATTCCAACTATAGTTGGATTCGCTGGCCTATAACCATAGTTCAGCTCAAACGGACTGAACCCTGCAGAGGAATGTTTTCTATCATTGTAGGCAAACTCTAACAATGGCAACCACTTGTCCCATGTATGTTGCCTCAATGACACATATGCTCTAAGCATATCCTCTAAAATTTGGTTGATTCTTTCCGTCTGACCATCCGTTTCTGGATGATCCCCACTACTCATTTCCAACTTAGTCCTTAGTGTCTCAAACACCGCAGTCCAAAAATGACCGGTAAATTTGACATCCCTGTCTGACGCTATGGATTTGGGTAATCCATGCAAACGAGATATATGTATGATAAACAAATCCGCCACTTGCGGGGCACTAACATACTCTCTAGTTGGAATGAAGTGAGCCATCTTGGTAAGATGATCAACCACCACAAGGATAGAATCATATCCACCTTGTGTCATAGGCAGACCTACAATAAAGTCCATGGAAATGCTTTCCCACCTACCCAGTGGTATCTCCAAGGGCTGTAAAAGTCCGGGTGGCTTCACCCGCTCTGCCTTACTTACTTGACACGAAAAACGTCGTGTCATATATTCATGAATATGCTTTTTCATCTTTGGCCAAAAGAAATCTCGTTTCACGAGATCATATGTCTTCTCGACTCCTGGATGTCCCGCACAGGGGCTATCATGGCGTTGTCGAATGACTCTCTGTCTGAGATCATTCTGATTAGGTACTACTACCTTGTCATTTCTTTTCAGCATACCATTCCTTATGGCATATCTTGCATAAGTTTGGCCTTTTCTAGATGCCAGGTCATCCTTTTCCCCGGGTTTGAACACATGAGCCTTAGGTCAAAGGCTCTGGACGAACTCGTCCACCTTTTGAGTTTCTCTAATCTCGGTCATTAGAGCACTCTCTAATACCATGAAACTCATGTTATGCATAATGCGTGACAACGCATCAGGAACTTTATTATCCTTCCCTCTTCGGTACCGAATCGTCAAATTAAACTCCTGCATGAGTTTTGCCCACCTAGCTTAGCGGCCTCTCAAGTCAGGTTGTTTACAAAAATGTTTCAGAGTATCGTGATCAACATCAATATAAAACTCTGACCCATACAAATAATGTCTCCATGTTTTCAGAGCATGGATAACAGCATACAACTCTAATTCATGAGTTGGCCAATTTCGTTGAGAGGGAGAAAGCTTCTTGCTTTCAAAGGCTACTGGCCTTTCCTCTTGGAGGAGAACTGCTCCTACCGCAATGCCACTTGCATCGGTTTCAAGGAAAAACGGTTTCTGGGGATCAACTATTTTTAACACCGGTCCTGAGACCACAGCTTGTTTTATGGTGTTAAAACTTTCCTGTTGATTCTGTCCCCATATAAAAGGTACTTTATTTGAGGTCAGATCAGTCAATGGCGATACTATTTCGGAATATCCTTTGATATGCCTTCGATAAAATTGGACAAATCCGAAGAATGATCGCAAAGCGGTCAAACTCTGAGGGATTGGCCAAGTCAATATCGCAGCCACTTTCTTTGGATCCATTTCTACCCCCTCAGGAGTAATTATGAATCCTAAATATTCAAGTCTTACCATACACAATATAGTTTTCTTTTTATTTACATAAAGACTGGCTTTCCTCAAAGTACCGAACACTATTCTTAAATGTTTATAATGCTCAATAATACTCTTACTGAATACCAAAATATCGTCAATAAAGTGTACTGCAAACTTTGCGATATACGGACGTAGTAAATCGTTCATAAGCATGATGAATATAGCTGGAGCATTGGTAAGTCCAAAGGGCATTACCAAAAACTCATAATGTCCAAACCTGCTTCTAAAAGCGGTTTTATGCACATCCTCGGCTCTAATACGGATCTGATGGTAGCCACATTTAAGATCTATCTTACTGAAAATTATGGCCCCATGTAATGCATCTAGCAAATCATCGATCCGAGCCATCGGATACCTGTGCTTAATAGTAATATTATTCAATGCTCTGTAATCTATACAGAGATGAAAAGTATCATCTTTCTTCTTCTTTAATATCACTGGCGAAGCAAAAGGTGAAAAACTTGGTTGAATCTGCCCCAACTTGAGGTATTCTTCCAGTTGTCTTTGCACCTCCGTCTCTTCAGTAAAACTCAACCTATAGGAAGGTCTATTTACAGGTTCTGCCCCCGGGATTAGTTCAATCTTATGCTGAACATTCCGCTCTAGAGGTAACCCATAAGGTAGCTCATCCCTAAAACAATCAGAGAACTCCTTTGTTTTTTGATCAGCCAGCTTGGCCATCTCTCCATTTTGAGCAACATCAGTGCTAGTCAAAGAATCATCAATCGGCTCTACCGATGCTGTACAAAGAAACAAAAACTCTTCTTGAGCTTTCTGAATTTCCATCACGGAAACCAACGGTCCTTGAGGTATATCTTTTTCATCTCGTAAGACATACATCACATCATTCATCTTGAATTGATAAATGTGCTTTTTCCAATCTATGGCTAGATTCTTCTTAGAATGCCAAGCCTTACTCAGGGCTATGTCTGCATGAGCAAGTTTAGTCATTTCAAAGTCAAGCTTCTCAGCATAGTCCTGAATTCGAAGCTCCAACTGGGTAACCCTTTGGTCCCATACTTCAGTTGAACTTCCGTCTGCCATCCTGACTGTATATGCATGGTCAGATGGGCTAGTCTTTAGTTTCAGCCTCTTCACGAGCTTGGAGTTAATTACATTGTGCGTTGACGCTGAGTCAAACAACACAATGACCTGATGATTAGCTACTTGCCCTTTCATCTTAATTAACTCCGTATCATTAAAGGCTATATACCCCGTTGCTGCGGGCTTTGACAGGATATTATCAGGTGCACTAGTTACTAACTTAGCAACAGACACACATAACAAAAAAGGTACTGACCTTTAAGAAGATCCCGCTAGCTGAATCTGCATCTGTTCTGCTCTGGGACTTCCCTCCATTTCCACGTCGCATTCTGAGATCACCATCTCAGCCATCCGACGATCTTTGTTTCGTGGACAATCTTTCCACTGATGAGGCTGAAGGCATCCAAAACACAAGCCTTCTCTCCTCGCTTTTTTCTTTTGCTCTGGGTTTAAAGAGGACTTCGACCAAGCCCAGGCTGCCATTGGTGTTACCTTTCTTTTCATTCCGATGGTGGTACTTGATTTAGGAGTCTCAACTGGTTTCGCCTGCTTGGCTTGACCACTAGGCTGTGAGACACTCCCTTTGCTAATCCACTTCTTCTTAAACCCAGTTTTCTTCGGGTACTCATACTGAGTCCCAACCTGTACAAACCCACTTGGTCTATTCCCTTTTGCATCCTCATAGTTCAGGGCTATGGCAATCGCTTCATCTAGCGTGTTCGCATACTTAGCCCGCACTTCCATCTTTATCCGATCATTCAATCCAAAGATAAAATCTTTTACTTGGATTGACTGAGGTAGGGGTTCATGAACCTTCATTACACTTTTTCTAAACTTATCAATGTATTCTGCCACTGATAAATTTCTCTGACGAAGGTTTCGATACTGATCCCAAGCTCGGGATGCTTCGTCAGGAGGTAGGAAGTGTTTTCTAAATTCGTTTTTAAACCCCTCCCAGGTAGTGGATGCTACTCCATCTTTCTGCTGTTTTATCCACCACCTATCCGCTGCCTCATTAAACATATGGGTGGCCTCGGGGATTTTCTTCATATCATTTTTGATTTCACAAATGGCAAATGCTTCGTCCCATTTGTGTAACCAGGTGTCAATGATATCGGAACTACGGTCAGACATCCGACCAGAATACTTTTCTGGCCTATAATTGGCAATATTAGGCACCTTAGCCCTCCTAGGCTCGACCGTACGAACACTGGACTCCGGTTCCATTGGAGATTTACCTTTCTCCTCACGAGATGGTCTGTCAGACATACTATGCATCATTTTCCTGAGCTCAGATCGCCCTACGTTTGTTTGTAACTGCTGCGCTAAAATCTGTTGCAAGGCATCCTCTAACATTGCAATTCTGCTAGACAGTGTATGACCTGCTGGGTGCGATACCTGCTGGGTCGGCCGGACTCCCGACTCTACGGGATCCATCCTGGAAGCTTCTTCTTCTACCTCCATTCAGGTCAATGGGTGTATGTGTGTGTGGGTTAAAAAAAATAAA
The DNA here is from genome assembly GCF_047967505.1 of Dipteris shenzhenensis. Lineage (NCBI taxonomy): Eukaryota > Viridiplantae > Streptophyta > Polypodiopsida > Gleicheniales > Dipteridaceae > Dipteris > Dipteris shenzhenensis. Next base: position 24,042,628 of record NC_141619.1, read on the forward strand.
AATAAAAATAAATAAAAATACCGCTTGCAACTGTAATTACAAATTGAAAGTCCAACCTCCAATTTTACAGCTAACCAAGTATATATCACACTGTAACTAAAACCACTTTTCCCTATACTAGGGAAACTCCTGCAACCCAAATTAACTCAAACACGGAAGCAACAAACTTAGAAGGCATAGAAAGCTCCCTGGTCATTCATGTAGCATAGAGAGATCATGTTGTTCTTGCTATGCTCAGCTACCCCCTCGTCGGGGATCCAATTTGCATTTGTAATCTGTCCTGCATAACTGATTTTGGCCAAAGACCTTAATCAACGGGTCCTCTGTCGATCGAATTTTTCCACGCAGCCCTAACGTTAATGATCTATTGCAAACAAAAAAAAACGTGATCGTTTATCACGTCCGTAGGTCTTTCACCCAACATCGATTATCACGTTGAAGGACCTCCATGTAACGCAAGTATCAAGGGCCAAAGTTCCCTGGCCCTAAGCTAGCTGTAAACCAGCGGGTGTCCAAAAATTGCTTCACGTCTGCCTTTCGAGATACCAAGGTATGAACCTGCGGTTTAGTTGTATCATCGTCCATCTCCTATTTCGTCACCAGCTTACGTGAACCGTACCGTCGTCCGTCTCCTAATTCGTCACCGGCTTACGTGAACCCAACCCTCCTGCGACAACTAGTGCCGTGACCAGCACTGCGATGACGTCCATGAACCCACAGTTGCGCCGTCACCAGCGGCAACTAATTCCATGACGAGCCAGTAGTCCTCGTTGCGCGCTGTTCATCCACGCTACCCAGACTTACGAACCACCAAATTACCATCTACGTAGAGTTTGGGCTCCGTACTATCCGTCGTCAAACGCCCAGCCAGTCCCAGACCGCTCGCAATATAACCTGCGCTCTGATACCAAATGAAACATCCCAATCTGGTTTCTCCTAGCTTTACGTTGAATCACGGGCACAGGCACTTAGTTTATCCTCCCAGCCAACCTCGGTGGTAGCAAGCTTCTCTGCTGAATCCAGAAGAATACATTTCGTGAAACCTTTCTGCTTGCTTAATTCCAACGAGCCCCAAAACTCCCTAGATGGATCTAGTATGCCACATGTCTTAAGTTTAGGGTCCTTTCTTAATGCATTATTTACCCCTCTCTTGGGATATCTTTGAAACATTTGCCCCTAGGCACATTTCATGCATTTAGGTTCCTTAGCCTTAGATCCACCTAGTCTAGTGCCATGTCACCCACACCAAGGACCTTGACCTTTATTCCTTTTTGATCATTTACATGAAGTCCAAACAAATATAATACAAACATTGATCCTTTAAAGGAAAATGTCGACTGACCCTTCCGAGGTCATGTTACCTCAACTTGAGCGTAACAGTCCCTAACACGAAGCCCTTATGACAACATATAACCTCAGTCTCTTGCTGTATTTAGCATACATTCTCCACTCTATTGTAGACCTCCATCCAGATCTATCACTTTGGTTAGGAATAGCTGTTTGACCCATTGACTCTACCCATTAGGGTCTCCCCTGATCCATAGGCGAGTCACTACTAACCTGGATTAGCTAGGGATGTAAGAGAGAAGGTGTGATTCTGTTCGAATAGAACAAGTCCTCTTTATTTATCTGAAACCCTTCATGTAGAAATGACTAATTTATGATGGCAAAGTGTTACTCATGAAAGTCCTTTTGTTTGAAGATGATGTGTTCAATGAGTGGAATTTCAGCCCCTCTGGTCTCGTGGGATTTCTTGTTTTTGAAAGAAACGAACGTTTTGCAGTTAAAACTCCAAGAAAATTAAAAATTGTCATTGAGTCAAATGATAAGCCATTTCATTGGGCCAAATGGCTAGAGGTCCATGACTCTGCTTGGAATCATGGCCAGCATCTTAGATCGAATATGCTTCATTAAGTTCGAGGTTAGAAAGAATAAGAGTATCAGAGCTGATGGCGTTGATGGTGATGCAGGATGCACTGTGTAAAACAGAACTGGAGCTGATGGAACTGCTGGATATTCCATTGTCCTCTGTGAACTCCGCCATAGCTCAGATCAGTACAAGTACATGCCCACCATATCGTTCAGTAAGGCCCACAACCTTTCCCAGCACATTATAAAATCTGCAATAGATTCTCAGTTAGTTCACTAGTGTATGGTATAGCTCTCCGTCCTGGCTTCAAAAGATGCTGTTTTTCTTTCTTTAAGTATGTGCCTGTGCCAAAGTCTTCCAAGATGAAATGGTTATTATGTATGCATAGATTATAAATAGGCAGTTACACAAAGAGAAGTCCTGATGATTATTGGAACTATGAATAAGTCGCTGTGGTTTCTGGATTGTTGTTGTAAAGTATACCACCTGTCCAGCATTCCTGGAGCATATCCTGATGTTGACTGAGATCGTGGACCATAACATGCGAGCCATTAGAAATTTCCTGCCTTTGTTCAGTAACATCAGTGTCTGTTGCGACTTTGTCAACCAAGGAAGAGCAGTCTTGGCACCATCTTGTTCGAAGCTACCTCCTTAACATTGAATTCCAATGCAGAAGGCTTTAATTTTGCGCATTCTCTAGGTTTTCTGGCATGCGTTCTCTGACAGTCAGTGATACACATGGCCTCCGATTACCATCTTAATTACAGAGTATTCATGCCAACCCAATGGACTCTGTTTGCCTTGTGACTTCTTGGAGTTTCCATGGATATTTTTCCAATTATAGGGGACTACGCCCTGCCTGTGAGCCCCTTCATTGGACTGTGTAGATGTGCACTTAGCTGGGCTTGGTATGTGTCCTTGTTTAGGGGATTTACGACCTAGTTTAGGGCTGTCCTTCAGCGACTGTCAAGAAGCCTGGAAGAACTAATATACTAGGACCATTTTGGGCACTGATAGGATGGACTTGCCAGCCACCATGGAGGACCAGATTCAGTCCAGATTGAACTCAAAAGAACTAGCCATTGTGTTCTGATATGATTACATCAGGGGTGATCATGGAGCTTACATGATGCTTGGGACGCTCTATATTGCTGTGTATTTTGAGATCTAAGTGTTGCTTTTCGCACTCTCTTGTGTTTGCACGGTGAGTGAAGTCTAGGAAGGTGTGAGATCTCTTTGGTGAATATTCCAGTGCAAGGGTAAGAATAGGCTTGTTACCCCATTCTGTGACATGGTATCAAAGCCCAAAGATTCTATTTTGTGGTCTACTCCAATTAGTGAAAGAAGGAGCCCCTTTGCTTGATAAAAGGATGCAGAGGCATTCGATGCCTTGTGGAAGAAGTTGGTGTACAGTGACATGGTTTTTGAGAAGAGTGAGTTGCTGTCAGTGACGGCTGTTTGAGAGACCACTAGAAGGTTCTTAGGTGCATGAAGTTGGTATAGCTGCGGTGAGCGTGGGAGCAAGCACAAGAGTCGAAGCTGAAGGCTGTCACGTCAACTAGAACGAAGAAAGGAAAGTACAAAGTACATGAAGATAGACCCTAGGACTCAGTGTCCTAGGTGTCACATAGAACTAAATGTCCTATGTGGCATGAAAGGCACTAAAACACTAAACTGCCTATAACTATGCCTACAAGGCACATACCAAGGCCCATAGGGCATCACTACTACCAGGAGAAGATGGCCTACAAACCCCCCTCCATGGTATGGGCTGAAGTATTCTGGAAACGTCTGAGAATACCTGGTATTTTTTGGTCATGGTGGCACATGTTCATTCAAAAGGATATAGCCACCTATGAATATACAAGGTATGTCAGATCATGTAACAAAGGGAACCAAGTGTAAAGCCTGTTGGAAGACTTTGAACTTGGGACGAGGAAGTGCCTTTGTAAACATATCTGCTATGTACTCCTCTGTGGGAAGGTAGGATAACTCTATGTCTCCTGCTGACAACCGCTCTCGAACATAATGATAGTGAACTTCAATGTGCTTGGTACGTGCATGAAACACTGGATTACACGCAATGGCGAAAGCACTCTAGCTGTCAGTGTAGACCATAGTGGAGGATATCTGGCAAATACCAAGATCTGTAAGTAACTGTCGAAGCCAGGCACACTCTACTGTAGGGGTGAAGGCTGCCCTGTAACAGTTGCCGGTATGTGACACTCTGGTGTTGGAACAACCTGCCCAGTCACTATCCATGTAAGCATGCATGGTAAGTGAACCCTGATCACCATAGAAAAGGGCTAAATATTGAGTGCCTTTGAGATATCTGAAGACTCTCTTCACTGCCTGCCAATGCTGTGAATGGGGCATGTGCATGAACCTGTTGAGCTGGGATACTGCATACTGTAAGTCAGGTCTAGTGTGGCATAAGTAAATGAGACATCCAACAGCCTGTTGGTAAAGAGTGATATCACATGGTGGGCTCCCATCATGAGCTGAAAATTTGAAGCTAGGGTCCACTGGAGTAGAGATTGGCTTGCAATCCTCAAACTGAAAACGATCAAGGAGCTGTCCAATATACTTGGACTGTGACATCATGACACCCCCCTCAACATGAGCAAACTGAATGTCCAAATAATAGTGCAGCTATCCTATGTTTGATATTTCAAAAGCTTGATGTAAATCAGCCTTGAAAGCTGCAGTATGCTGAGTATCGGGGCTCGTGATCAGCATGTCATCCACATATAAAATCAGCACTAAAAAATCAGATCCACTCCCACGGACATAAAGAGTGGGCTCTGTGGGGCTATTCTGAAAACCAAGGGATAGTAAGTGTGCATGAATTTTGGCATACCATGCCCTGGGTGCTTGCTTCAAACCATAAAGGGCTTTTCTCAGCCGGCATACCTTGTTTTCAGAACCAACAACCTCAAAGCCAGGAGGATGTGTCACATAAACTTCTTCCTGCAGATCCCCATGAAGAAAGGCAGTCTTGATGTCAAGCTGGTGCACTTGCCAATGGTGATGGGCTGCAATGGCAATAACCCATCTAATAGTAGCAATCCTGGAAGTGGGAGCAAAGGTCTCCTCAAAGTCAATGCCTTGTTGTTGGGCATACCCTTTTGCAACAAGACGGGCTTTGTGTCGATCTATGCTGCCATCAGATTTCCTTTTTAACTTGTAGACCCACCAGGTACCAATGGCATGCTTGCCGGGAGGGAGATCTACTAATTCCCATGTGTCATTTTTGGCAATAGATTGTAGCTCAGCTCTCATTGCATCCATCCACTCTTTGCTGTCAAAAGCATCTTTATGGCACAAAGGCTCTTCATTGCAAGCTGTATAGCAAGGAGGGCAAACTCAAGAAAGTGACCATGCATCTGTCTATTCCTTGATCTTGTCTGGGCAGCAAGAGGTTGATCTTGTTTGCTGTCCCTCAATGTGTCAAGAAGCCATCTGGGAACTTGCCTTTGCTGTCTGTTGACAGCCCTTTCTTCAATCACTGCATCATGAATAGTGGGATCATTTTGTGCTGGAAGAGGAACCTGCAAATCAGCATGGGGTACTGGCTGATCATTGCTTGTTGGAGGGCGTGTAGGAGGCTCATGTTGCTGGTCAAAGTCTCCCTCTGAGGGAAGTAGAGGTAACCAAGAGTCAAAGGCATCAAACATGTCATCGTCTAGCTTAGCTTTGCAATCCACAAGAGGAGAAGCCGAATGTTCAGCAAAGATTACATCTCCACTGACAATAATCTTCCGAGTATTTGGTTGGTATAACCGATACCCCCTGCTCTCCTGGTTGTAACCAATAAATATGCATTTGATTGCCTTGTTATCAAGCTTATGCCTCAGCTAAGATGGTACATGAACATATGCTAGAGACCCAAAAACTCTCATGTGTGAAAGTGAAGGCTTTCTGCCTTTCCATGCTTCATAAGGTGTAACAATTCTTGTAGGTGATCTATTCAGCACATAGTTGGCACACATCACTGCATCAAGCCAAAATTTATTGGGCAAGGACTTGGCCTTAAGCATGCATGTGGCCATCTCCATAGTGGACATGTTCTTCCTTTCAATTTATTGGGCAAGGACTCGGCCTTAAGCATGCATCTGGCCATCTCCATAGTGGACATGTTCTTCCTTTTAGGAACAGGATTATGCTGAGGAGTGTAAGGAGTAGTGCATGATTGAACAATGTCCCGTGAAGACAAAAACGCATCAAACTCCTTTGACATATACTCTCCCCCCCATCTGTGTTGAGGATCTGTGTTGAGGGTGACAAACTTGCATCCTGATTCATTCTCAACCATATTCAGCCACCTCTAAAAGCATGAGAACACTTCAGATTTGGCTTTCAAAGCATATACCCAACAATATCTTGTGAAGTCATCAATGAGAGTCATGAAATATTTGTACCCCCCAATGGCATTTGTCCTGATTGGGCCATAGACATCAATGTGCATGAGCTGCAATTTCCTTTGTGAGAATTTTGGACAATTCTTTTGAAAAGGAAACCGATGCATCTTACCCAAAAGACAACCCTCACACACATGTTTGGAAACTGTGTGAGTTTATGATTAAATTTTGTTTTGAAGTTGTTGCATACGCAATAGGTAGGGACATTTGAGTGGTTTTGAGGTTGACCTGTGAATGTAACTTGGCAAAAGCTCTATAGTTGAGATGACCCATTCTCTCATGCCAAAGATGAGTTTCAGCAAGCTGTGAATCTGAAATAGCAAATGCTTCAATAGAGAGTGCAGCATCTCTTGCATTTGCATCTCTTGCATCCCATCTTGTTTATTCCTGATTTGGAGGAGTAGCAGCAGGAGTGCTAGAAGATAAAGCATCAGGAGGGGTACCATCTGTAGAGGGACCAGCAGTAGGGGGAGCCACTGTAGCATTGGTTGGCCTCAGATCAACCCTTGAAACAATATTCCAAAAATGCCTTGCAACAAGAATATGTTTCATGGGACCACATTGGATAGTTGGTGCCATCCAACTTATCATCTTCACGAAGAATGCCAAATAAATCATGATTGTTGCCAGCCATTGCAAATGGGATACCTTGAAAAGAAAAGACCTGAAAACACAAAAGCCTCAAGGCCATCACTACAAAGAGCTGGCTGTCCAAAAAATGGTAGCAAATGTTTGCAAGTAAATGTTTTGCAAATTTCCAGCCCAAATCAAAGGGCAAATGCAAATTTGACCCAAATGTGACTGTGTCAAGCAATGACCACTGCAAAAATCAACAAATCTGGGAAAAGCCCCAAATGTAATGAGGGCAAAAAAGCCAGAAAGAGGGCAAATACAAAAAAGCCCCAAATTTTGTTGAGATTTTGCAAATGTGACCCAATGTCCTGCAAATGTGATCCAATGTCCTGTAATCTGAACAAGAAATTGCAATGCAAATCCCAAAGCTATGATGTCTTGCAAGAAATTGCAATCAAAGGAAGGGAAATGAACTGAAAATCCCAAATTTGCCAATGTCCTGCAAAAGCCCCAAAACTGCAAATGTCTATAGATGACTGCAGTGAGACCCAAAAAAGGGTGTAGCAAGCAAGAACCAAGAACGAAGAACCTGGTTCACAGCCAATGCCTAAACAGGTACGGAACTGTAGATAAATTCGCACGTGTGAAACCTGTACAGAACGTCCGAGGCAGGTACAAGCTGTACGGACGGAGGTACACGTGCAGGTACGCTTGTATGGAAGCAAGTGCGTCTGTACGGAAGGCATGTGCGTGTGTACAAAAGCAGACGTCTACATGTACGGTTGTACGGAGGCAGGTATTGTACGATGTAGATACATATGCAGGTACAGTTTGTACGATGCAAGTATAATTGTACGGCACAGGTGCATATGCAAGTGCGGTTGTACGATGCAAGTACATTTGTACGACGCAGGTACCACTGTACGGATGGCGCTAGACTACAAGCAGAAGGGCAACGGACGAAAAACGCGAGGCTGTACAGGCAAATCACGTGACCTGTACGGACGTCCGTATAGTCGTACGGAAGTCCGTACACGGATTGGGGCACAACTCGAACTGGGAGCAGGGAGCAATGCAGGTCCGGGGGTAGGGGAGTAGGTCCTAGGAGCTCTAATACCACTGTAGGTGCGGTGAGCATGGGAGCAAGCACAAGAGTCGAAGCTGAAGGCTATCGCGTCAACTAGAACGAAGAAAGGAAAGTACAAAGTACATGAAGATAGACCCTAGGACTAAGTGTCCTAGGTGTCACATAGGACTAAATGTCCTATGTGGCATAAAAGGCACTAAAACACTAAAGTGAAGGCACATACCAAGGCCGATAGGGCATCACTACTACTGGGAGAAGATGGCTTACAGTTGGAGATTATTTGGTATATATAGTCGATGTTGGAGACTAAGGAGACACTGGCAGAGGAGGAATCAAGTAGATCGTGGAGGTTGGAGTTTCTATGCTTCACCAGATGGTGGATCAGCTGAAACAGGCCTAGAGAGCTTGGTACTAGACAATCTAGGACTATAGTTTGTTATTTCCAGCGTGTATCAATGATAGAGTACTCAATTTGTCATAAGGCTTATTTACCCAATTTATTTCATACACATTCCAGGAAATTAAACATCAGATCATAACCTCAAACCTACATAGATAAACATGGGATAATTCTACCCCCGAGTTCTGTATCAGCACTGGCTGAATCCATAGTCAATAAGAAAATCAATGCGCTTTCTTTATAAGAAATTGACCTTTTCTATCTTTGTGGTTTTCTCCATAAGATTCTTCCAGTCTCTACATTTATCTTAATGGTTTCATCTATATATAGAGACTATGCTATTCCATAGTTCACTCGATGTCCTATTCGAGTAATTGACCAAAGACGAGGCAAGTCTATTCTTATGGTCGTCTTTTGTCAGACCAGGTTTAGTTTACAAAGCCTTGAGCAATAGAATGGCTTCAATTCTACACAACTCTTTGCATGAATGACATTTTATGAGACTGTAAGATCTTGTTTAGACCTTAATCATGTAATACCAGTGCATGAATTTACATAAATGAAAATTTCCATAATTATGCGTGGAAATATTTTTTTGGTTCCTTAGAGTGGTTTGATTCATAGCTGTCAATAACTAGGAGGTTTCAAAGACTAGAATCTTGTATGACCTCCATAACAAGATCCTTTGTTGGCTCAATAGTGTTCTTGAGTTGCCTACAATTTGAGTCTAACTATAATAGTAAGGTCATCGGCTTTTCTTCTATCAGGGTTTTTGGTTATTTGATATAATAAGCTAACAACTATCAATAATTTTCTCTAAATCCCCTTGGTCTTATTTAGCTATGGAGATTATAATAAATTATTTGTTCCCAAATTGAATAAGAGGGGGTTGGAAAACTTTGAGAAAATGATTTTGCTATCCCCCTTCAAATAATTATAAGCAATGTTGAATTGACTCCACAGCAGAAAGGTAACAAGGACAAGTAGGGTACGGAAGATTCGAAATAGGTTGTGAGGAGAGTTTGTGAGGAGATTTGCGATGCCAGCCCTGGTTACGCACGGAGAGAATGACTTTTCTATTCCTGCGGTATTTCCAGAGTCTCTTTCAAAAGTATTTCTAAAAGTAAGCTGAAATCTAAAACCCTCCTAATGGGGAGCTCTAGAGAGCCTTCAACCTCTACAACTTAGATGAATTCTCTTGGCATTGTTTTATCAACATAGGAATACACTGTCATATAGCATATCTGGCATCATCTCTGGCATATATGCCAGAGTCCACTGTTGTGAGAAGGGAGGCATAAAAGTCAATAGCTATGCTCATGACGGCATCAGGATCTATTTGTAAAGCCCCGTCTGAGTTAACAAGCTGTGAGACACTTTCCCTACTATGTTTGGGCCCAAGAGTAGAGAAAAAGTGTTTGTTGACTCTACCTCCCATTTGAGTCCAAAATGACTTGCTTGCATGAAAGGCATACTCTGCTCTTTGATCTAGCAATATCTACTAATGAGCCCTTGTCGATGCAAGGCGCTCTTGGATCCAAGCATCTGTAGGCCGTTTTTGCTCTTCCCTTCGCAGGGCTGCCAACTGCTGGCGAATACCAATCTCGAATATGAGAATGTCACATCTCCTGGTGCTAGCGACCGAATGATAAAAGTCACCAACACTAGTGAGGGCTGCAGCCACATGTTAAGGGGACGGCACTCCACCTTGCATGTGAGAGACCCAAATCTACAAGGCAGCCTCTCTGAGGTCCTTCTCTGCATAAAAGGCATCTGAAATCTTGAGACTGCTGACAGAGGGTCCTCTCAAATGAGGCTCTGAAATCATCTATACCACGAGAAGTGATTTGAAGCGGATACCCCAATGGAAATGCATACTGATCCACCTCTATGAAGATGATTGTGGCTTGAGTGTGAAAGGCATCATCAAACCATGCATCTCTATCACTAAACCGAAATAGGAAGGCATCCCAGGCTGTTCTCTCCAAGGAGTGAATGCCACCCTCTCTACCCCTTTCTTATCTGCAGGCAACTCTACCATGTTGAAGTCACCTCAATAACCCATGAATCTGCAATGGGGGCCCAAGAGAGAAGCTCCTTCCACAAAAGGATACTATCCCCTTTATTGTTGGGGATGTAAAGGTTGAGGAAGCCAACCTTACGTCCCCCAATCAAAAGAATGATCCACCTTAAAGCTTTAGAGGGGATGATGACTCCGTGTCCAACAACCAAGGGGAGAAAAGAGTCTGAAATGGATATGCATGTACCTCCCCTAGTGCGATCTATCGGTGACCAAAAGGTGTAACCTGAAAGCATCTTACTTGACTTCATACAATCTCTGGCATCTAATTTGTGTTTCTAGTGTCAACGGGACCCCTAGTAACACTTGGATGAAGTTGATCACGAATCAGCTGCCTATGGTGGTGATGTGGCACAGCTCCAAGGCCCCGCGTGTTCCAAGTGACAGTCCTCATCGATGGGAAGTCCGATGGAACACCTTTCCCGACTTGGTGACAGAAACAAAGCCCTCCACGGGGATAGACCTCCTGCTAGGAGAGCGAGGGAGGGATCCAATTGGAGGAAAATCCACCAACTCGTCGACATGAGGAGGAGGCCACCTTGGCCTCCTTGGGGTCAAAAGGAATACCAATCACTGCCTCTCCAAAGGTAGAGGATACAAAATCCTCCTCAGGAAAGTCAGATAGATCTGCCAGGGCTGAAAAAGAGTTCTTGAAATTCAATCCTAGCATCAGGGTCCCTAGAATCCTTGCAGTCAAAAATGGAGAGTCACTATGCACCACCCCCTTCCCTTGGTCAACGAGGGGGGACATGGACAAAGAATGGGGCTGCTGTGAGGAATCATGACCATGAAGATCTGTGGAGGCTACAATCGGGTCAAGGTGGGGAGCTGCAATATCTGGGTAGCATCCGGAGCAGCAATCTAGGCAACCTCCGAAGTAGTAACATCTTGAGCTCGGCACAGGGTAGCCTTAGGTATAGCACTGGTCGCGGTGGCCTGAGGAACATGAGAATCACTAGCAACAACCAAAAGAGGAATGTCCGAAGGTTCGATCGTGGCTGAGTCTGAAATGAGTGAGAGCCCCTCTTGATCTACAGGTGGTGAAGGAGCATGGACCCTAGCCGGAACCCACCAAGGGTCAGCAAGAGGTACTAAATGTGCGGCTGGTGTCAAGTGACGAGGTGGTGCCAAGGGTACCCTTTGAGGAGCACGAGAAGGAACCGTACCATGGGATTCCTTATGTCATTTAACACCAACATCTGCCAAATGCTTGGGCCGTCATGCAAGTGCATGCATTCAACACATCATGAAGGTCTCAACAATTTATAGGTATGTGAAATTTGAAGTGCATCACACGCCATTTTAACAAGTACATTTGCCAAATGCTTGGGCCTTCATACAAGTGCATGTGTTCATCGCATCATGAAGGGTCTCAACAATTTGTACGTATTCAAAATAGAGGCTGCTCCAATGACTCTCTCCCCCAAAATATCTACCAAAAAGATCTGATACCTACTATGACCATAAGTCACCTTCTTGATCCTCCCGTCTTTTGTTAATAACTTACAAACACATCTCCGATTCCAAGGGTGGTCACCTCCTAGTCATACATGATTGTCTACCTCTCACCTCCTAAACCCTAAACCCTAAACCCTAAACCCCCTAGGACCCTAGAGACCCCATACTTGGCTTCTTGCCGAGTGTCACCAAGTTATGCACTCACCCTAGATTTCCATTATGTCTTGACTCCTCTATGTGACCCTTTGGCCTCCACTTGCCTCTCATTAGAACTTTGACAACCAAGTATTTGACCATTTATTCAAGTGCATTACGCAAATCAAACTATGGTTCACACATGTTATATACATTGGTGTATATTAAAACATTTCACGATTTCTGTAAATACTTTGGTCAACCAATTCATCCGAGGGCTTGTTGCATTCTAATTGGAAGGGGTGTCTACTTAGTTTGAGATTTGGACCCAACTTTTTCCTATAGTCTCTTTAGAGGTGATCAACAACTGGAAGCCCATTTTACAAAAATAGAGATGCTTGAGGTGTTCCCAGCCATCCTATTGTGGAAGTGCACGAGGAAGGTGGTGACTCATTCTTACCTTCTTTTCCCATTTGTGGGGCATTTGTCTCTTTGTGATTAGGTAGTCTTCCATGATAGTGAGAGCATGTCCTTCCTCTCTTGTGGATGGATATATCTTCTCTCTTAAGGAGCGGTAGTAGGTTTTTGAGAGTGGTGTTCCAACACTCTTCTCAACATGGCTTACAACATCTTAGTAAAGGTCTCGAGACACCATTAAGTAGCAAAGCCAAAGATCATGCTGGCCTTCAAGTAGAACTTCTAACCCATGGTTGAGAAACACTCGCACCAATCTTGGCCAAGCTATTCAATGAAGCCTTTTGTAAAGGCTTGTCCCACTGGCTCACGCCATCTCACGACTAGTGTTGGGGATTCCGGATGATGGTATTGGGCGGTCATGGCACTTATATTAGAGGGTCACATGCAGAGTACATATTATTTCTAAGGAGGTGAGTAGCACCATCGGTGTAAGTAAGGATGCCCATTGCCCCTGCCTTGTTTGGTCTTTACATTGATGAGTTTGCATCCTTTGGAGGGCATGGTTTCACAATAGCAGGTCTGTGTGAGTAATTCATCTTCACGGGGGCAGAGGTCCAGATTGTCACATGGTACGTGTACCTAGGGTACACTCTCAGAGGACCTTAGCATCGTGAAACCTGCAGTTTGGGCTAGGCTAGCCAGAGGATATGTGTCACTAGCAAGATTAGAGAACAGCGTTTTGAGGCACACTTGTATCATGTACATATGAAATCTGTCATCTTTGACTCCCTAGTCAGACTAGCATCTTTATATGCAGGAGCATTCTAGGGTATGGATTTCACACAGATTTGAGTAGCTGGCTTTGAGAGGCTACAGGTCGTGAGGCTCTCTTGCATGATCCGCCGGAAGAGTTGCAGATCACATGACAGCATACTGGCCCAGCTCGCAGCCCGTCCCATGCATACAAACCTCTCATTCCAAACCATCACATATCCAGGCATATGGATGGTTCAAGCCTTGCAAAATGATGATGTCTTGTGGTGCATTGAGTTATGGCATACTGCCTTATATTACGTTGCTAATTTTATGTCAAGTTTTTGGAGTATTATCATAACTTGTTATAAAGCAATTATCACTCCAATTGATGATGGGGAACGAAAAAACCATATTTTTTCTTAAGCAAACAATTTCTCCAGCCTTAAAACCAGATGGCCGGGAAGGAGAAATACCCTGTTGGTCTTGCAGGGGGATTTCATCAGTAGCATTATGTGTTCGCTTCATGCCAAGGTGCAACAGGTTTTGCAATTTGACAAATGTTTGGTTGCATGTTGGCTTCATTCTGTGATGTTCCAGTGATTGCATTTGCATTAGGTGCTGACACTCATGAAAGAAAGGCAACAGGAGTTTGGATTTGGGCATCTTAAAACGCATTTACACAAGGTTGATCATGTACTTCATGGTGGGATTCCCTTTGGCGCTCTCACGGAAGTGGTGGGTCCTGCAGGTTTTGGCAAAACCCAAGTAAGAGTTTTACTTTCTTAGAAACATTTGCGAGGTGAAAACTACTTTCTTCTTTTTTCTTATTCTGTTTGAACTGAGAATGTGTAATGTCAATTAAGTTACTGAAGGAAATGCGTTCCTGCAGTTTTGTCTCATGCTTTGTGTAGTTGCTGCCTTACCAAAAGAATACGGTGGACTTGATGGTACTGTGATGTATTTTGATACAGAACGAAAGTTCCATCCTGGAAGGTAGATTTTCACAGTAACGAGCCTATATATTTATTGATTCTGGTCATGCCAGCTCCTGATCTGCTCCTGTCTGCCCTTTTCTTTTTCTACCATCATACATAGGACATCACATAGAGAAATATCACATAGTTGCATCCCTTGCTTTAAAGGTTGGTGGAGATTGCTCGGTTCAGATATCCTCACTTGTTTTATGATGAGGACCTAGTGCGCAAGGTATGCAAAGGCTTTCACACCTGCTTGAGACGTTTTTTATTTCTTTTGCTACGCTAAGGCACATTTTGTAATCAAACTACTAGTGACTTTCAGGAAAGCTTCCCTTGTCTGAAATCAATTGCTGTTTCTATGACTAATCATGTGAAACAGTTATGGTTGGCTTAGACCATGATAACTCTGTTGTTTTGTGCTAGCCATTGTCATAACTGAGTTTCACTACTGGAAGAAATGATATAAGCTCAGCATATTGGTTTTTGTACTATTGTATTACTACAAGACTTCTTTTATGCATATGACATTCACCTGATTTCCATGTCTGATAATGGTTTAGGGATTCCATACCATGTACTCTATGCTTTGCATGGTGAAGTTTGTGGTCCAAATCCTGTGAATCCCATGGTGCTTTGTTTTTCTTGGGATGCTAATTTGGGGATTAACAAAATGTACGTTGGTGTGTAGCTTTAGCTGGCTGTCATGACTTGAGTACCCAGTAACTCCCAAAATGAGTATGTTCCATTGACTATATCTGTACGCAGTCCTCAAATACTACCTATGTTATGAATTTAACTCTGTTCAGTTATTAGCTGAGGACAGCTAAAAACTAAGCAAGAGGGAATGCCATGACATAAGTAAGCAGTAATTCCCAAGTGAGTATGCTTATCAATGGGATTAGTCAAGAGAAGAATGTTGGTTCAGACTGACTAACCCTGAGTGTCAAGTGTTGATGCATAAATCTTGGACGTGAGATGCTTGATCATAATGCCCTCTAGTTTTATGGGCTCATGGGATCCTTATGGATCGGGATAATGGTGTTAAGAGCTGATGTGTGAGAAAAACTGGTGTAAACCGCTTCGCTAAATAGTTTGTTAAGATCGGGTTTAGGATGCTAAGTCCATGTGCAATGTACTCAGTCCTACTCATTTGGGTATTGCTCTGCTGTCAATGCCTTTGTGAAGGTAATTTAGGGTTAATAAATCCTCTTTGATGACCACTTCTTGTTTGGTCTCTGTCTCAATGGGAAGGTGATGCTTGGTATCGAATCAGAGTTGACGGCACAAGGCCTTCCACTTATCATCAAACTGGCTATTGCAAGGGACTGATCAAATGTAGGTGGTATGCGCGTGGATTTGGTAATGTGTAGGAAAGACTAGAGAGTGGCATCATGAGGGGAGTGGTTAATTAGGGTGGGTCTATCCTCTAGTATGAGGGTATCATCAATATCAACAAGCATAGTAGAGAAGTAGACAACATATCCGGGAGCTAATTTGTGATCGAAGTGAATCTCTTGATAGGTGGCGTATGTGTGACGCGATGTTCTTGGTGACGGGAATGGATGGACAAGCTTAAAAACAACTAGGTATGGCCAGCTCTAGGTGTAGGCTCACGTAAGCAAAAGGATGCACAAGAGAGGAGCAAGAAGTGGAAGCCATCACATCAACTAGTATAATAAAAATGAAAGTACAAAGTACTATAAAAGAGAACCCTAGGACCTAGTGTCCTAGTGGTAGCACTAGTACTAGGTGTCATAAGACACTAAAAGTACTAGGTGACCTAAGTGCCAATAATTAAAGCTACATGGCACATACCAGGGCCCAGAGGGCATCAATACGACCGGGAGAAGATGGCCTACAAACCCCCCTCCATGGTATGGGCTGAAGTATTCTGGAAACATCTCAGAATACCTGGTATTTTCTGGTCATGGTGGCACATGTTCATCCAAAAGGAGATAGCCACTTATGAATGTGCAAGGTATGCTAGATCATGTGACAAAGTGAACCACGTGTAAAGCCTGTCGAAAGACATTGAACTTGGGACGAGGAAGTGCCTTTGTAAACATATCTGCCATGTTGTCCTTTGTGGGAAGGTAGGACAACTCTATGTCTCCTGTTGACAACCGCTCTCCAACATAATGATAGTGAACTTCAATGTGCTTGGTACGCGCATAAAACACTGGATTACGTGCAATGGCCAAAGCACTCTAGCTATCAGTGTAGACCATAGTGGAGGATGTCTGGTGAATACCAAGATCTGTAAGTAACGGCCGAAGCTAGACACACTCTACTGTAGCGGTGAAGGCTGCCCTGTACTTAGCCTCATAGCTGGATGTAGCAACTGTTGGTTGCTTCTTGCTGAGCCAAGAGATACATGAACTGCCAAGCAAAAAATAGTTGCTGGTATGTGACACTCTAGTGTCGGAACAACCTGCCCAGTCACTATCCGTGTAAGCATGCATGGTAAGTGAACCCTGATCACCATAGAAGAGGGCTAAATCTTGAGTGCCTCTGAGATATCTGAAGACTCTCTTCACTGCCTGCCAATGCTGTGAACTGGGCATGTGCATGAACCTGCTGAGCTGGGATACTGCATACTGTAAGTCAGGTCTGGTGTGGCATAAGTAAATGAGACATCCGATAGCCTGGTGGCAAAGAGTGATATCACATGGTGGGCTCCCATCATGAGCTGAAAATTTGAAGCCATGGTCCGTTGGAGTAGAGATTGGCTTGCAATCCTCAAACTATAAATGATCAAGGAGCTGTCCAATATATACATGGACTGTGACATCATGATACCCCCCTCAACATGAGCAAATTGAATGCCCAAATAATAGTGCAGCTGTCCCATGTCTGACATTTCAAAAGCTTGCTGCAAATCAGCCTTGAAAGCTGCAATAAGCTGAGTATCAGGGCCGTGATCAGCATGTCATCCACATATAAAATCAGCACTAAAAAATCAGATCCTACTCCCACGGACATAAAGAGTGGGCTCTATGGGGCTATTCTAAAAACCAAGGGACAGTAAGTCAAGAGACCCAAAAACTCTCATGTGTGAAAGTGAAGGCTTCCTGCTTTTCCATGCTTCATAAGGTGTAACAGTCCTCAATGCCCTTGTAGGTGATCTATTCAGCACATAGTTGGCACACATCATTGCATCAAGCCAAAATTTATTGGGCAAGGACTTGGCCCTAAGCATGCATTTGGCCATCTCCATAGTGGATCTGTTCTTCCTTTCAGGAACATGATTATGCTGAGGAGTGTAAGGAGTAGTGCATGAGTGTACAATGTCCCGTGAAGATAAAAATGCATCAAACTCCTTTGACATATACTCTCCCCCTATCACGGGGGTGTGAAATTCTAAGTACTTTAATGTACTAGAAGACCGTGACAACTTTGGTTTTAAAAGTCCAAGCGTGGGCTTAGTAATGTGTAATTAAGTGCGGCATGGTGCCTAGCACATAAGCGTAATTAATCCCTAGGTCCAAAGCCATTCCAAGGAATTAAAAGAGTGGTTGTTGGAAAATGATGACGTGGCATTTTTAATGGGCCCCCTAGAGGGCCATGTACCTTCAGTGGCCCCCCTAGAGTTCCAGGTGGCTCTAGTGCCTTCTACATGCTCCTTTGCCATTCCTAGACCTTCCTGGGCCTTCTAAACTTCACATGTGTGGTTTTCTCTCTCATCTTCTCCCTTTGTTGAGATTTTGGACTGGTTTTCCAGCCTCCTTCAGCTGAATTCCGTTTTTCTTCATAACTCATCACCCGTTTGGATTCCTTGACTCTCGTTTGGATTCCTCGACTTCCATTTGGCCCGATGGCTTCCCCTCTGCCTCCCCTTCCTCGACTTCCGTTTGGCCCAATGGCTTTTCCTCTGCCTCCCCTTCGCAGAGTGATATGCTTTTCCCTCCGTGCGTTTGGTAGAACGGGCAGAGCTGAGCACCGCATGGAATTGGTATTCAGAAGGTGATTGGGTTTTGCTGCGTTTTTTTTTTTCCCCAAAAAAGAGACTTCTATTAAGTTAGAAAGAAACTCGCTAGAGCAAGCTCTGAGCGGAAATACAACATCATGAAATCATGAGGATAAATAAAACCCCCTCAAAGTGAGGTGGAAAACAACCAAGGCTGAGGCTAAAAGTGCCACCTCAACCGTGTAGGAGTCTCAGAGAAGAAAGGAGAATCCTTTCATTCCCTGAAGAAAGAAGCCCTCCTAGCTGAGGCTGCACGGGAGTCTACCTGTGTACTCATCCATACGGCCATCAAAGTATGTACGGTGTCTGTCCAAATACTAGCCAAAGTGTGCGAGGGATGAACCTGAGTACCCTCCATAGCCTCTGTGTATCTGGCTCTCCAGATATGCCAGGATGCTATGCTCGCTAAAATCTGCCAAGAAGTATCCACAGAGGCATGTACATCTGTAAAAGGAAGGTGTGGTACCACATCCAACGAATATGACTCAATCTTGTGACGTCGAACCAAAATGGCCCGAGAGGAGTCAAGTCTCTCATAGAATACTTGAGGCCCTGTAAGAGAAAGCCAAGCCACTGAGCCCCATGTCATAAAGAATGGGGGGTGGGCAAGGTGATTGAAAATCCTGGCTACCCCCATCCAAATCATCCTCGCCTGTCTGCAATCCCATAAACAATGCTGAATAGTCTCCGAAGCAGAGAGGCAACGAGGGCAAGTAGGGTCGGCTCCGAACCTGGATCTCCAAAGGTTCACTACAATCCCACCATGGATAGAAAGCCAAAAGACGAGAGTGATCTTTCTATTCCTGTGGGATTTCCAGAGTCTCCTTCAGAAACACCTCTGCAGATCCGTAGTGATATCAAATGTCTCCCAATGAGGAACTCTGGAAAGTCTCCAACCTCTACTACTGAGCTGAAATCTCTTGGCATTACTGAGCGTGTAACGAAAGAAGAGGATGCTCTTCTCTTGATGCCCTGCGTCAATCCACTCCCACTCTCCAGGGTCCCACTGCAAATACCTAATGGGAACTCGCCCGTAGAGCCAAAGCCTCCAAGACCCGGTGGAGAGTAGCTAGGGGTCTGGGTCGAGGAACCACTCTGAATCAGATCCCTGCACCAAAAGACCTACAATCCTGATAGGCTGAAAAGCAGACTCAAGCAAGATGTACTCTGTGGATCTGAGCAATCTGCCACCATCCTGCACAGTAAAAACTAAAGCATCCTCCTGTGCATCTTGAAAGGCCAAAACTTGAAGCGGAACACCACCTCTCGTAAAAGTACTTGCCCAAGTGGAGCAAGTGAGTGGCATATCATCTGTGTCTACCCACTCCTCTGGAAGGGCTGCCTCAATCTGCAAGATCCTCCCTGCACTCCCTCTGAGATGTCTTGTCAACTGAGACTTGGTCTCCTCTGGAAGCTTGCGGAAAGCTTTCCAAGACCCCAAAGATGATGCAGGTCCCCTCTCCCACTTGGACCACTGCATGTAGAGTGAGGCACCAAGTGGTCTGCCATGATCATCTAAAATATTGTCATTCCACATGATGGGTTGCCTATCAATCTCTTCACGAGAGGAAGGAGGAATCCTCCGAAGAGTGCTTCTGAAACTGGCCCATGCTTTCAGAATGGCAACCATGGGAGACGAAGGTGATTTGAGGTGTGCTGTGGTGAAGATCCACCTAATACTGCTCATCCAGTCTCCTTCTGAAGAAGCTGTGCACCTTTGTATGTTGCTAATAAGAAAGGCCTTCCACGGTTCCTGCCCTGGCATAAGTCCTCGCACCACCATCTTGCATAGTAAAGCCGTGCAGTGTAATTCTGGATCAATAATTTTGAGACCCCCTTCCTGTGTAGGGAGGATGAGGGTCTCCCTAGCCACCCTGGCTAAGGTATCTGCTGTGCCATCAAGCCCACTCTAAAGAAAATTTCTGCTTGGTCTCCTGAGCTGAGTGATGCAGTCCCTAGAATAGCACCAGCAAGAACAAACAAACCAGACCGTGGCTAAGAGGACCTGGTTGACCACCACAACTCTAGAGGCAAGATCCAGCTTGGCTGAGCTCCAAAAAAGGAGCTTCCTCCTGATGCTCTTCAACACGGGAGCAAACTGCTGCGTGGAAGAAATATCCAAGCCGACTTGGCAGCCCAAATACCTGACAGGCACACTCCTCTGAACCCAAGTGAATCCTATGTCAAGCCCCCAAACTCTAGTGTCCTCATCATTGATCCAAAAGCCATTGGATTTATGCCAATTTATCTGCGCCCCCGCCGCCAGGCAAAATAAATCCAATGCTGTCCTCAAAGAAGTGAGCGTCTGTGGAGTGGCATCCAAGTGAACTGCTGTGTCATCTGTCAACTCACTATCAAGTAACTCCTCTTCCCTTCTAATGGGAAGTCTCAGCCCAAAGATGTCAGCTTGAGATCTAACATAGATACTCATAGCTTCAGCCACGAAGAAAAAAAGGAAACGAGCAAAGGGGCATCCCTGATGGACTGATCTGGAAATCTGAAATCTCTCACCCCTTACCCTACCAATAAGTACCTGGCTGTGGGCTGATCTGTACAAGGAGGAAACACCTCTGATCCAAGCATCAGTAAAGCCAAAACGTAGAAGGGTGCCCTCCAAAAAACCCCAATCTACCCTGTCATAAGCTTTCTCAAAATCCAAAAGTAGAATGGCTAGATTCTAGCCTTCTTCCTCTAAATTTCTTGACCTACCCACTCATGTGTGAGGTAGGCTCTTGTCTCTCTGCACTCGTTGTCGAACCAAGGGTTTTGAGGCATCTTCCGATCTTGGATCTGCATAGATCGGCGGGTCGTAGGAAAGGATATGGTGGCGGCATTAAGACCAGGGTGTCAGAGGCGCGGGCGACGTCTATATCATCTCCAAGTAGGGCCAGGAGCTCCCTAGCTAGGTGACTCACATACATTGGGTCAAGGGCACAGTCAAAGTGGATCTGAGTGCGTGCGGGCATGGGACTTGCTCTCTCTGTGGCTGGCATGGTGGTAGAGATATGAAAGACGGAGTATGAGTGGTCAGCTTCGAGGGGGGGGGGTATGGCAAAGTCGTGTATCAGTGAGACAAGTCTAGTGGGCCTAGCAGATAATCTACTGTACTAGACCCACCACCATGTGGAAGCAAGTGAGTCTTCCAGAGGATGAGACCATTATAGATGATTAGGTCATGGATAGCGCCCAACTCAAGTAGATGTTGTCCAGGATATGTTGTCCATATCCTGTCACCTGTGGGGCATGTGCAGAGTGCCTAAGTATCCCGAGCTCAGCTACAT
Source organism: Dipteris shenzhenensis (assembly GCF_047967505.1). Classification (NCBI taxonomy): domain Eukaryota; kingdom Viridiplantae; phylum Streptophyta; class Polypodiopsida; order Gleicheniales; family Dipteridaceae; genus Dipteris; species Dipteris shenzhenensis. The sequence goes on from NC_141619.1 coordinate 24,064,050, forward strand.
CGAGACGATGTGTGGATCTCTGCCATCTGTGAAGTCAAGCAGGCACACCTGTCTATTTCCTATCTGTGCATTGAAGTCCCCAAGTAGGAGGATGTCTCCTAGTATGGAGAACTCCATGATGTCATCATGGATCATCTCATACAGGCTGTGTCCATCTATAGTGACCTCTCGTGCATAGGATGACGTATCTGGAGGGAAATAGCACACTGCAATGAAGATAGGCAGCCCTTTCTCAGGGCTCTCGTGTCTTAGTGTAGAAGATCAGGTCTCTTTCAGGGTCGGCGGACCAGAGGGTGCCATTGCAATTTGACACCGCTCCTTCAGCTTATTATGTGCTCTCATCTTGTGGGTCTGACACCGTTGTGTGTTGTTCATTGCACCTTCTTCCTGCTCCCCTCTTTCTGCCCTCTCTCGGATGATCACCTTCCCATCTTTGTAGGCTGCCCATTTCCCTTTTGCCTTGCTGCCATAACTCGCACCATCCCCTCCCTCCAGTGCTCTTACTGTAGGGGCATGAGATCATCATCCAAATAGATTGTGGTGCCCTTTAGTGTGGTCCTCATGTCTATGAGGGTGGATCTATCATTTGCTGTCTGGAATTTAATTACCATGAGCCTTATTGGTACATCTGCCTTACCCACTCTCCAAGCTGATTCACAAGTGAGGTTGATGCCCATCTTTTCAAACAAAGCCTTGGCATTTGACATGGGCGTATCCCCCACTGTTAGGCCTCTTAGTTCATAGCCTTGCTGCTGTTATGCCTCTTTTCTTCCTCCAGAGTTACAGAAATGAGCTCTTTTTTGGGTGCTGTTGTGCATTTTTTCAGTACATCCTTCCATGCAAGCATATCTGCCTTCCCCTTCGTGATTTGTTGTGCAAACTCAGCATGTTTCCCCTGCATAGTGGCTTGTAAGGCTGCCATTTCTTTCTTGAGCTGCTCATTCTCCGATTTCAGCTCATCAATGAGATTACATCCCTCTTTTGAGGTCCCCTTTGTGTCCATGAACTGCTTCATTGCTGTTTTATAAGGTTCAGTTCTTCTTGGATAGGTGGCTGAAGCTCCCCTTCCTCCCAATGTGCACCTGCCTTCAACTTCTCATTCTCATCTTTGAGAGTGGTGACTTGGACTTCTAGCATCTCAATTTGGGAGGCAAGGTTTTCTCATCCAGCATTCGAGCTACCTCTTTTGCCCACTTCGTTTGCATTTCCCCTTGCCATTTCTTCATATTTCTTCATATCATCTTGTAATTGAGCACGTAGGTTGGAGAGCTCATCATTCCTGTTTTCCCCTAATTTCTTTTGTATGCATTCAGGCTCCGCATCCTGAAATTTGCACACCTCCTTGATTGTTGATATGCAGCCTTTGATATTCTTGTCTTCTATTTTCTCCGCTTTGGTCCAAATGACACTATACTTGTGCTCCTTTTCGCCTCTTGTTTTCTGGTCCTGCGGGCTGCCCATTGTTCCCATCTGATCCCTTTCTTGATCAGTGCTAATTTGCAGAAGTACAAAAGAGCAGGAATGAAGGGATTCCTCACATATTTACAGTCCCATATGAACTTCAAGCATGCTGGTAACTCTTCCCTTGTCCTTCTTTGTCTTTTTAGTATTGCATTTGCTGTTAGGATCACTTCTTCTGCATTTTCTTGATCTGAGGTTGTCGTTTCTTGATTCTTTTCTGGTCCGGAGCTTGTTTGAACAGAGATAGGGTGCTGGAGTCAAGGTCTAGGGGCTGGAGATAGCCTTTTGAGCTGATGAAGGGCCTGGGGCAGCCCAAACCAACCCACCCGAGATGGTAGACTAGGTAGGGGGGCTTAGGTGCCCTTGTAGCTTGTGAAAGTGGCACAGCAGGTGGCGGGGAGTGGTATGGTAGGTGGCAGGGGTGGCGCAAGTGGAGTGGGTGTTGGCGCTAGAGCCTTGGAGGCCTGATGGCCTGTTGCAGCAGCAAAACAGCAGGAGCAACAGGGTGGCCTGCTAAAAGCCCGCACGGAGGCTAGAGGGCAGCACTCGGGGGTCGTGACAGCAGGTTGGCCTGTTGTAAGCCCATGCAGGGGCTAGAGACCACACGCGGAGGTAGGAGGACAGGCCACGGGGGCTAGAAGAGTAGGCGGGGAGGGAGGGGCTGGCGGCGATGGAGCGAGAGGCTGGCGGGAGGGCCTGGTGGAGGTGGAGGGAGGAGTTGGTGGAGATGAAGGGAGAGGCTGGCAGGGCTGGTGGGAGGGCTTGGCGGAGATGGAGGGAGGGGCTGGCAGAGAGAGAGAGAGAGAGAGATTTTATTAAAAGTTTTCGGAAGACCAAACGGTCTATGAGACTAAAAACAAATTGATACAATGAGATTTAGGGTGGAGCCACTAAATGGGCATCAATACCCATGAAGAATAGAAAATGAAAACCAAAAGTCGTGAACATAACGGCATCGGTATTAGAAACATAACTCTCTGGGCTCTCGAAGTGGGAGCGAGCAGGGAAATCAACTCTGGAAGGGGGGCGTTGACGTGCGAAGGTGATGTGGTGGCATGTAATTGTGTGAAGAACCAGATTTCTCAAGAATGCAAATGTGTGCAATGCATGCAATATTTGAGAGATTTGACATCATACACACCTTAGCAATCTGAGAAACTACCTTCCTATCATTTCAAAACACTATATGTCATCCAGATCATTTTGAGCCTACTCCAACTATTATTGGGCATCAATATTCATAGCAATCAGTATACCTCTCGGTTGAGAGCACCTAAGGAGATCATCACTACTCAAGGCACTCATTTTATGAACGAGTTGATAGAAAATTTAGTTGAGTGACTCTCGATTGTGCATCGACCTGTGACAACACATGATCCCCAGGCCAAGGCCCAATGGGCAAGTTGGAAGCACGGATAAGATATTGGGATCGATCTTGCAGAAAAAAGCAAATGCCCAGATTAGGGATTGGGACCAAAAGGTTCTCCAAGTAGTATGGGCGTGCAACTTGACGTACATTAAGGTACAAGGTACTCCCCTTACTGGCTGGTCTATGGGTGCAAATGCATTCTGCCTATTGAACAAAAATTCTGGCACTCATAACAGCACTGGAACATAATTAAACACTCTAGCTAAAAGGAAGTCATCTTACTTGAGTCATACCTGTCTTGAAGTTTCACCTACAATAGGAGTGGTAAGCATACAAAGGAACCAAAAGAGCTGTCACGAGAATTTGGAGGTCCAACCAAGGCACCATGTGATTTGAATTGGAGTACAGAAAACAAGGAAAAGTTTATTACATGGCTATTTAGAATTGAACATTGGAGCGGTAATATTGAATTGGTAATATTGATGATAGAAGATCAACAAGTAGGTCTGCTTTGCATAACAATTATTGTGCAGTGCAATAAGAAGCAACCAATATCTGGTTTATCTTCCATGAAGTCTACATACAAGGCATTCTTCAGTGAATGTATGAAATACATCTGGTTACTATGGTTGTTGAATGATTTTGGGGAGCCACAAGAGACAATGTATTCTAGTGACAACAAGAATGGTATCAATTTCTCCCAAGAGCCCTCTGTCTCATGCTGGCGTGCACACATCTAAACGTGTCATCAATTTGTGCAAGAGAGATTCATGACGCATATTTTATGTAGTGGTGGGATCTTCCATGTGGCCTGTGCTACTTAATTTCTTCTCTTCTTTTTTCTGCTGTGCTTGGTTGTAATCGTTTCAAGTTGAGTTTTTAATTTCCTTTTTAATCTATTGTTGGAAACGTTATTTTTAATTGTCACTCCCAAATCCTGTTTAGCCTTACTGCTTTCAGTCATTAGAGGCTTCTTGCTATCATTCGGTCTTCTTTTGCATTGTATTTCTTTACTTGGGTTCATCACTTTCTTTTGTTAGGGATGTTCGGCTTCTGATTTAAACCTCTGAAAGGTTTGCTCTTGAGAAATAATAATTATTATTTTTGTTTTACCCACGACTAAGTCCACCTTTCTCCTTTCTTTTGTGTGCAGCTCGCTACTCGTGTGCTGGTGTACCATCCTCATACCTTGGAAGACTTCATGTCAAGGTGGAGAATGTGAAAAACTCTAAAATGAGTTACATGTGGCGTTGTACTTAGTGCAGATAATATGTGGCTTTAGGCTATGCTAATCTGCATTTTGGCATGCATTCAGTATTGAAGGACTAGAGGAAGTACTTATTGAAAGTCAAGTCAAACTATTGATCGTTGACAGTGTTGCTGCACTCATGCAAAGGTACAAGTCCTTGCCCTTTGGACTTCTGTACTGCAAGAATCCTTACAGCTTCATATACCATTTTTATGTCTCTTCACTGCAGTGTTTTTTTGTTGTTCCCGTGTTCTCAAGCAGCGAGTCTGTAAGGGAAGAACTGTCTCGAAAACAGAATTTATTGGGACATCAGGCAGCAACATTGAAGTGAGTTGCTTCGACTTGCAGAATGTGATTGTTAAGTGTGATCATGAAGGTTCCAACTGAGTACAGCTGTGAATACTTGCTTTATTGCTTCATGGAACTCATTCCCCATTACTATCCATCCATTAGTAGGTGGGAAAAAAGAGAGCACAAGATACAGGGATGAATGTGAGTGAGTTACTACAGCGGTTATGCATTGTTAAGCAATTATGTTTGACAGATAAAGAAATATACTGTGGAGAATTGATGGTATTAGCTTTTGTCTTGTGATGTACCTTACACGTGTAAGACGTTAGCTGGGTGGACTTTTGCAGTGTCATAACGGTCAGAAGTACATGAAAATAAAATTTCACGCCTGTCCTGATGAATTTTGATGGCCATCGATGTCCTAAAGAAATTATTTGTTTTAATAGACTATGCATTTTTATGGGTAAATAGGGAGTGAAAAGCTATGCCAAAAAGGTGTCTCTTCTAAAGGGATCTTGGTCTTGGAATTACATGTGTGTTCCAGGAGGGATCTTGGTCTTGGAATTACATGTGTGTTCCAGGAGGGATTGTGGGGCTGTTCTAGGCTCGTATGGGCCTCTTTGCTGCTGGGTGGCAGCCCTCTTGAGGCGCCGTGGTTAGGCCAGATAGGGGGGCCTGTGTGGCCACCCTTTGGGGCAGCAGACCCGACCTGTTGGTCACATTACCAGGCCCCAGCATGCGGGTGCATAGCAAAGGTGGACCAACCTACTGATCGGCCACCTAGGCTAGGTGTTCAGCTCCTATTTAGCCCCTTTTATGCAGACCTGGGTGGCCCATCTATGGCAGGGGTGGGTCCTCTAGAGGCATGCCACTCAGCCCATGTAGGGAAGCTGGTCGGCCTGTTGTACCAGCCGATTGGAGGAGGTGTAGAGCCTATATATAGCCCCCCCCAAACTTGCTGTAGTATCTCATTTTGGAGGCTTTGACCAGCAGTGCAGAGGGCTTTTCCCTGAGATCCCTTGCAGTCTCTCTCTCTCTCCTTTCAGTTCAGTTTATGTGTAGTTTGCGCTCTCTTTTTTTCAGTTTCCGTTGCACTTCTCACATGCTATCAGAGCCAAAGGTAGGCTAGTTCATTATGGCTTCTTTGAATTCATCGTAGCATAATTGTCGCATTCGTGAAATTATGACATCCCCACAAACATCCATAATGATGCCCCCACCCCATTAGCGTCAATGGAATAGTGAATATACAGATCATCATCACACGGGCATCATGTGAGTGCTGGCTAGCATCCGAGCCATGTGAACAGGAGGTGCTAGTGCAACATGAGCGATGGCTCCTATGGCTTGATGCTTGTGATGCCTCCGGTGTGGCACACGACTGAGACCGCATGCTCTCAAACCTCTCATTCTCTTGCTCCATCTCCTGCATGATTTGCGCATGCTCATGGGGATCGAGCTTGCAAAGAAACTTTATCTCCAACTGAAAACTTATTCTTTGCAGTTCCTTTACTCCCTTCCATGGGCTGCTTGCCACGTGGATCATGTTCATTGGAACGATCATTAGAACTAGAAGCCACGTAAAATAGATGTGCAACTATTTGCTGAAAGCGTGATCACTCCCACAGGATCCATAACTAAAAGAGGGGAGAAAGGGATAGGAAATTTACACCGAAACTGTGTAAAAACTGTGTTCACCTGTGTAAAATTGTGTAAAAACTGTAATAATATTGAACATTTAAACCTTTGATATGGTTGACCACTATTTTAGCAACAAGCTTGTAGATGATTGACTAGCATAAGTGTAATGGGCCTCCAGTCAGTAAAAGATTCACACCAGCATTTCTTAATAAATAATTTAAGCAACACTTTTTTCCAACTAGCTGCAATTGCTGAGTATAAAGCAATGTAGGTGAAAGTGCATCCCAATACTCGAGGAGTATTGGTCCCATCCGAGCCCAGAGACTTCCATTTGCCACATGACATTATTGCATCTCTCAACTCATTCTCTTGGAACTGTGCCTCAAGCCGCATGGCCTGTTCAAGAGACATAGATGGACATGCATGCCAAAGAAAATCTTGTCTTGTCAACAATACATCTTGCGATGGGAAAGCAGCGTGCCCAAAATGTTTGGATTGTGGCTCACACAAGCATGGGCTAGTTGTGCCCGTGCGATGGTCTAGTTACCATCAACATTTTGAACCCGGCATATGTTTTCACATTGTCTTTTATGATGCAAGCTTTTGAAAAATTCCTTAGATGTGTTAGACGAGCAGCCCTTATCTGGAAAAGCTCTTTGCTTGGCCTTAGGTTCCCATTTTACAATTTTTCTGTGATTATTGCATTGTTAAAGATGCTAGCCTGACATAGATGAGCATCCCTCAAGTGACTAATTTCTGTCGGAACATGACATATGTTTTTGGCCTTGGCAACATCCTCCCTAAGATGGTGCATGTAGTTCTTCCCACATTCAAAGATTCCATACTCCATACGAGTGATAAATGCAGTCCATGCTTATTGCCTGCAAGCAGATCCTAATTTTAGTTCTGGTTTGTTTATTCTGGTCAAAAAGCTATAGGGCCCTTGGTGTTGAATTATTCCTCCCTTTGTATACAAATCCATAAGTCATTTTTATTATTTAATGATGTATTGTTTTCCATTCATGAGAGACTGTTTGTAGTTCAAATATTATTCAAATTTACCTCCTTTGTCGTGTGTATGTTTGAGAGGTGAGAAATCTATGCTCTTAAATTGAGTTGTTTTGTGACCATTTCCAAGCTTTATGTGAATTTGATAATCGATGTCAGTATGCAGGTCATTTGCATATTTAGTGTTGATATTGACTGTGCACAAGAAGCTGAAGCTATATGTTGGTTTGGTTTCAGATATCTGGCTGAGTCATTTCGGATTCCTGTTGTGGTCACAAATCAAGTCAGGGCTAAAGTTGGTAACTCGGGTGCAGAGGCAGGTTTTTCTTTTGAAGGTATCTAATACTGCACAGTACCTTGAACAAAGCTTTGCTGTTCCTTAGGCTGTAAAAAATTGTCAGCAGTAACACCTTGTCAATTCTTGTGTTGTTTTGGTATTCCAGCCACAAACCACAGTGAAGAAGCTGAATTTGTTTTTCAAGAAGATCTTGATCTCCAGCTCACTGCTGCACTTGGAACTAGTTGGGCTCATTCAGTCAACATACGGCTCGTTTTAGAATCTCTTTCAGGTTGAATTACTGGCTTCCTGCATTTTTCTATCTTTAAGACATTTTTAAAGGTCAAGGGAATCACTATTAGAACAGCACATTTGAAAAGGAGGAAAGGTATATGGTGTGTTGAGATTCCTGGTTTCCAATCAGGTACTCACAATCATTTGGTTCTAAAATGTGTGTTTTCGGCTGGCTTAGGGCAACGATTTCTGAAGATAGCCAAATCCCCCATGTCAGCTGTGATTTCATATCCATATAGGGTGACCTCAGCTGGCCTTGAATTAACAGGGTCCGAGGTATACAGAGCAACAAACGAAGTTATGAAAATTCAAAATGATGGTGAGTTTTAGGATGTTGCTAGTGATGTAGATCTTGTATATGTGTGCGCATTATACTTTTTCTGCCTTCACTCCTACACTTGTACATGTGGACATGCTTCACAAATTTCCTGAAATGTATGGTAACTGAAGATGCCAATGAAAGCTTTTGAGGTTCAGGGATGTGTTCATCATGAAATGACACTGTATTGTATATTAAACAACAATGAGGCAGTGAATAGGTTCATGCAAAAGCTTCCTGCAGCTCCTGCGAGCCCTCTCCCTCCCTCCCGCAGCCTCTACCCCCCTAGCTCACCCCCGCCTCGGCCGCCCTCACCCCCTTGCCTCTCCGCCCTCACCCCCTCGCCCTCCGCCTCACCCCCGCCTTGGCCGCCCGCACCCCTTGCCTCTCCGCCCTCACCCCCTCGCCCCTCCGCCTCACCCCGTCCCCTCGCTTCGCCCTCACCCGCCCTCAACCCCCTCGCCTCTCCGCCCTCACCCCCTCGCCCCTCCGCCTTACCCCGCCCCCTCGCTACGCCTCACCCCCCCTCGCCTCTCCGCCTCACCCCGCCCCCTCGCTTCGCCCTCCCCCACCCCCTCGCTTCGCTCTCCCCCGCCCCCCGCTTCACCCCGCCCCCTCGCTTCGCCTGCCCCCCGCCCTTCCGCCCCGCCCCTTCGCCCCTCCCGCCCTTCCGCCCCGCCCCCTCCCGCACCTCCCGCCCCGCCCCGCCCCACCCCACCCCAGCCGTCCCCCGCCCTCGCCTCTTCACCCCACCCGCCCTCCATCCTCAGCCCCCACCCCCGCCACCTCCGCCTCCCGGCCTCCCGCCCTCGTTTCCACCGCCCTCCGCCCTCCAACCTTCCCGCCCTCCGCCTCCGCCCTCGCCTGCGCCTCCGCTTCCCCCACCCGACTCTCGTCGCCCCGTTTCGCCTCACCCGTCTTCATCACACCCAGGCTCCACCCCCCGCATCTATCCCCCCCCCTTTTTGGGTGGCAGCCTCTTCTTCATCAGAGGTCTCGCAGTTTGTCTTGGCGGTATGGCGGCTCCCTGCCCGGAACCGGAGGCCCAGTCGGACCCTCCCTCTCCAGATGCCTACCGCGTTATTTTGACAGAGCAACAATCGTCTCGGGTTCAGGAGGTTGCCAATGACTTTGCCCTTACCTCTGTCTATGGCAGAGTCATTGGACATTTCCCCTCCAGATCAGCCATCAGGGACTGGCTCCAGTCCACTCTCATGCTAGAGGACGGCCACATTGAGGAGGTGGCCCTTATGGGAAGGGGCATCTTCTGGCTCAAACTCTCCAATGCGAAAGCTGCGAGCAACCTGATTGCTGGTTCCCTCACTTCTGTGGATGGAAAGATCATTATGATAGTCCCTTGGTACCGTGGATTCAGTGCAGCGGATTTTGATGCTCGGTTCCGCATACCTCGCCATCCAATGACGCTAGTTTTTCCAGGCCTTGCTGCTGAGCTGCGGCCGATTGTCAGGGACCTGGGCTCCCACTTTGACTGGGTTATGCATGACACTTTCGCCGACGCGGTGACTACGGCAGGAGCCCCTCGAGTCCGTGTGGCTGTGGCGGACCCTGCGACTCTCCCTGCAGTGATCGAGATCGTGACAGATGCCGGCAGCATTACCCAGAGCATGGTAGTCACAGGACAGCCAGGCCAGTGCCTGAGGTGTCACGGCTTTGGGCACCTGGTTGCTATTTGTCCACGATTCGCCAGTTCCTCTCGGCCCCCCCCGTCCCCTCCCCCCCCCTCCGGGCAGCCACGTCAGGAGGAGCAGAGGCAGCCGGAGTCCGGTCCAGAGTTAGCTGGCGGTTGGACTGAGGTCAGAAGGAAAAGAAGGAAAGAATAAGAAGATTTTCGAAAAAGGCAAGGAGGCAGAGGTTACCTAACCTGCAGCAGCACCTCAGAGACCTGACAGGCAGTCGCCCCAGGGTCCTGGGAGAGCTTCTTCTTCGACGGTAGCCCGCCCTCCACAGCCTCAGGTCCCCCTCTCTTCCGCTCCCCAGCCCCCTTCCACTCAGTCCCAGCCCCTTCCCCAGTCGCACCCCCCTCTTCCCGACCCGCAGCTTCAGCCCCCGCCTCTTCCTCTTCAGTCTCCTCCTCTTCCTTCTCAGCCCCAGTCCCAGGTGCAGCCCCATCCCCCCCCGCCTCTCTCAGCTCTCCTGCAGTGTCAGCTGTACCGATGGTTCCTCAGCTGCGGGCAGCCCCCACTCCCCCTCCTCCACCCCCCCCCGCTAGTCGCCTCCGTGGAGTTGCCTACCCCCCAGCCACCTCCCCCTTCCCCTCCACAGGCAGGACACCCTGAATCTACACCACCATTGGAGCAGTCTTCCCTGTTCGCTAGCCCCTCAGTTGCAGACTCTGGTGGGCCTCAGCTTCAGGAGAGAGAGCTTCCTCGCGACTTTTATAGATCTGGCCCCTGGGACTACTTGGATGTGGCCGACCTTGGGACCTTTCCTGCTTGTCTCGACATCAGTATCTTTCTGCTCCGCAAAGGGGCGGATGGGAAGATCGCAGCCTTGGCCCTAGCTTTGCTTTCACATTCCTCAGCGACGGCACCGAGACTTGGACAGACGACTTGGTCTGGGAGGCTCTCAGAGAGCAGACGCACGCTCAGGTTTGCTCCTGGATAGGCCCGTCCGGTGGACAGCTTCTCGAGACTCAGTGGTCCGAGGGTGACGTGCGCCTGCGGTGGCGTTGCGCCGCCAAACGCTTCAGATTGATTGTGATCCTCAGGCCCCCTCTGTCGTGGCCCCTCCCCCAGGATGTCAGAGCCTGGACCCCTCAGAAACTCCGAGCCTTCTACGGGATGACTACTTCAGAGATCTCGAGTTGGCTCGAGAAAGCATTTGTTCATGGCACCAAAGGCCTCACGCCTTTGCTAAAGGTGTTGAAGAACGGGCAGGACGACCCCGCCTTCCCCTCCAAACCTTCTCATAAGCGTCAGCGCCTCCACTCCGAAATGTGAGCTTCTTCATCGACATCTGCCGCGAGCAGACAGTTGTTCGCAGCCTACCCATCCTCACCATGAGCCTACACCTTGTCTCCTGGAATGTGAACGGGTTTCATTCTTCTAGCACCCGTGGTCCTAGGAAGCTCATCTTGAGACAGGAACTTCAGCCAGCAGTGATTGGTCGCTTGGATATACTTCTACTCCAGGAGCACAAGCTTTTTGTGGCTCATTCCCGTAGCTGCGGGAAGATTCTCCCTGGACGCTCTCACACTTATTGGGAGCCCTCAATCGGCACACAGGGAAGGAGTGGCGGTGTCTGTACTTCCGTGTGCGAGCAATTAGCCCAGGGAGTTTTTGGTCATGGTACGTTGATCCCAGGCTGTGCCCTTTGGGTAGGCCTGGAGTTGGAGGGTTCCAGAATAGGAATCCTCAACATCTATGCTCCCACAGACCTCCGATGCAGAGCCACCTTCTGGAGGACACTCATAGGGATTCTCCCAGACATGGATTCCTGGATTGTTGGAGGTGACTTCAACAATCTGGAGACCTTGGAGGACCAGCAGGGCAGAGGACCAGAGTTTACAGGTATGTCTCAGGCAGAGCAGTCCGCTTGGGACTCCTTTATCTTCGCGACAGGAGGTAGGGACAGCTGGAGAGACCCGTCCTTCCGTCGTTGGCACAGGAGCTTGGACTTCTCGTGGGGCTTCCGCATGGAAGGAGGCAGACTCCTGGAGAGACTGGATAGATTTTATGTCAGTGATTGGGCCATCAGCATAGGCGGTCAGGCGGGTATAGTACCAGGGATGACACTTTCTGACCACGCGCCTGTGCTCTTATCATTCGACTCGGCAGTTTAGTCCCTTCCTCCCCGTTTGTGCCGGATTCCCGACTCCATCTTCTTGAGGGAGGACGTGCGCAGCAGTATCGGTAGCCTTTGGGACAGAGATTGGGGCAAGTGCGTGGATCTGGTTGATTCTGTGGCGCAGGCTTTGCAAGAGTCCAGCCAGATTTGCCAGCTCCCAGCCCTTCAGGCTCGACAGGAGTGGTGGGGCAGAGAGAGCTCTTCGTAGGGACCTCGCTTCCATTCAGCGACTCCAGCAGGCAGCCCCGGGCTCGGAGGAGCTTCGGATCTAGGCCCTTCGAGCCAGAGCCCTTCTTGAGGAGACTCTCCAGTGCCGTTCAGAGTTTTCCTATCACGCCTCTCTCTTTCTGGGCTCGAAAGGGGGCGACTGGATGTGCAGGGAGTTCTTCAGGACGCATGGCCACAGAGCAGCAGGTGATCAGCTACGGAGTCTTAGGACAGCGGAGGGGCACATCGTTACTGATCCGGGTGAGGTCTTGGGGTTGGCTACCGACTTCTACAAGACTCTTTTCCAGCAGGAGCAGCTTGCCCCTCGCACTCGACGCTCTCGCGAGGAGGTGTGGAGGCACATTCCAGCCCAGCATGCAGGCGATGTTGGCACCGTTCACTACGGACGAGATGTTGGAGGCCTTGATGGCCATCGACGGGCAGAAATGCCCTGGCGAGGTGGGCTATCTCGAGCTTTCTTCACCTCCTTTTGGGATCAGATCCATCAGCCCCTCCTAGCAGCCCACCAGAGGATTTTCAGCAGCGGATATATGCCAGAGAGCCTCTCCTCGGGACTGATTTGCCTCATCCCGAAGGGAGGAGATCGACAGGAGATCCGTCAGTGGCGCCCGATCACCCTCCTCACCACTGCCTACAAAATCCTTGCCAAGATGATCAGCGCCAGAGTTCGGCCTCTACTTCCTGACCTCATTCATGACACTCAGACAGGCTTTGTCTAGGATCGCAGTATCCTGGATAATGTCTTCACCTTCTCAGAGGCGGCGGAGTGGGCTCAGCACAGTGGGTCACATTTAGCCATCCTACTTCTCGACTTTGAGAAGGCCTACGATCGAGTGGACTGGTCCTTCCTGGAGGGGACTCTGGAGCGACTAGGTTTCCCAGCAGGATGGATTCAGGGTATTTCAGCGTTATACAGGACAGCTTCTAGCAGGGTCATCATTGGCGGCAGGATGGGAGAGCGATTTCGTTTGGAGAGATCAGTGTGTCAGGGTTGCCCCCTTGCTCCTTACCTGTTTCTCTTCTTCGCCGAGGCTATGACATACTACCTTCGGGCGAGGTCGACCGGGATCCGGGGTGTTCGCCTTCCCATCAGGGAGGACACGGAGCTCCTGGACTCGGAGTATGCAGATGACACAGCACTGTATGTCTAGGATGATGAGATGATGCTGGAGAGGGTGAGGATGGCCCTAGAGGTCTTCTGTTCGGCAGCCGGTGCGAAAATCAACTGGAACAAATCAGTTGGTTTTCTCACAAACCCCGGGGCGTGCTCACAGTGGGGGAGGTTTTTGGGTTTCAGGTGGATCCCGCGGGGACAGACAGCTAGATATCTCGGCTTTCAGGTCGGCCTGGATATCACGCCAGCTCAGCAGTTTCTCTCGGTGCTAGATTCCATTCGACGGAAGCTGGCTTTCTGGAGCACTGCTAAGCTCTCTCTTGCAGGTCATGCTCTGGTAGTCAACCAGGTCCTCCTAGCCACGGCTTGGTATGTGGCTTCCTGTTGGTGTTTCTCGAGATCCAGCGTGGCACAGCTTAGGAGGTTGGTTCGGAACTTCCTGTGGTCCGGGGGGGACGGTCTCAGAGATACCAGAGCTAGGGTTGCCTGGCAGACAGTCATTCTTCCGCAGGCTGAGGGTGGCCTGGGGGTCATCGATCCAGAGCTTCAGAGTCAGGCCCTGCTGGGCAAGTTAGTTGTCTGCGGTTTGAACCCGTGGGGGCAAACGTGGAAGATGTTACTTCAGCAGGGAGTCGGTTCTTGTGTCTCGCGCCGAGGTGGAGAGTGGCTACCATCCCTCAGGTGGATCTTCACTTCCGCCCCGCTCCCCACTCGTTCGTAGCCTCCTCATGGTTTGGAGGCGGCTCCGCCTCAGTCTCGTACAGTCCCCTCCTAGCTGTCAGGAGGAGATCGATCGCCAGTCGCTCATCTGGAACGGTCAGGTCAAAGATGCCGAGGGCCTTCAGCTGGGGGAGAGATCACACATCAGGTGGGACGGTTGGATGCGAGGGCCAGCCCGGTCCCTTCGAGTTTGGAGGGACACGTACAGACACTTGGAGACCGCTGATCTAGCAGTCGCAGCTGGAGGTGCCCGTGGAGCTCAGGCGAGACGCACGGAGATAGACGGAGCAATTCCAGCTGATTGGTTGGTTCCACCCGAGATTCAGATCCTCATGCCTGGTGATGACCGTTGGCTGGGACAGTTCACCCCCCGTGGCATCCCACTCAGTTATGGGGGACGGCCGACTCAGGAGAGAGGATGTGCTCGTCGACCCCCTACTCCCATGGCAGAGGATTTGGGTCGTAGGCCTCGTGGGGAAGGTTTGGCGGACCGATCCTAGTATAGAGCAGGATCAGCTGCAGTTATGGCGACTCTGGCTCTGGGAGGGGCGGGCCTTGTCAGAGCTTGATTGGGACCCAGGAGAGTGGAGATGGCCAGAGATTGTGACAGGTCAGGGGCCGACCTCTATCTTTGGCTACAGCACGACATTGGGCAGGAGAGTTCTCGGGAGGATGCAGAGCCGCCCTCCCACCCAGCGGCCCAGTTGGTATGCTCAGGGTATCTCCAGGTTATTTCTGCAGGCCTTGTGGGAGGGCTGGCGGCCGCGGAAGATCTCCTACTTCCTTTGGCTTCTCGCCCACAAAGGTCTTCCAGTGGGAAGCTGGTTGCGGCAGAGAGGTCAGGATGGACGTTGTTAGATCTGTCATGAGGACGAGGAGTCACCAAAACACTGCCTATGGAGCTGCACTCGCGCCCAGGAAGTGTGGAGGTGGACCTTCGGGATCCTTACTCGCGCAGCACCGGAGTTAGGTTTGATCACTTGGGGCGCGTTCTGCTGGTGCAGCACCGCACCTGGTTTTCATCACTTGTTCGAGGCATGTCCGCAGGACCCCACGTTCCTTATCACACAGGGGACGTGGGGGCCGCTCGAGAGCATTCCGCCGCACCTGGCAAAGGCTGGCACAGGATCTCAGGAGAGGCAGCCAGTCTGGGAGATTATTAGCAGCATCGCAGGATGGCACATTTGGACCTCGCGCTGCGCGCAGATCCTCGGTGGCACCTCCCTTTCGACTGCCCAGATCATGACTGACATCTGGAGTGAGATTATACACACCCTCAGAGGCCAGTGGGACCAGATACAGGGAGACTCCCGGGCTGGCCGGGAGAAGCGGAGACGTTTCCTCCGTGTTTGGGACACACAGGGCCTCTTCTTCGAGCATACTTCGTAGGGCCTTCAGTGGCGCTACTCACCACCTCTCTGGCTGTTCATTCACACTCGCCTGATCCCTCTGTGAGAGAGAGCTTTACTTTTTTGTTACCTTTTGGGCTGCGTCCGATTTGTGAACGCAGCCCGTCAGTTGCAGAGCTGACCTCATGTATCTTGTTTTCGAAGTAATATAATTAGCATTGTTTTTTCGGCAAAAAAAGAATAGGTTCATGCAAAGGCTAGCAGATTACTACACATTTCCCATATGTTGCTGTTGTATTGCCCAGTTGTGAACTTTGGCCGGACCACTGTTACAACCTAGGAGTACAAATGCCACAATAAGGTGCCATCATGGAGAAAGAAAATGGATTAGTTTTCAAAGATAACATACAGTAGGGTAAGAGGCTATGCCACAATAAGGTGCCATCATGAAAGCTTGCATGCAAGGTTTTTGGAGAAAGAAAATGGATTAGTTTTCAAAGATAACATACAGTAGGGTAAGAGGCTATCGTGCATGGATTTTAAGGCCAAGCACCCCTACTTTAAGTAAAATAAGGATCATCTAACTTGCAAATTCCAAGGTAAATCTTTGAAATTATTGTGGCAGACAGTGGCAGACGACTCTTTCTCCTCTCCTGATAGTTACAATCATTGCTTGTAACATAGTGCTTAACATTCTAAGATGGCCACAAACGACATTCTAAGATAGTTGTGACCTATCACTTGAGAAAATTGCAAGCCCATTCTTTGCAATTATTGTGGCAGAAGACAGCTGGCATAAAAGAATAAAGTAAACGCTTACTTGACAAGTCAGTTCATTTCAATAATGTCGGAATCATAAAGCAGGGCGTCAAACTAGTGTACTGTAATCATGACAAGAAAAATTGAGACTGTTGTGTCTTTTCAAGATTACATAAGTAGCATGATTACCAAAGGGTACAATATCAAGGAAACTTGTACAAAATGAACTAAAGGCCCTAAAAACAT
This sequence comes from Dipteris shenzhenensis, assembly GCF_047967505.1. Taxonomy (NCBI): domain Eukaryota; kingdom Viridiplantae; phylum Streptophyta; class Polypodiopsida; order Gleicheniales; family Dipteridaceae; genus Dipteris; species Dipteris shenzhenensis. The sequence goes on from NC_141619.1 coordinate 24,080,182, forward strand.
CCCTAGTGTGGCATCACCTATTATTAGAAGTTGAAAAACGGTCACTAGAAATGATTTATTTTCTCTTTCTAGTGGGTCGCTCTATATGTAGCACACTCAATTGTGGGGTTACATGTCGTTTACATGCACAAGGGATTAATATATTACTTATTCAATGTAGTTATTTTATCTATGAATATATAAAAAAAGATTCAATCATGTATGGAAATACATTCTTTGTAAATTTTCTCATCACATAGCTTATGCTTCATCTTTAACATATAAGAGAGTAATATGAATGAAAATCTCCTATAAGAGAGTGCATAGATATTAATCCTTTATCCTCAAGCGGTGAAGCTCCTTTTGTATATAGTTGAGACCTGTTGGAACTTGTCTTTCATGACACGTTTGAGAAACAAATTTCTCTTTGTCGTTCCTTGTTAGGATACTGATTCAGTTTCTCATCTCACAATTATATTGTGCATGGGTAATATACTCCAAGAGGCTCCTTATCTATCTCTTTGCTTTGGACATTATTCCAAAGTGAGCAAAAATTTGAGGAAAGGGGATGGAATGAACGATGTGAATGCTATAGAGGGTAGCATGTTCTAGAGTTACATTGAGTTGAGCGTATAAGTATTTCTTCTTTTTGTGTGGTCTTAATTGGATTCGATTTTCAAAAAAATGTAGCTTTATTGCACATTTTCATGCGATTATTTGTTATTCCAAATTTCACATGACAATGTTGTAGATGAGATGCCACTAGTAAGATTCTCTCATTGGATTTGTATTTGAAAAAATATTCCTTCTTGTATTATTTGGAAATGACATGTGATCCAATTTTTCAAGATCCAAAAGTAAAAATCATGCACAGGTTTTTGACCCTGTGGTTCAAAAATTCAGGTTGAAGAAGTGGGCTGCTGCTCCTCCCCGCTCCCTTGCTGCACCCTCTCCCTCAGCCCGTCCCTCCCTCTCTCCCTTGCCCTCAGCCCCTCCCTCTCCCTCAGCCACTCCCTCCCTTCCCCTCCTCCCCTTCAGCCCGCCCCCTTCCAGCCCGCTTCCTCTCCTCCCCCTCTCAGCCTGCTCCCCCGCCCCCTCCCTGCCTGCTCCCCGCCCCCTCCCTGCCTCTCCGCCCCCTCCCTGCCTGCTCCCCCGCCCCCTCTCTGCCTCTCCGCCCCCTCCCTGCCTCTCAGCCTGCCCCCTGCTCCCCCACCCCCTCCCTGCCTCTCCGCCCCCTCCCTGCCTGCTCCCCCGCCTCCTCCCTGCCTCTCCGCCCCCTCCCTGCCTCTCAGCCCGCCCCCTGCTCCCCCGCCCCCTCCCTGCCTCTCCGCCCCCTCTCTGCCTCTCAGCCCACCCTCTCCTCTCCCTCTCCTCCCCCTTCCCTTCACTCCCCGCTCCCTCTCCTCCCCCTCTCAGCTTGCTCCTCGCCGCCTCCCTGCCCCTCCCTCTCCTTCCTCTCCCTCTCAGCCCGCCCCCTCCCTGCCCCTCAGCCCGCCCCCTTCCTGCCTCTCCTTCCTCTCCCTTTCCTCTTCCTAGCCTGCCCCCTCCCTCCCTCTCAGCCTGCCCCCCTCCCCTTCAGCCTCTCAGCCTCTCCCCTTTACCCCTCCCCTTCTCGCCCCTTCCCCCCGCTCCCTCCTTACCTCCTTTCCTTGTTTTCTACCCCCCTTTCTCCCGCAGCTTTTTTTGGAACGGAAGGAGCCTCCAAATTTTTAGAGTCGGCCTCCTCACCTCGATTGGCAATGGATACTCCATCAGCCAATCCTACTCCACCTCCACCGGCCGCGAAAACTATTACCTTTTCTAAAGACGAGTTGCAGCAGCTCAAGAAGGATGTAGAGATTGAATGCTCTACCACGTTGCTAGCACGCATCTTCGGGTCTCACCCCTACAGATCCCAAGCCAGAGACTGGATGCTTGCGGCTCTCCCCCCAGACCTCACTCCACGATTGTTAGGTGTTCGTCTTCTGGGACGAGGTTTTTTCCAGGTTGTTTTTGACACTCCAGAGGCTGCGAGCACTATGCTCAAGGCTGAGTTTTTACACCTGGGACACATGAAGATCTTCTTTGAAGCCTTTCATATTGGTTTCGACCCAGTGGAGGTAGATAAGGAAATCTTTTTGCTCTTCATCAGATTCCCCGGGCTTCCCCAGGTTTACCATCGACTTCTTTGTATTATTGGGGAGCATTTTGGCGCAGTTGCTGAGATTCCACCCCTCCCGGGGTTGCCATTGACTGCAGCAGAGGCAACCAAGGCTGATGGGGTACCTAGAGTTAGGGTCCTCTGTAAGGATTCTAACCTCAAGATGGATCATGTTATGATCCAGTGTCGGGATGGTTCCTTTTTTCGCTAGAGAGTAGAGATTTCAGGCAGACAGGACCAGTGCAGGATATGCAGGACCATTGGACACTTTGCCAGGGATTGCCCCAAGAAGAAGAAAAGGCCCAAGAAGCCCTCTGGTACAGCTATCGCCCCATGGCCTCGACAGGGGGGACAGGGGGGTGGTATAGGTCCAACACTTGCTCCTCGGCCTCGACAGAGGGGTGGTACAGGTCCAGCACCTGCTCCTCGACCTTCACATGGCGGTCCTCCTCAGGATGGTGGTAGTACAGGTCTAGCACCTGCTCCTCGGCCTCGACAGGGAGGTGGTATAGGTCCATCACCTACTCCTCGATCCCCACCTACCTCAGGGGCACGTGACGCTTTCCAGTGGGTTCCGGCACTTGTGCAGATCCCCTTCAGTTCACGAGGGTACATTAGAGGACTCTGCTTCACCTCGAGCTGTCCCTCCAGTCTCACCTTGCACAGTCCGAGACACTGAAGCTTCGACCTCCTCTCCGGTTGCAGCTTCTTCCCTAGATCCAACGGTGCCAGACGCTCTTCTTGAGGCAGTAGAGGTCTCCGCGGCTGGGCAGACACAGGATAGAGAGCAGCCCTCACTTCCTCCCTTGGATAGGGGGAAGGGGATGGTTTACACTATTGATCCTCTTCCCTCAGAAGGGATCCTTCGTACTTCGGTGTCTGGCTTGCTTCACGGGAACTCGTTTTCAGCCCTGGCAGATGGTTCAGATTTCCCAGAGGAGGAGTTTGTGCCCGTTACTTTTGGGGAGCCAGTGATTGGGTTTCCTGTTGACAGGGCGGCTTCTTCAGGTGGCAGGGTTCTTTCCCCTGTTGATTTTCCGCCACTTGGTTCCATCCCTCCGTCCTCGAGCAGGAGGTCTTCCCCTGTTGAGGGGTTTGTTTCCGCCACTAGGTCGGGTAAGGTGTTTCACTCTACATCCTCCCGTCAATGAGGATTATTAGTTGGAACATACACGGCCTAGGTGGCGTCCCACATCGCCGCCGTAGACAGCTGATCCGGGATCAGCTTCATCCAAGTGTTACTGGGGGTTCCATTGATATCTTATTTATTCATGAGCACAAGCTGGATTCTAGAGATTGTGCCAAGTTAGGCAAGTTGCTTTCTGGCCATACTTTTTGGTCGCCTGCCTTGGGCACCAGGGGGGCACTTCTATTTTAGTTTCGCTGTCGGTTCTTCTCTTAGTTGTTGGACACGGAGTCATTATTCCCTCTAGAGCTTAGTGGATTGTTCTTTTGATTAGAGGGCGTAAGGTTGGTTTTCTTAACTTGTATGCCTCCAACATTAGAGGAGAACGTGTCCTTATGTGGAAGACTTTGCTCTCCTGGGCCCCCATTGTGGATTCATGGATGATTGGAGGTGACTTTAACATGGTCAAGTTACCGTTAGACAAAAAAGGGGGTAGAGAAGGTGGACTTCACTCTTTGGAGAGAGCAGCTTGGGATGCCTTCCTTTTTCACTTCTGTGGCCAAGATACTTGGTGTGATGATGCCTTTCTTATTCAGCCACAGTCCCTCTTGTTCTCTTGGTCGAACAGGAGGCAGCAGATGCCTATTCATGCATGCATTGACAGATTCTATGTAGATGACTGGGCACTAGACAGAGGTGGATCGGTATGCATTGCTGCTGGGGTTTCTACTTCAGACCACTTTTCTGTTGTGCTGACTATCTCAGAGCCTCACTTGAGAGGCCGGTCTGCCAGCATCAGGATTCCAGATGCCTTTTACACAGAGGAGAACCTTACAGAGGCAGCCCTACAGATATGGGTTTCTCATGTCCAGGGTGGGCAGCCATATCCATCACATGTAGCCGCTGTCCTTTTCGGTATTAGCGACTTCTACTGCTCAGTTGCTTATACCAGGAGACGAGATATTCTCAGACGTGAGATTGGTGTTCGCCAGCAGTTGGCAGCTTTGTAGAGGGAAGAGCAGAAACGGCCTTCAGATGCTTGGATTTAGAAGCGCCTTGCTGCAGCAAGGGCTCATCAGCAGTTATTGCTTGATCAGAGAGCAGAGTATGCCTTTCATGCACGGGAGTTTTCTTGATTCAGATGGGTGGTAGAGTCAATAAACACTTTTTCTCTACTCTTGGCCCTAGACATAGTAGAGAGAGTGTATCCCAGCTTATTGACTCACATGGGATTTTACAGATAGAGCCTGATGATGTCTTACGCATAGCTTCAGATTTCTATGCCACCCTTCTTACTGCTGATCTTGAGATACATGATAGAGAGGATGCTAGACAGGCTATTTGGCAGAGCATCCCTGTGTTGGTGAATCCGGGTATGCATGTTCTACTCGATGCACCTTTCACCAACACAGAGTTCAGGACTGCACTTTCAGCCCTTCACAAGGGCAAGTGCCCAGGTTGGGATGGCCTCACCCCGTCTTTTTTCATTGCATTTTGAGATATGATTGGAGACTATATTACTTCAGCCCTGCAGGCCATTTGGGACTCTGGCGAGATGCCTGGGTCACTTACAGAGGGTCTCATCCACCTTATCCCAAAAGGAGGTTCCAGAAATTTAATGTCCTAGTGGAGGCCTATCACACTTCTGGGGACTTGTTACAAGATTCTGGCCAAGGCTATCAGCCTCCGATTGCAGCCACTTCTCCCTGATCTTATTCATGACACTCAGACGGGATTTGTGCATGGCAGAAGCATTTTTTATAACATTTTTTCTTTCTGGGAAGCTTCAGAGTAGGCCATGCAGAGTGGCCAGAATCTTGCCATTCTACTTTTGGATTTTGAGAAAGCTTATGACAGAGTAGATTGGGGTTTTTTGAAGGGCACCCTTCTACGCTTTGGCTTTACTGATGCTTGGATCAGAGATGTTTCCTCTTTGTACAGATCAGCCCACAGCCAGGTACTTATTGGTGGGGTAAGGGGTGAGAGATTTCAGATTTCGAGATCAGTCCGTCAGGGATGCCCCCTTACTCCTTTCCTTTTTTTATTCGTGGCCGAAGCTATGAGTATCTATGTTAGATCTCAAGCTGACATCTTTGGGCTGAGACTTCCCATCAGAAGGAAAGAGGAGCTACTTGACAGTGAGTTGGCAGATGACACAGCAGTTTACTTGGATGCCACTCCACAGACGCTCACTTCTTTCAGGATAGCATTGGATTTATTTTCCTTGGCGGCAGGGGCACAGATAAATTGGCATAAATCCAATGGCTTTTGGATCAGTGATGAGGACACTCCAGTTTGGGGGCTTGACATAGGATTCACTTGGGTTCAGAGGGTGAGCCTATCAAGTATTTGGGCTGCGAGGTCGGCTTGGATATTTCTACCACGCAGCAGTTTGCTTCCGTTTTGGAGATCATCAGAAGGAAGCTTCTTTTTTGGAGCTCAACCAAGCTAGATCTTGCCTCTAGAATTGTGGTGGTCAACCAGGTCCTCTTGGCCACGGCCTGGTTTGTTTGTTCATGTTGGTGCCGTTCTAGGAACTGCATCATTCAGCTCAGAAGACGGATCAGAAACTTTCTCTGGAGTGGGCTTGATGGCACAGCAGATGCCTTAGCCAGGGTGGCTTGGGAGACCCTCATCCTCCCTACACAGAAAGGGGGTCTCAATATTATTGATCCAGATTTATAGTGCAGAGCTTTACTTTGCAAGATGGTGGTGCGGGGACTTATGCCAGGGCAGGGACCATGGAAGGACTTTCTTATCAGCTGCATACAGAGGTGCACAACTTCTTCAGGAGGAGACTGGATGAGCAGTATTAGGTGGATCTTCACCACAACACACCTCAGATCACCTTCGTCCCCTCTCATGGTTGCTATTCTGAAAGCTTGAGGCAGTTTCAGAAGCACTCTTCAGAGGATTCCTCCTTCCTCTCGGGAAGAGATTGATAGGCAACCCATTATGTGGAATGACAGTATTTTAGATGATCATGGCAGACCACTGGGTGCCTCACTATACATGTAGTGGTCCAGGTGGGAGAGGGGACCTGCATCTTCTATGGGGTCTTGGAAAGCTTTCCGCAGGCTTCTAGAGGAGACTAAGTCAAGATTGACATGACATCTCAGAGGGAGTGCAGGGAGGATCTTGCAGATTGAGGCAGCCCTTCCAAAGGTTTGGGTAGACATAGATGATATGCCACTCACTTCCTCCACTTGGGTAGGTACTTTTTCGAGAGGCGGTGTTCCGCTTCAGGTTTTGGCCTTTCAAGATGCACAGGAGAATGCTTTGTTTTTTAGTGTCCAGGATGGTGGCAGATTGCTAAGGTCCACAGAGGACATCTTGCTTGAGTTTGCTTTTCAGCCTATCAGGGTTGTAGGTCTTTTGGTGCAGGAATCAGATTCAGAGTGGTTCCTAGACCTAGACCCCCGGCTACTCTCCACCGGGTCTTAGAGGCTCTGGCTCTATGGGGTAGTTCCCATCAGATATTTGCAGTGGGACCTCGGAGAGTGGGAGTGGATTGACGCAGGGCATCGAGAGAAGAGCATCCCCTTCTTTCATTACACAGTCAGTAATGCCAGGAGATATCAGCTCAGTAGTAGAGGTTAGAGACCTTCCATAGTTCCTCATTGGGAGACTTTTGATATCACTGCGGATCTGTAGAGATGCTTCTGGAGGAGACTCGGGAAATCCCACAGGAATAGAAAGATCACTATCTTCTTTTGGCTTTCTATCCATGGTGGGATTGCAGTGAATCTTTGGAGGTCTAGGTTCGGAGTCGACCCTACTTGCCCTCGATGCCTTTTTACTTCGGAGACGATTCAACATTGCTTATGGGATTGCAGACAGGCGAGGATCATTTGGATGGGGGTAGCCAGGATTTTCAGTCACTTTGCCCACTCCCCATTTTTTATGACATGGGGCTCAGTGGCTTGATAAACTAGAAGTGCATGGATTAAATCCTTGTTTTTGAGGTTTGTAATGAATGTCCTCTTGCTTAAACTTGCATGGATATACCATCTTACTTTCTCCTTCTCTTAGTTTTAGTTTTCTATTTAACAAAGGGACCTTCTCTTCAACAAGTTTTTATACATATCTTATTATCTCTAATGCTCATGTATAAAAGTGATAGCTCATGATTGGTGACATTAAAAAAAAAAAAAAAGACTTCTGTGAAGTATGAATGAAACCCAAAGAGCAACGCTCGAGGGAAAAGTACATCATGTGATGCATGAAAAAACAAATAAAACAATCAAGGTTGAGGTTGATAGTGTTGCCTCAGCCTTGTGGGGGATTTCGAGAAGAAAGGAGAACTGCTCACTCCCTCAAAAACAGCCTCTTGGTGGCGGCTGCACGTGAAGGTCCCTACATAGTCTCCCAAATGGCTATCAAAGTGTGTACCGTGTCTATTCAAATACGACCTAATGTGTGTGTTGGGTGGACCTAGGAAGCATCCTAAGCCTTTCCACATGTGATCTCCAAATATGACATACTACTATGTCCGCCAAAATCCCGAATGAAGTATCCACGGATGCATGCACAAGTTTGTACAAAGAGTTAGGAACATTGTCTAGGGAACATGACTCAACCAAATGCCATTGAATTGAAAGAGCCCAAGAAGAGTCATCCCTCTCATAAAACACACGAGGCCCTGAAAGAGAAAGCCATGTTACCAAGACCCATGTCATCAAGAAAGAAGAATGCATAAAGGTGCTCAAAAGTCTAGCGATCCCCATCCAAATGGTCCTCGCATGTCTGCAGTCTCGAAGACAATGCTGAATAGACTCATCTGGAGAGAGGCAACGAGGACAAGTGGAAATTTTTGTGAACCTCAACCTCCATTGGTTCACAAATCCCTCCATGATAGAGAGCCAAAGAAAAGAGTGATTTTTCTATTCCTAAGGGATTTCGAAATCCTCTTCAAAAAGGATTTTTGCATATCAACAGAAATATGAAAACTTTCCCCATATCTTTTCCTCAGATCCTTCAACATTAAAATGTTCAAATCTCCTCCATATTAGAGCAACAGGATTGTATTCCCTCATTTCATTTGGACAGACATCAAATTGCTTCTTTTTCAGACTATAATGTGTGCATGTTCCATAAATGCATTCAATGCGGTATCACTTAGAGTCTCCCTTTGGACAGACCACTGGCTCTCACTGGATTCAGGTGGCCTAAAGATTTCGCATTCATCAGTGAGACATGGGCATCTATTTCCACGGAGAAATGCTCCAGCACAACTAGATCTCAAGTCATTCAAAGCTTATCGAGGTCAAATTCTATGTATGTTTTGTAATGACACACAATCTTGTCTTTGAGTTTCCTGATGTACCAAGGCTTACAATGTTCAAATCTTCTTTGCCCAATCAAAAGATCAGGGTTCTAATCCATAAACTTCAGATAAACTCTGTGTGCTCACCTAACATGTGGGAAAAAAAAAAATGGCCATGTAAAGAACAACTCTAACTCGGGCATGCAAAGAACAACATGCAACATGCAACTTTTTTATAAAAAAAAGAAGAAATATATTTTTTGTATTGTCTCTAAAAAGACAAGCTATAACCATGTCAAGTTTCCTTTACATCTAGTTCAACCAGCAAACAAAAGTGAAGAAAACAAATGTAGATCATACGTCAATTATAGTCAATATTGTCTTATAGGCCGAGGATCCATTCAATGCAAAGGGAGCCCCATGAATCTATCCTCTTCTTGTCCATGGGTGTATTTCAAATCCATCGTGGATTGGAAGCACTTTTTCAAGATGGAGAAGGGAATCGGAAGCTAGCCCGTCATCCTCCAAGGCCAACTCTACATCATTGCCCATATCGCATCCATCAAAATGACATATGTAATTAGTCAATATGATCATCTAGCTCAATACTCAGAACATAATCTAGCTCCCTATGATGTGGTTGTGCTGGAGCTTGTGGAAGATTCTAGTGTGCCGCATCGAGCAGTGCAGGTGGGACTCATATCAACCCACCCCAGCCTGAGGAAAACAAACACAGCATGTGCAAAAACACAGTCTATGTAGATGATAAAATAGATGATGAGATTGAAGATAAGGACTTCATAGATGATTAAGTGGATGATGATGAAGAGATGGTTGCATATGAGGCGAGTCATATGATGAAGAGGAAATTGCTGCCTAATGCGACAATGATGGCTCATAGGATTACATACAAAAATCACGACAATATGTACCATTATGAATTCTCTCTCTTTGATTTCACTATTTCTTTAATAAGATTTTTTTTGAATATAATTCATCAATCTCATAAATATTATGCCCTCATTGTGATGCACTAGGTGTCTTTTAACCTCTTGATTGGATCTTGCTCTAGCAAGTGCCATTGTGAAATCATATGTTGAATTGTCACATCACTCCCAAATTTGATTATAAATTGGTGTTATAAGCTACCTCAATCAATGATTGATCATGGCTATACCAAACCTAGGCTCGATCTTTAAAACTTCATGCCAAATACACTAGCTTGTTCACATCTCTCAATATAATTTAGACTATGCATAGATACTTGAATTTCTATAGGTGGACCTTTGGATCTTCTCCATTAACTAGGCATAGATACTCGAATTCATTTTATCTTAGACTGTTATTAGATTGTGCATAGATACTTGAATTCATTTAGGTGGAGCTCTAGATCTTCTCCATTAACCCCGCAAAACTTTAAGAAAAGGAAGATGAAGCCCCTTGCAAGGGCGAGCATTACCATCGATTGGGAAAATTTTGGAGTAGAAATGTTGGTGTGCACCCTTCAATGTATTTTTTATGAAATGATGCTAGAGCTGAAAAGGACTTTAGTTCCGTAAGATTTGTAGGCCTAAAAAAAGGAATTGACATATGCAAGGAGAAATAGAGAAAACAAAACACATGTAGAGGTTGAAAGTAACATCATCATGAGAGACAAGGGGGGCAAGGACATAGCAGTCGGAAGAACAGGAGTGTCCAAGGGTAGAGACAAAAGTGACTCCAAGAATGGAGGAAGAAGGGGCCCAAAGCTTGAGAAAAGGAAGGAGATCGACATAATTGATGCTGCAATGACCAAGATCAATATGTTATATGGTGCCAAGCTATGTGACTTGTTGAATGTTGGGATAAGTATGATTAAGGGCTTGCTCTATGGTGCATGTGTGCATCTAGGGGAGTCACATGTGTGTTTGTGTGTGTTGTAAAGGCACATCAAGTGCTATGATGATGTGTCTAGTGTGTGACCTAAGTGATGATGTAAGACAAAGGCAATCCCACTGATGTAGGGAGTGATTCCCACTAATGTAGGGGCTGATTGCCACTTATGTAGGGAAGGTATTACCTTCTCCTCCTTTTTATAAGAGAGAGTCCTCTCTCTCATAATCCATAATAGAGAGCTACCATCTTTCTTTCATTGTGCTCTCACACCTCTTGCAAGATGCATCTATTCTATCCTACGAGATTCTACACTTGGTATCAGAGCTTTAGGTTCTAGATCTAGCCTAGCCTAGCATTAGATGCTTTCTCTAGCATAAACTACTAGTTTTCTCTAAGCTTCTTCATCTTCCCCAAATTTGTGAGAGCCCTGTTCTCTACCTACAAGCGACCATTGCTGAAATCCTTTGAGCTGTAGACTCCTAGTGTACGGGCAACCTTCCAGCTGCAAGCAATTAGAGAGTTTTCCTCTGTACGCACAACGCCAACACAAAGACTACTCGACGATCTATCGTGTAATGCCGCCTCTGTGCTTACCCTTTTGCAAATTCCTCTGAGCCTGAGCTGCACGACACTACAGGCAAGCTGCTGTTGAAATTTGAGCTCGTTTGGTCAAGAAATGGAGACACAGCAGACAAAAAACCAGTTGGTTTTCTCAAGCTTGGCTATGGCGACCTGGCGCAACATTGCGCCCTTCCTTGGTGGTGGACCTTCTCTGGTATAAGGCCTTTCTTCCTGCATAAAAATTCCCTTGAATAGAGCTATGAGTTGTGAGAATTGCACCCTCCAAGTTCAGGCCTCTGATTTGGACAGTTTTGACAATGTTGTGAGTTTGATGCTACATTAGATGCTACTTTAGCATTTCTAATGTTTTAAAGTGTTGAATAGCATCAGTACAATTGTGGCTACAGCTTTCCTTTAAGTTGCTATACTTGGATTTGCTTGGAATACTTTCATTTAGCCACCTCTATGAAGCATGCAAGTTGAAGCATCATTTCCATTATGATTTGTAGTATGGAATTTGGTTACAAGTCTTTGCTACTCTAAATGCTTGTACTTTGAAGCTCTTTAACTCTTTCTAGCCTTGTAAGAGAGTAGACACTACCCATTTTGGGTTAGACACTCTCATGGCTACCTTCTTGAATATGGACAAGTTCAATGGTAAAGGCTTTCACACATGGCAGATGAAGGTTAAGTTTGCATTGATGAGGGAAAACCTTTGGGGGCTTGTCAAACCTACTTCAACTTCTTCTTCAACAGCCTCTAATGGTAGAGAATCCTCAGCTCCGACACGTTCGGCACGAGATCCTGCTAGAGAGGAGAAAGCCTATGGCATCATTGCTCTTGGCTTAGGAGATGACTATATTCATCACATTTCTGATTTAGAGTCTCCTTCTGAAGCTTGGCAGAAGCTTGATATTATTTTTTGTGCTAGCTCTCACATCTCAAAATTATCACTTAAGATTGCTTTCTTTGAATTGAAGATGGCTAGTGGTACTCCTTTGGCTGCCCATGTCAATCATATGCGGAGTCTCATGACTCAACTTGCTTCTATCAACTCTCCAATCACTACAGATGATGCAATGGCAGTGTTGCTCAAAAGTATGCCTGAAGATTATGATCATGTTGTTACCACTTTGAAAATCTTCCTAATCCTACTCTTGAAGGTCTTATTACTGCTCTTCAAGAAGAAGAAAGGCACATGGAACTTTGGAGAGGCAATGACATAGCCTATGCCATAAAAACTCAAAAGGGCAAGTTTTCACCTTGCAGACATTGTGGGAAGACTAATCACCTCTCAAAAGATTGCTTCAAGATCAATCCTTACAAACATTGTGGTAAAAACAATCACTATGAAAAGTATTGTAAAGCAAAAAAGGAAGCAACTACAAAGTCAGAAACTACCAATCTACTTTTACTTGATGTGCCTCCACAAGATGAGGCCTCCTATGAAGACTATGCTTTTTAAGCACTTTTTTGTTTATCATCACTTGGTCAAATTTTGAGGTTCTCTTTCTGGAGTAGTACTCCAAAAAGATTATGTTATGTCTTTTGTAAATCACCTCTGGTCACCATATGATGTAGACCATGTGATATGTATTTTGTCTATCCCATTTCTGTGAATCTCACACCCTTGGGAACCCTTGCTAGCATGAGATCCTAGCCATAGATTTATCCTTGACCACCATGAGATGGCATGAGAAACTATAAGACTAGATGTATCCTTAACACTGCAAGAGGCAACCCCTTCAGGGGGGGTATGTTGGGATAAGTATGATCAAGGGCTTGCTCTATGGTGCATGTGTGCATCTAGGGGAGTCACATGCATGTTTGTGTATGTTGTAAAGGCACATCAAGTGCTATGATGTGTCTAGTGTGTGACCTAAGTGATGATGTCAGACAAAGGCAATCCCACTGATGTAGGGACTGATTCCCACTGATGTAGGGGCTGATTGCCACTTATGTAGGGAAGGTATTACCTTCTCCCCCTTTCTATAAGAGAGAGTCCTCTCTCTCACAATCCATAATAGAGAACTACCATCTTTCTTTCATTGTGCTCTCACACCTCTTGCAAGATGCATCTATTCTATCCTACGGGATTCTACATTGAACACCACTTGTTGTGGGGGTTTCCTCATGGGCTTGAGGCCTCTTTTCTTCTTCTTTGTGGCAGAAGATGGTCCAGTGCCAACAACTTCCCTAGTGACTATTTCCAATAGGTATGCTAGGCTCAGGAGTCTAGGTTGAGGCTAAGGCATAGTCCCTTGGAATGGAAAAATGCCCCACTAAAGAGCACAGGTTCTCGTTGTTGTGCACCCTCTTAACGTCCCAAGTTTTTTTTTGAAATCCACATTTTAAATACCCACATTTCCTGATAGCCTCCATGGCCAAGGTCTATTTTAACACTGACCTTGGGTACCCTCTACTTGGCTTCAAGAGGCGGCGGGCAAAGCCACTCTTGAAAGAAGAGTACAAATGCCACCAAAGGGAAGAGAGAAGCTTCTAGTGGTGGTGATCAAAGCACATCCAACAAGAAGAGTAGTCTAAGAGCCAACAAGGAATTGTTGAATGGATGCAACAACCCACAATGGCCATGGTACTTTGACACATATAGAACAAGTGGCAACCATATAAGGTCATGGTAGTTTGACGCATATAGTGCAAGTGGCAGACCTTATAAGAAGGTCCACCTAGAAGTGAAATAGAAAAATAATTTGACATTTGATGATGCAAGTGCAATGACTCATGTGACTAAATATTGAGTGAATATGAAAGGTGATGAATCCATCCATGTATATTAGGGTGGGCTTAATAGTGTATCTCGTGTCACCTCTTCCTTATAAAGGTGACGTATAAAGGATTAAGAAGATTAAATGGACAAGCTAGAGTGGTGCATTGTCTTAAATGATAGGCACTAGCCTTGACATGTTCATTGAGGCCTTTTTAAAACCAAGTAGGATGATAAAGATGTTAAGGAAATCAACATCAATTTAGAGTACTATAGCACTTGAACCAAGTAAAGCTATGGTGAGGGTGAATGAAACGGCTACACCATCGATTATGATTCCATGGCCACTAATCGAAGGGTTGTAGCAAACCCTTGATATGTATCTGGCAGCCCATTCAATGTGGTACTGACAAGCTGGGAATTTGGCACCATCTCATCAATATTGGCAAGTTGTTCCATGAGGTCCTTGACCTTTGTCAGGTATGCATCCATAGAGTCACCTTCATTCATACTGACTTCCTGCAATTGCCTTCTTAAATATGTAACACGTGCCTCATTGTGAATTTCATAAAGAGAAGCCAATTTGTAACAAGCATCCTTTGTTGTCCTGTAAGACCAGATGTGTGGATTCATGATTCTCTTGCATGATAAAGCAATACAGGAATGTGCATTTGCATCTCTTGCATCCCATCTTGTTTGTTCCTGAGTTGGAGGAGCAACAATAGGGGTGCTAGAGGATGAAGCATCAGGAGGGGTACCTCTGCAGAGGGACCAGCAGTAGGAGCAGCCATTGTAGCATTGGCTACAACCCTAGAAACAATATTCCAAAAATTCCTTGGAACAAGAATACATTTCATGAAATAAAACTTCATCGGATAGTTGGTGCCATCCAACTTATCATCTTCACGAAGAATGCCAAATAGATCACATGATCATGATTATTGCTAGCCATTGCAAATAGGATAAGTAAAAAATGCACTGACAAAGTGACCCAAAAGATAGCCTCAAGGCATGCAACTGCAAAATTAGGACTTGCTGTCCACAAAGTGACTGCAAAAGTGCAACTGTCCCAACGTATAGACCTCAAGAGGTAGGCTTTCCAAACTGTTGAAATAGCTTGATAAGGCTTCGAACAGTAAAAGGGAGGTAAGGACAGCAAAAGCCCTCAAAAGCCCCAATTTGTTGTCTTAATTTCTTGCAAATCTAACTATAATATACCAAAAAATCCCAAATGTCTTGCAAAATCGAAAAGCCCCAAATTTTGAGATTGAAATTGAGCCAAATTTCAACTTCAGGTACAATCTAATTGCAGATTAGCTAGGAAGAGGGAAAATCTGACAAAAGCCCCAAATTTTGGGCCAAATCTGCCCAAATGTGCCAATGATAAAATTTGCACGTTCTTAGAGCGACACTGCTGAAGTTTCCAATGCTTCACTCAAGATTGGCATTGCTCTAGTTCATGCTCCAACCCACATGTTGTTGTACGTTGCTTTTGTGCGTTGCTAGTTGTAGACATGCAAGTCAGCTGCTCTAATATTATGTCGATTCACCAAGTTGGCGCAAGTCTCACATAAGGCACCTGATGAAGACACCACGTCGAACTGGTAGTTCATGCACGAGACACAGAAGGACAACATCACTATACCAGAACCTTAGTCATGCTGCAAAAGTGCTACATGCCTTTGTGATGGAGATTCCTTCAAGTGATGTGCTCGTCAAATTACATACGACACATGTTGTTATGGCGCAAGTCACATGCAAGTCTTGCATTCACTCCGTGCAAGTTACACGCAAGTCTTACTTTCGATGGCAGAGACGTAGCATTGTTGGGAAACAATGGATTGTATGGAAACGTGTAGGCGCCTAACAAGAAAACAGGTCGACAAGCAAGAAATCAGCCTCCAATGAGTTAAGGGAAGGCTCGGGATAGCTGACATGGGTTGGAGAAAGATGGCAATGCCTGCTCTGATACCATTGTAGGTGCGGTGAGCATGGGAGCAAGCACACGAGTAGAAGCTGAAGGTTGTCACGTCAATGAGAGTGAAAGAAACGAAAGTACAAGGTACTTGAAGATAGACCCTAGGACTAAGTGTCCTAAGTGTCACATAGGACTAAATGTCCTATGTGGCATAAAAGGCACTAAAACACTAAAGTGCCTATAACTATGCCTACAAGGCACATACCAGGGCCCATAGGGCATCACTATGACCGGGAGAAGATGGCCTACAAAAAATAATTGTCTTCCCTCATTTCATTTGGATAGACATTAAATTGCCTCTTTTCAGACTATAATGCATGCATGTGCCACAAATGCATTTAATGCAATGCCACTTAGAGTCTCTTTTTGAACAAACCAATGGCTTCCATAGAGATATTAGGCTACCAAACTTGGACAGCCTTGTAGCACATGATGAGGATCCAGATGGTCTACAGTCATATGCAAGACATGAGAATTATCTCCATGGAGCATTGCTCTATCACGACTAGATCTCAAGTCATTCAAAGCTTGTTAGGCCAGGTCAAAGTCTATGTGTGTTGTGTAACAAGACACATTCCTATCTTTGAGTTTTCTAATGTACTAGGATTTACAATGCTCATAGGTCCTTTGCTTGATTGAAAGGTTAGGGTTTTGAGCCACAAACTTGAGATACAAATCTGTCTACTCACTAAACATGTGGGTCAACTATGCTAACTTGCTAAGCCAAAAGAACAAGGTCACATTGAGGTGACTCTGCACGGTGTAGGCTACAAGGTGACAGGAGGACTTTAATATTTAGAGATTTGCAGGGTGGGAGGTGTAAAACTTTAAAAGTGCACAAGGGTATAAATTTTTTTAGCTACCATGATTTTCCCCCTCTCACAGTATATGTCAACAAAATTAGATTGATATGCGTATGAGCCATAAAGCAAGGAATTGCATGGAAAAAGAAACTATACAAAATTGTGAATAGTGTACATTAGATGTAAATGAATGCATCACTATTTGCACTCTTAAGTTTGAGTTCTTACACTTACTATTGAAAGATATATATGTATTCTTTCAATTTTATTGGACTTTTAAGCATTGGCATTCTTTCACTTACTTTTGAATGAATTTTTCATTTTTTCAATAATATGTGATTAAATGTTTGACAATTTGCATTTTCACATTTGATAAAAGTTACATTCTTACACTTGCTCTTGAAGGAATACATTTATTCTTTCAATTAGATGTGAATGAATGTATAACTATTTGCATTCTTAAAGTTTGAGTTCTTACACTTACTATTAAAAGAATATATCTATATCCTTTCAATTTTATGTAGATGAACTTTTAAGTATTAGCATTCTTCTAGCTACTTTTGAATGAATATTTTTTATTCTTTCAGTAGTATTTAAACGAATGTTTTAAAAATTGCATTCTTAGATTTGATTACATTCTCACACTAAATCTTCAGGGAATATATTTTTTCTTTCAATTGATGTAAATGAATGCGTAGCTATTTGCATTCTTGCACATACTTTTGAATGGATATATTTTATATTCTTTCAATAGTACGTGAATGCATGTTTAATAATTTGATTTCTTACACTTTCTCTTGAAAGAATACATATATTCTTTCAATTGAATGTAAATGGAAGTGCAGCTACTTGCAGTCTTTCTTGAAAGAATATATGTATATTTAATGTTCTTCCTGGAGTATAAAATTTTATCAATTTGCATTTTTACATGTGTGTTTGAATATATAGTCTTTTTCAATAGTTAATGAATGAATGTTATAAGGAGTGATAGTAGTGTCAATGTTAATGAATGAATGTAATAAGGAGTGATAGTAGTGTCAACATTAGCACTCAGGTCGATAAAAATGAGGAAGTGGAAGAGCCTCTCAATGCAAGACGTGAATGAGCACATGTGATGATGAAGATCTATTGGCAAGTGTCAGAGGTGGTACATGATGTTTTAAATGAGAGTCAAGATAAAAAAATAAAAAAAGTAGGACAAACATCCATGGAGGATGGCTTTTAAAAACAACAAGTGCATGAAGTTCACTGAGATGGACGGAATATTTGTAACGAATGGCATAGCATCCAATGTCATGAGAGACGAGACATTTCATAATGCCATAAAGTCATGCACTAGACCAGGATTTGTCTTGCTACATTATAATAAAATGAGAATGGTCTATCTTGATAAAGTAAAAAAGATAGTGGTGGAATGCATTAAAAAAATATTTTGAATCTTATTCCTACATACCATGTACTCTTAATTTTGATGGGTGGACAAGTAAGCAAGCCAAGCTCTTAGTAATTGTAATGTGCATTACTCCTAAGGACCAATGTTTTTACTCCTAAGGGACCAATGTGCATTACTGCTAAGGGACCAATGTGCATTACTCCCAAGGGTCCAATGTTCTTAAAGAGTATCGATACTTCTCTAAAAGAAAAATGCACCTTACATTTTTAAAGTATATGAAAGAACAATTTCCAAGATTGGTGTTAGCAATAGTATTACTACATTAGTAACAGATTATGCATCAAGTTATAAGACTGTAGGTGATGATCATGGCAAAATATCCCATGTTGACATGGGTCTCATGGGGTGCTCATACTCTCAACTTACTATTGAAAGATATTGGACAGCTACGATTTGTTCAATCAGTGCTACAAGATGCTAACAATTCGATTAATTTTGTAAAGAGACATCAATACCTTCGCGCTACACAATCACAAAATATGAAAGTCATAAGCAAATTTTGAGAGGTTTGTAAGAAGTTGCTTTAGGGACAACAAGGCAAATTAACGTACCAGCAATGAGTAAAGTACAAGAACTACAAAGGTTTGTTTGTTTTTTTGTTAGAGACCCTTGACATCTTAATGCTATTAACATCACCATTGCACCTACTTGGTGGAAGAAATATGAGTGAGAGATGTTATAGTTGAAGCATGTTGCAGCACGTGTGCACTCTGTTGTTGCTACATCATCTAGTGCATGTGAGAAAAATTAGAGTGCATACAATCTAGTGCATGTGAGAAAAATTAGAGTGCATACAATTTTATTCATTCCAAGAGACACCACCACTTAAAACCATCTAGAGCTAATGACTCAGGTTATTGCTTTAAAAATCTATGGCTATTGAAAGAGTTCAATGGTGTAGTAACAAGTGGATCCAACGGATCATGGATCGGTGAACAATAACTAATTCTAGCAGTTGTTGTTGCTGAGGGTGCCTCCAGTGAAGAAGGGGATGAGTTTAAGCTACTCATCAATATGAATAGAAAAGTGGAAGAGATCGATGATATTGTACCTATGCTCACTGCGATATAGAATATTATATGATGCATGAAAGGGGATGGACTCAAGTATGTGGCTTTCTCCAAAGCTTTTGCTTGCAACTCCTTACGTGTCTTTCCATACTTTAACACCTTGCAAGCATAAATCTTTGAGTGTCAAATGGAGGGATGCAGATAATGCATAAGATAATGTCTACACTCTAGCCTATGCCCATTGTTGTGTGAGGTGTGAATTGCACATGTCATTATTGGAGAAGCACGAGTTGAGACGATGTAGCATTGCATGATGAGAAGGTTGTGAATACATTATGGGTTCAGTTGGTTGTACTTGTGCTACAAGTGGTGAAGGCAAGGAGACAACAAGTACAGCATGGATGAGTGTGTCGAAGAGGAAAAATAATCTGATATATGGCAAGAGGCACAACTGGACGTGGAACTGATGGTAATGTATAGCAAGAGGCAAAACTAGACGTAGAATCGATGGTATAAGACTAGGGTGTGATTTTGTTTGAAGATGTGGAACAACTGAAGGAATGTAAGGTTGCAGTGGATGTGATGGAGTGTGTGATGGTGGACCTACAACAATGAATGGAATTTATAGTTATTGTGTATGTGGTTGAGGGTGTGGGGGAGCATGTGCAATGAATGGGAGAAGAACTATTGGATGTGGAGTATGAAAATAAGGATGGAAAGAAAGGCATAGAAAGACAAATTGTGGTGGATGTAGTGGTGCTAGTGAGGTTGGGTATGTGGGTGCAATGGTGGAACAGACAATGAGGCATCTCCTTTTCCTTTGAAACCTACGCCATTTCTTCTTGATATATGTAACTCTGAACTCTATAATAGACGCTCCCACTTTGTATCATAGGTAATGATGTCATGACCTATTTGACCAAACATCATCGACTCTTTAGGGCTAAGTGGTGTAAGACATCTAGAAATCATTCATGGACCATGATTTGCCATGGTATTTGCAAGATCTTGTCGCTTTCACCATTCTTGAAAGTGGTCTTGATGATGTCCTAGATAATAGCCATCAATTAGTGCACGTTCTCATTCTTAAAGACCTTCTTCTAAGGTTGAATGAGATCTGGATGCGCAACCTTCCTTTTCTTATTAGCATGAGCCATCTAATACAGTGTCCCCAATGGCAAAGAAATATGCAAGCAATTTCATAAATTTACAACCCATAGATTGAAACACACTACTCTGTCATGACTCATGTGTTAATGTAGGACATAGATAGCCAAAAAGCTAAAAAATTTTGCATTTCAACTCAAACAGCAATACAAATAAGTACTAGTCCAAATTTTTTGAAATGTTCAGCATAGAGTGACTATTTATGCAAACACATCTAAGACAAACATCTCTAAATATTAGACTCAGGTTTCATAACACAACTATCAAGAGATATATGAGTGCCAAACTAGGCATTTATGCAAGCATATCTAAATATTAGACTCGTCCTACATCACACAACTCTCAATAAACAGATTAGTGCCAAACTAAGCATTTATGCAAACATATCTAAATAATTAAACTTAGATTGCATCACACAACTCTCAAGAGAGATGAGTGCCAAACTAAGAGTTTATGCAAACATAGACTCAGACTGCATCACACAATTCTCAATAGAGATATGAGTGCCAGACTGAGATGCAAACATATCTAAAATGAAACTTGATGAGTGACAAATTGAGATGCTAACATATCTAGCCATGAAACTCAGTCTGCATCACACAACTCTCATCAAGGAGATGAGTTCCAAATTGAGAGAAAAAAACTACCAAAACTTTTAAATTTTACATTTGAACCTGACAGGCATGCAGGCAAGGAGGTAGATAGCTCCGTATTTGTCTAAATAAGAATGAGAAAAGCAGAGCTCATTGTACAAATCAAATTAAATTATTTACATGAATAAACCTATTTGTATGAATACTAGTTTCTTCATACAAATAAACTTATTCATATGAAGAAAATAGCATGAAATGTCCAATTTTTTTACATTTAAAAAAGCACTATTTTATCTAAAGTTTTTGAATTAAAAAAAAAAAAAGCAAATTAATGCCATTGAGTAAAGAGGACATCATGTGGACCACTCCAAAAGATACATATCATGTGCTAAGAAAGTCCTACATAATTCATTAAATCATATCAATTAGAGAGTTTGTTGCATTGGTGGTCAAGGAAGGTTTTGAAACCAAGATTGTCTCATCCTTAGCCTCACAAACAAGGTTGAAAATAGAAACAAAGAAAATATCCAAAAAATTGGGATTCAAAAAATAAATTACATCCCATTTTTTGCAAGAAGTGTGTCCTTTAGAAGCTCTAGTTTTAGGCCTACCAGGTCCACCAAATGCAATCCATTGATTCCTTAACTGCTTTAGCTATTGTGCATAAGGTGCATCTTTCATGACCCATTGAAGTCTTTATTTATCATTTCTCAAAATCTATTAGCAATCCTACATAGGGATATTCACAAAAATTCTTACCATTCTCTTCACATAAATTAATTTGATATTCTAAAAGGATTTAGTCGAATTGAAAAATGCTTGTGGCTTCAGTTGAATGTTGTCTTGAGAGTACCCTTGATAAGAATATGTGTATATATCTTTAATGGACACAATAGAAAGTGGCATGTTCTTCATTTGTGTGCCAAATTAATCAAATTTTCATTTAGTCCCTTGAATAAATTGCATACATATTGATCCACAAGGCATTTATACACATACTCCATTGGTTCTTGG
This sequence comes from Dipteris shenzhenensis, assembly GCF_047967505.1. Taxonomy (NCBI): domain Eukaryota; kingdom Viridiplantae; phylum Streptophyta; class Polypodiopsida; order Gleicheniales; family Dipteridaceae; genus Dipteris; species Dipteris shenzhenensis. The sequence continues at coordinate 24,101,872 of NC_141619.1, forward strand.
AATCAATTATTTAAAGGTATTGAGAATCCTTCCATCGAAAGCAACTCCCCCTGCTTAGAAGTGGTTGGCCTTTGAAAAATAAACTTGGAATGAAAGGTGCACTGAAAATTGTTTCCTTTTGTGACTACTAATCAAGTTAGGATTGACTGAAATAAGTAGGTAAACTCACAAGCAAACTAGTCACAAGAAAAAGAAGAAAGGGTGTGTAAAATAAATAACCACATGTCAAAAATCTAAGAGACCTTGGAACCTTAGCAATAACCTTTGGAAGAAAACCTTGGAAACTCAAACCAAAAGAATAGGTTGCCATCACGAATCATTATGGGGTGGGGGAGGGCCATGGGGAGGACTTTATATTAAGAGGAATTTGGGAGCCATTGGTAGGTGAAGAGCCAAATCTAGACGAAATTTTGATCAAGAAAGACCAATACGTGGGCCCTCCCAAAAGTCAAGGAATGTTGGGAGGTGAGGCTCACACCATGCGTAATTGAGGTAGCCTCTAGTTTTTTATGTGGCATTTGCATGTGTTTGTGGATGTGGCGATCATATAGCTATGTTGACGACTTGCAAATGCCGATTTGGGTTGGTGGTTGGTGGTTTTTTAATGCTATCCATTTAAATGGTGTTTGTTGCATGAGTGCTCCTTTACACTTAGTTTTTTGTGATGTGGATCTTTTGTGAGTGGTTTTGGCCTTCATCTTCATTGGGGTATTGTTTTGGAGCATGGGAGAGTCAAAGTGTGGAGGGTGGTGCTATTGAAGGTCCATTGGATTTGTTTTCTTTTTGTTAAGGATGTGATCTACATGTAAATTTCTTACTTTTTGATTTACTTAAGTTAATCATGGTCACAATCAATATAAATACATCCTAATTGTATTAATGATTTTCCTTTATGTTAGAAAAAGTACAGTGCATTATAGTCCTATGGATGCCATTTTTGTGTGAAATGCATGGATTCCAAGAGAGCCAGATTTGATTGTGCAGGAGCTAGATTTGATTTGATTGTGTAGGAGTCATGGCTAACTTCATACAAGATAGCTGAGTAAGCACATGTATTACCATCTCCTTATCTCCAAAATAAGATTATTGTGGGATCATACATTACCTCTTAGAAATTGGATTTAAAAAATTTAGTACTTTTATTCTTGATGTAAAATGGTTTAGAGTTATCTACAATGGTCCCAATGCTATAGTCAGGAAAAATGGTAGTGGTCTTTTTGCAATAGAATGCACCAAACTCTAGACCATTGAAATTGATACTTTTGGTGTCCATGCATGATGATCGAGTGTAGCCAATAGAAAACTATTTAGGGGTAGTTTTGGGGCCACGACGCAATACGCTAGTGGGTGAGATTTTGAATTTGGGGTGGACTCACGCTCTTGATGGAATTTTTCCTGGCCTAATGATTTGCATAATAATGTGATGCAATCTATCAAAATCTTGACTCATGTCACTACATAAGTAATTCGACCCTCCTTCATGCAATCTTTGTCTTGATTGCATAGTCTAGTTATTGACTCAAGATTGCTCTCTACCACTTGTCATCGACCTATAGCTTGCCTCTTGTCATCTCTCCACTAGACTCTTTCTATAGCTTGCGACCTATCACCTATACACAGATTTTCTACACTAGTACAAGGAAAACATATTTTCCACTCAGATCTAAGACTACTTAAGATCCATGTAATCTAGCTTTATGAGACCACTGCACTGACAAGGTTGTTATGTTGGCTTAGAGCAACCATCTTGTGGTTGTAGCTACTTCTAAACCAAGGAAAATATAATTGGATAGGCCACATGAGACTTATGTTGGAGTCCCACGATGATGGAGTTTTTTTGTTCATATGTTTTGCATCATATTCCCTTGAGGGCTTCTTGAGGGGTCCCCTTTCATGTCAACATTTTCCCTTGAGGGGTCACCTTTAAGGGCAAGGGCCATATCAACATGCCATATATGCCTATGGCATGTCAATATGTCCCTTGTCCCTAAAGGGGAACCCTCAAGGGCAATATCAATAGTTGCATTTTTAAATAGTTTAATTTATATTCTTAACATGCCATTGAGTAGGTTCAAAACTAGCTCGATGGTTAGAACATCATGTTGTTATAGTGTAATGAGAGTGCATTAATAGTTCAAATCAAGTGGTTAATAGTTAATCCTAAACTAATGAAAATGTATTTTCTTGTTAAACCACCATGCTGATTCTTAAAGATATTTTTTTGCTAGTTGTAGTTAATCCAAAGCCAAGGAAATGTATTTTCTCAATCAACTAGCATTGGTTCTTGGAACTATTTTAATTCTACTTATAGTTAACCCTAAACTAAGGAAAATGTATTTCCTTTTTTCAACAATTGCTTGTGCAACGACTGCAACAACTAGTAATGACTGCACTGGTTGTAGTAGATCCTACTTTAAAATGAGGGAAAACATATGCCAAATTTGCTTCTTTAGAACCATTTTCACTTGATAAGTAATATTTTTAATGATTGCTTCATTAAAGTCAAAACAAAAGAGAGAATATCTGACATGGATAACAACTCATCCATTGGTTGAGAGCCTCATTGAGCAAAATTTGAACAAAAGACATCACATCCACAGACAATTTTTGTGAAAATAATATTATATCAAAGACTTGAAAAGAAAGAGATTACATCTGGTAAGGATAACAACTCAACAATTGCTTAGAGACTCATTGAGCAAAAGTTGAACAAAAAGGGATTACATTCGAAGATATTTTTTTCCATGATAGTATTATATTAAAGTTGAAACAAAAGATATTACATCCAGAGAGGAACTCAACTATTGCTGAGAGCCTCATTGAGAAAAAGTTGAAAAAGAGATTACATCTAAAGGGGATATTGTACAACTCATTCATTGTTGAGAGCCTTATTGAGGCTTGATGATAGACAAAAATACATTATCATATTCACAAAGGCCATCTTGCTGTGTCCAAAATTTTGGGGATCCAATAGAGACAATGTGGAGATTTTTGGGGAGCCGATGGAGAGGCCAAATACCATGCACAATTGCAGGCATTAAAATCTAGGGCAGCCAACAATACAAGAAAACCCTATGATTAAAATCCTTAGCCCCATCAACATCTATAGGCTATCCATAGGACACAATTAAATAGAGGCCAACTATGTACATGCCATCCAAGGTGGCAATGTGGAGATTTTCACAGAGTTGATGGAGAATCCAAAGACTATGCACAAGTGTAGGCATCTCAATTCTTATGGAGTGCTACATGATCACCTTGTAGGAGAAAGTAGACAAGATGGGGATCGCATTGATATGAGGGGGCCTAAAATTGGGATCAGTAGGAGTGGCAATGATGAATAGTGAAAAGAGATGAGGGTGGTGGATGAGCAGTGGAATGGATGAGAAAGGGAGCGAATGAGCAGGGGAGTGGATGAGCAGATGAGAGCTAGAAGTAGGGAGCATGGAGCAAAGTAGCCACATAGTAGAGTAGGGGAGCAGAAGAGACAATGAGAGCTATAAGTGGGGAGCATGAAGAAAAGTAGCCAACTAGCATTCTCCATGTTTAGGGCTACAATTTAATAGTAACAATGGCACTATACTCAATCATCCAAGTAATAATGAGCCACTTCCAATTAACAAAATTCAAGCCACCAAATTAATCACTCATGGGCCACCATGGTGATTGGAAGATTAATTACATGTATGCAAGCCCAATGGTGCCATCCAAATAATCATGAGCCATCTTCCATTAATCAAAATTTGAGCCCCCAATTAATCACATGCCTGGCCAATGTTGTGTTTTGAACCTTCAAAGGCCTCTTTTGCCATCCAAAGCTTCATCAAACGGCCTAAATGTGGGGGTTAAAGGTCCCTGTGCCTTTACCCCGGTTATGTACAATACTCACACACATATATAAATGAATGAAAAAGAAGATTAGGGTGTTTTGCACCCACTAAAAAACTTGTGTGGCTCTCTATTTCTCTCTCTCCCTCTTCCGTTGAGAGCACTCTCAATTGGTATCAGAGCTCGGGTGATCTAGCTAAGTGTGCGTGAATGCCTGGAAGCTCAGCAGCTCTGTGGGAGGAAGGAGAAGCTCTATGGGAAGCTTTATGGGTGACTTTACTTGCATCCGAGTGCGCAGAGACCTTGAAGGAACATTTGGAAAAGTCACTTTGGTTTTGCGAAGTGGTTTTGAGAGCCTGTTAAGTGTTTTCAAAGCAAAAGTCTTTTTTTTAGCTTTTCCCTGTTCCGTTCAATGACACAGACTCCATATTGACTTGTAGAGGCAACCATTGTCTGATTTTGGTGTCCATTTCACTTCAGGACCTTGGAAACACCTTCATTCTTAAATTTGGGATCATTTCATTGGATTTTTGGCTCATTGTGTCAGTTTCAACGTTTTTCAGCCCGGTGTTAGAACTCAAGTTTGGAGCAACCACTTGCAAATCTGTCAGTTCTGGTGGACTCAGAGGTCCTAAAACTTCTATGTTGCTCATCATTTGCACTCTGGTGGAGTTTACAAGCAGTTGAATTTCCAAAAATATTTTTTAGTCCGTGTGTTGGACACAGTGATTGGGACCACGGTTTCCAAAACTGTCTATCCCATTGCATTTCAGATGCCTAAAAACCCCTACCTGTCAGTTCTTGCATGATTTGGTGGAGTATTTTCAGAGTTATAGATCTCTATGTATTTGATTTTGTCTCTCTGTTATGTATTTTTCATTCTAAGGTTTTGAAACCTTAGATTTATGCCACATGGCAGTGGATAAGTGTTGACTCCCATTTCTCACTCATCGGTTGGGATTTTGGAGTTCCAACAGAAGAGAGATATTTGCATATTATCTTGCTGAGTCTGATTATGCAATGGCACCCATGTTTTGAGGCATCTAAAGTTCTATTTTCAGTAGCAGTCATTGCCATGGGACCATGATTTCTTGAGCATACCTTATGCAGATCACTCTGGTTGCAGTTTGAGCCATGTGTGCTCATTTGTGGTGTGCATTGGGTTGCAGTGGATGATTTATAGGCCATTTGGATGCATTGTGATCCTTATTAGATGCGTTGATAGGCCCAGATTGCCTTGTGGGATGCTATTTTTTATGGACACTTTGCACATGGATGCCATTTTATGCTGAGGGACAACTTTGACACATTGCAGTTGATGCACTGATAGTGTTATGCTCTCTTGGATGAGATATTGTTGATGCATATGTCCATGGACGGTGTTTATGCTTGAGCCATTTGGCACTTATTGGCATTTTGGATTGCCATTGCAGTTGGCATTTTCTTTTGGGCCAGATTTGCTCATATGGATGCATAATACATGCACATGAGTCAGTTGCATTTTTTGATGCTTTAAGCTTTGAGTTTTGGTGATATTTCACTCTATTGTGGCATACACATTTAGGTACACCTGATATTTGGTGTGATTCTCTCTTATAGGCACTAGCATTTGGGATTTTGCTTTATTTGCATCATGGCATCCTCTTCCATGTCTGAAAAGGAGTTTTTCAGCATTAAAAAGTTTGATGGGACAAACTTTTCTTTGTGGAAAGAACAGATAAGGGATGTTCTGATTCAGAAGAAGTAGATGAAACCCTTGCAAGGGATTGCAGTTAAGCCTGCAGCTATGTCCACAGATGAATGGAATGAGTTGGATGCATTGGCAAAGTCTACCATTAGACTTCATCTTGGGGAGATAATTTATTTCACAATAGTCACTGAAAAGACTATGGAAGCTTTATGGAAAAAGTTGTGAAGAAGGGCCACATGAAAAAGGATTGCTACAAGCTTAAAAGAGAGCAAAAGGATAAGAAAAATAATGCAAATTGGGGTGCAAATCAGAAGGAAGAGAGTCCAAGGGAGGACAAAGGAAAAGTGAAGATTGAGGAGATCAATGCAGTCACACATGATAGTGACAATGACATTCTGTTCATGTCTAGTTTATCTACAGAGTTGCTAACCACTTCAGATGATGCATATTCCCAGGATTGGATTTTGGATTGTGGTGCTTCATTCCATGTTACTCCCCATAGGGAATGGTTCTCCACTTATGACAGTGGAAAGACAAGTTGTGTGCATCTTGGAAATGACTATGCATGTGACATGGTAGGAGTATGGCAATTGGTTCACATGATATATGGGCTCGGGCATTCATATATTTCACATCATTTGCCTTTGAGCGGTCCCCTTTATGGGCAAGGGCCATATCAACATGCCATACATATATGGCATGTTGATATGGTCCTTGCCCCTAAAGGTGCCCCCTCAAGGGCCATATTGGTAATTGAATTTATACAAGTTTTCTGGAGATCGCTACCAGCACGCTAGTTGTTCACACATGATAAGTTGTCTAAGATTAATTGCTGCTAGTGCAATCATCAATGGTTTCCTTTGATTATTACAAGATGAATCGAATACAATTCATTCATTTAGTATTTTTGGTCACCAACCCCATGGCTATAAAATATAAGTGGCCTACATTTTCCCTCATTTGAGATTACTAAAACAAGTGTGGGGTTGTTTGGGATTTGCTAAAACAAGCACAGTGGTTTTTGAGACTTATTGTTTGGGATTTACTAAAAGAAGCATGGTGGTTGTTTGTGATTTACTAAAAATAAGCGCAATGGTTGTACAAGCTTACTATAAACACATTTTTCATTTTTCTAGGATAAGTGGAATCTCAGTGGAATACATTTTTCTTGGTCTAGCACACAATGAGAATACATTTTCTTGTATGATCTTAGTCATCCATGACTCCAAGACACCCCATGATGTGCTCATGCATGCATATATCCATTTTGAAGACTCTCTGGCCTTATTTTGTCTAGGAACAACTTGCACCTGAAACTTAACAACTCTTACTAGATGCAAGTACACAAATGCTTAATGGACTCTTATGTAACAGACTGTAATATATGCACTACAAAAACAAGGATTTTTTCTTATTTTGAGAAGGTGGTTGTTTGAAAGGCCCCATATGCTATGCAAAGTACAAGTTTCTTTAATGGCCTCACAATTGTGCCTATTTCTCCTTTGCACTTCATTCACATTCACTTCATGGAGCACTATGTGCACTATACTATTCCTAAAGCTTTGTTTACTAAATGTTGATTATGCCCTTGTGGAGCGGTACGGTTGTAAGCCATGTTACAACGTCATGGGAATTATTGAGATTTTGTTAACGGCATGTTAATGGGTGTCTAAATGGAACTCACTTTAATAATATCCACCACATCCATCATTTTCCCCTTGCCATGGCTAGACCCAAAGAAATTCCACATCATGTTTAGACTGGCTAGGGATTTAAACCTTGAGACAAAGTAAAATCCATAGGCTGATTTAAATTGAGAGGAAGAACCATCTGACCACACCCAATGTTATTTTATATTTTCTTGTACATGAAGATCATCCTTTTTTATCCATTTCTGATGCAATAGAAAAGCATGCTACACAAATAAGGTGTCATGTTTCCTATCATCCAAAATTTAGAAATGGTATGCATGTTGCACTGACCTCAGCTTTGTGAGTGAGCAAGTAGATTGGATCAACTATAGAAGAATTGAGCAAATGATTGTACATGATATGTAGAAGAATCGTTATCTTCTTGTTGTACTAATGAAGCAATTTTATATCTTCTTGTTCTTAAAATAAGTAATTTTTTACAAAATCTATGACGGATACAATAGTGTCATGGAAAAAATTGGCAAGGCACATCCTGAATTTCTTATCTTGCCAACTGGCCATGAAATTGTGAAGTACATATTTTGGCATGGATTGAACCAAGTGATGTATAAGATCCCTTGGCTAAGTGCTCTTATATAATAGTAGCCATCTCTTTTTCTCTAACCCTTCACATTGACATGTTCAAATCTCCTCCATTTTAGAGAAAAATGGTGCAGTGAGTGTGGGAGCAAGCACACGAGTAGAAGCTGAAGGCTGTCACGTCAATGAGAGTGAAAGAAATGAAAGTCAAGGTACCTGAAGATAGACCCTAGGATTAAGTGTCCTAGGTGTCACATAGGACTAAATGTCCTATGTGGCATAAAAGGCAGTAAAACACTAAAGTGCCTATAACTATGCCTAGGCACATACCAGGGCCCATAGGGCATCACTATGACCAGGTGAAGATGGCCTACAATCCCCCTTCCATGGTATGGGCTGAAGTATTCTAGAAACGTCTCAAAATACCTGGTATTTTCTGGTCATGGTGGCACGTGTTCATTCAAAAGGATATAGCCACCTATGAATGTACAAGGTATGTCAGATTATGTAACAAAGGGAACCAAGTGTAAAGCCTGTCGGAAGACGTTGTACTTGGGATGAGGAAGTGCCTTTGTAAACATATCTGCTATGTTGTCCTCTGTGGGAAGGTAGGATAACTCTATGTCTCCTGCTGACAATCGCTCTCAAACATAATGATAGTGAACTTCAATGTGCTTGGTACGCACATGAAACATTAGATTACACACAATGGCCAAAGCACTCTGGCTATCAGTGTAAACCATAGTGGAGGATATCTGGCAAATACCAAGATCTATAAGTAACTGTTGATACACACTCTACTATAGCGGTGAAGGCTGCCCTATATTTAGCCTCACAGCTAGATGTGGCAACTGTTGGTTACTTCTTGCTGAGCCAAGAGATACATGAACTGCCACAAGCAAAAAACAATTGCTAGTATGTGACGCTTTGGTGTCGGAACAACCTGCCTAGTCACTATCCATGTAAGCATGCATGGTAAGTGAACCTTGATCACCATAGAAGAGGGCTAAATCTTGAGTGCCTCTGAGATATCTAAAGACTCTCTTCACTGCCTACCAATGCTGTGAACTGGGTATGTGCATGAACCTGCTGAGCTAGGATACTACATATTGTAAGTTGGGTCTAGTGTATCATAAGTAAATGAGACATCCAACATTGGCTTGCAATCCTCAAATTGAAAATGATCAAGGAGCTGTCCAATATACTTGGACAATATACTTGGACTGTGACATCATGATACCGCCCTCAACATGAGCAAACTGAATGCCCAAATAATAGTGTAGTTGTCCCATGTCTAACATTTCAAAAGCTTGCTGCAAATCAGCCTTGAAAGCTGCAATATGTTGAGTATCGGGGCCCATGATCAACATGTCATCCACATAAAATCAGCACTAAAAAATCAGATCCACTCCCACGGACATAAAGAGTGGGCTCTGCAGGGCTGTTCTAAAAACCAAGGGATAGTAAGTGTGCATGAATTTTGGCATACCATGCCCTGGGTGCCTACTTCAAACCATAAAGGGCCTTTTTAAGCCAACATACCTTGTTTTCAGAACCAACAACCTCAAAGCCAGGAGGTTGTGTCACATAAACTTCTTCCTGCAGATCCCCATGAAGAAAGGCAGTCTTGATGTCAAGCTGGTGCACTTGCCAATGGTGATGGGCTAGAATGGCAATAACACATCTAATAGTAGTAATCCTGGAAGTGGGAGCAAAGGTCTCCTCAAAGTCAATGCCTTGTTGTTGGGCATACCCTTTTGCAGCAAGACGGTCGATCTATGCTACCCTCAGATTTCCTTTTTTGTTTGTAGACCCACCGGGTACCAATGGCATGATTGGTGCTACCAAGAGGGAATCTACTAATTCCCATGTGTCATTTTTGGCAATGGATTGTAACTCAGCTCTCATTGCATCCATACATTCTTTGCTGTCAAAAGCATCTTTATGGCACAAAGGCTCTTCATTGCAAGCTGTAGCAAGGAGTGCAAACTCAAGAAACTGGCCATGCATCTGTCTATTCTGCAATCTTGTCTAGGCAGCAAGAGGTTGATCTTGTTTGTTGTCCCTCAATGTGTCAAGAAGCCATCTGGGAACTTGCCTTTGCTATCTATTGACAGCTCTTTCTTCAATCACTACATCATGAATAGTGGGATCATTTTGTGCTAGAAGAAAAACCTGCAAATTAGCATCGGGTACTAGCTGATCATTGCTTGTTGGAGGGCCTATAGGAGGCTCATGTTGTTGGTCAAAGTCTCCTTCTGAGGGAAGGAGAGGTAACCAAGAGTCAAAGGCATCAAACATGTTAATTTTTGGCTTAGCTTTGCAGTCCACAAGAGGAGAAGCCGAATGTTCAGCAAAGATTACATCTCTACTGACAATAATCTTCCTAGTATTTGGTTGGTACAACCAATACTCTCTACTCTCCTGGTTGTAACCAATAAATATGCATTTGATTGCCTTGTCATCAAGTTTATGTCTCAACTGAGTTGGTACATGAACATATGCAAGAGACCCAAAAACTCTCATGTGTGAAAATGAAGGCTTCCTGCCTTTCCATGCTTCATAAGGTGTAACAGTCCTCAATGCCCTTGTAGGTGATCTATTCACCACATAATTGGCACACATCACTGCATCAAGCCAAAATTTATTGGGCAAGGACTTGGCCTTAAGCATGCATCTGGCCATCTCCATAATGGACTTGTTCTTTCTTTCAGGAACAGGATTATGCTGAGGAGTGTAAGGAGTAGTGCATGAGTGAACAATGCCCCGTGAAGACAAAAATGCATCAAACTCCTTTGACATATACTCTCCCCCCCTATGTGTGTTGAGGGTGACAAGCTTGCATCCTGATTCATTCTCAACCATATTCAGCCACCTCTGAAAGCATGAGAACACTTTAGATTTGGCTTTTAAAGCATATACCCAGCAATATCTTGTGAAGTCATCAATGAGAGTCATGAAATATTTATATCCCCCAATGGCATTTGTCCTCATTGGGCCATAGACATCACTGTGTACCAACTACAATTTCCTTTGTAAGAATTTTGGACAATTCTTTTGAAAAGGAAATCGATGCATCTTACCCAAAAGACAACCCTCACACACATGTTTGGAAACTGTGTGAGTTTTAGGTACATCATTTGCCATGCCCTGTGAATGTAACTTGGCAAGAGCTCTATAATTGAGATGATGCATTCTCTCATGCCAAAGATGAGTTTCAGCAAGTTGTGAATTTGAAATAGCAAATGCTTTAATAGAGAGTGTAGCTGAGTGATCATCAAGGTGATAAAGCCCCTTTTTCAAAGTGCCAGTGAGAACTATGGCATTCTCATCATGAAGATCATATACTAGGCATCTGTATCCATTAAAAATCACTCTGAAACTTGAAGTGGCAGTTGCTGAAATTGAAATCAAGTTGACTTCAATTCCAGGCACAAAAAGAACATTTGTCAAAGTGATAGGATGGCTTGAAATGGATGTGAGTTGCACATCTCTAATTCCTTTTATAGCATAGGAAGCATTATTAGCACATGTGACAGTCCCCCCTTGAGGTCCTTGAGGTGCATTAGCTAAGGAATGAAACAACTCTCTGCAAGATGTGACATGCTTGGAAGCACCACTATCAAAATACCAAGACTGAGCATCATTAGAAGTAAAGAATACATCAACTTGGGAGGGATCAAAGGAGCAATGGACAGCCCATGCCCAATCATCCTGGAGAGCATGTGCATGTGAGGCATTTGCTGGCTCATGGGATTTAATTGCATGTAAGGCATTAACTGTCAATCCTCCTTTCTTTTTCTTCGAAGCAATGCGCTTCCTGCATTCTGAAATTTCATGCCTTGGCTTGCGACAATAGTTGCATCTTTTCTTCTTTGACTTATCTGCTGTATTTTTAGATGCATTGGAGGATTTGCCACTGTTAGGTGCATATTTAGGCTTACCCATAGGCTTGGAAGGCTTGCCTTTTCTGTCTACTGTGAAGCAAATGCATGATCAGGAATAGTAGCTTGCCTATTAGCATGACTTTGCTCTTCCTGCAAATAGATACTTTTAATATTTCTTGGGTGCCAATGGCCCAAGATATTTCTCTTGGCAAGGCTATTTACAAATGGTAGCTTTTTCTTCACCTCCTGTTAATCAAGAGTGCATTGTTGCCATATATTAATGGGAAATTTTTTTATCTTGAGAAAGCACCTTATGTTTGAGCTGGCACTTTCATTTTTTTGCCTTCTAGATGCATCTATTTGTTTGGCAACGTCTTAATGGAAAGACGTATACAGGACTTGGAGAGGTCGTTTCATAATGACATGTATTTTTTCTACTCTTTTTCATCCTTGTACCTTTATTTTTATTGCATTTTGATGCTATATGTTTTTTATTCTTTAATACTACCCTTGACCTTTGTGTAAACCCTCCTTCCATTTACAATATAATGAAAATCCTTGCATGTTCTTGCAAGCCCGGGCATATCCAGGTGCACATTACTTAGCCATTGTGTGAATGTGACTAAGGTACAATGCACATGGATCTTGAGGAGGTTAAGAAATTTTATTAAGTTACATTAATCAATATGCTACTCTCCTATGTAGTGTGTTGTCAATTAACACCATGTCCTCTTTAAAATAAAAAATCTTGTAATAATAATGTTATTGATAAAGTCTTCTCCCATTTTTATCATTTGATGTTAGTGCAATACTCTACCCATTTTGTATTGAGATTTATACATCAAGGTGGTTAGAGGGGTATAAACTCACATCCTTGTGATTAGTGGATATGGATCATGGATAGCATTTGGGGTTTGAGGATGAGGACTTGGTTCCTACATAACCCCTTTGTACTTGTGGTATCCCCTTAGCCTTGTTTCATAAGGTTCATAGTCAATACCACTCATGTATTTGCTCCTCTTATGTGGCTCTCCATGATCTTCTCTCTCCATGTTGCCATGTTGTGATCTATTATCTTTTAAGAAGTCTTTTTTCAAGTCAAAATATGGCCGCATTTCAAGAGATGGAGAGAGAGGATGAGGAAGAGGGATATTGATGCCTCATTTGATAGTGATGGCTCACATGGTTACATACAAAGGCCATGTCAATATCTACTGGTATGAAATTATCTCTTTAATTCATTGGAATTTGGCATGGGAGTACGAATTGGATTATCTGGACCCTGATATTCAAAATCAAATACCATGTCATTTTCTGCTAATGGCAGCGCAAGTAGTGTCCGAGGTGATGACCGGGGGGAGAGAGAATCTAGGGACATGGGGGAGAAATATGGAAGAGTGTTAGTTATGGAAGGGGGAGCAGAGGGGAGGGGGGGAAGAACTGGGCAAATGGTTTGCGTAGCTTGGTAATCCTCGAGGGTAGGATTAGCAAGGGAAGGGAAGAAGCTAGGTGTGAGGGGCTCATAAGTTTGTGACTATTGGGTTAGTTGAAAATGGTGAGGGGCATGAGCAAAGAGACGATGAAGGGAATAGATGTTAGGATGGAGCTCAGGGAAGGTTAAGAGGGTGGTAGTAGCAAGGGTCAGTGAGGTTATGAGGTTGGCAGAGAAAGTGGTTAGATATGGAAAGTTGGATGTGAGATAGGCCCTATCATGTTTCAACGCTTCTTTTTGCTGGTGTGATGGGATCATCAGCTGCTACAAGGGTGGGATGTCGGTTATGTCATGCCTTGCAAATAATAGTGATGGCCTTTATAGAGCAATGGCATCAAACCCACAATAACCCGTGATGCATACATATGTGATGAAAACATTCGCCTTGAGTGCTATAAGCCCAGCATGTGTAGACAGATAGAAGATATTTTTCTCATCTTCGAACAAGTCTTGGCAAATTATGCGTAGAGTTTTTGTCCCTATGGAATGTTCCCATTTGATTGTTGGATGAGCGGATATGATCCTGATTTGGAGTTGCTTCCATTGGATAAGCACTCCTACGTTGAGGTGATCTTCTACTTGTAGAGGAGCCACAAGCTCTTGGTACACCACCGTTGTGCATTGTAGTGGAGCTTCATTGGTGTTGTCTTCCATTGCCTCATTATTGTGCACTAGAAATTGGAGTTCAAGCTTGGAGATGGTTATCTTTTGGGATTGCGTCTCATCCATTTTTTCTTTATATTTATGGTAGATGGATGTATATGCCTCCCTAAGCTTTCTCATTTGCAAGGTGACCTTCACCTGTTGAGGAATGTCTTCAGTGGTATTGGGCCATTGGTCCAAGACTTGTGCTTGTGAAGTGCTGGCCTCTTGAGCGGTAGCAAGTTGGTCCTTTAAGATTCTGCATTCCCTTGTAAGCTCTTCAATGCTGAACATGCATATTTCCAAAGACTATTGCATGTCTTCAAGCTTGTCTTTGCAATCCTGGAACTCTTCTTCTTTGTGAATTAGAGTGAGTCAAGCTTGTGCCAGTGCCTCTATTTGCTAAGCATGTGCGGAGGTCAAGGAGTTATAGTAGGTCTGTAGGATTGTCGTTGCTTGTACTACTACTGTCAGCTATGTTTGGCTTTGGTGGAGGTTGGAGGTCACATCCCTCACTGCATTCTCTTGAGCTTGGAGAGCTTGGTTCATGCACACTTCTTCAACCTTCTTATCATCTATTTGTGCCCAAAGTGCCTTGACCTCTATGGCGATTACCTGGAATTGGTCTTCGATTTGTGTTGCTATCTGTCTGTCCAATTCTCTTGCATATTCCTCCTTGGCCAAGCTAGTGAATAGTTTGGACATTTGGATCATTTGGCTAGCTTGATGATGGAGAATGATAGATGGTGATGAGGACTAGCGATACTGCTGATACAATTGGTGCCCATGTAGCCATCTTGATGATTCTATAGTACTTATGGGGGGTTGTTCCAATGGTATTTTAGTCACTTGGGTACAATAGTCATACTATTGATCTAGCACTAGCTCCCCTTGTAGCTCATGGACTGGCATAACGCGATGTTGGTGCTGATGTAGCCTTAGGCTCTAGTGCCGACTTGCCTCAGGCTCGGCTCTGGTGCCGATCCTGCCTCAGGATCTGGATGTTGCTATTGCTGGAGATATATTGGTTGTAGTTGTGCACCGAGCTGTAGCATCTCGTGGGGCAATTCCTCAAATTTGACCTCCAAAATTGGCGTTTCTTCTGAGGTATCTGCATTTGCCAAGGAGAATTTGGTGACAGTTCCCATACTGGGGTAAGAAGCGAATGTCGAACTCCTCAATAGGTTTTGGTGACTAGGGCAGAGTTATTTCTCATTCATGTAGCTCTTTTTTTATGATTATAGCTCTTTTTTTATTATTATAGCCAATGTGGAATTTTACATTTTTGGCCTGATGAACCATCTAGTTTTTTGTGAAGAAGATGACTAAGTGTTGGATCTAGTCTTGCTTTAGTTTCCTACTCAGCAAAACAAATGTGCAGAGTGGAAGGGATCGATTCTTGCTGCACTTAACCCCCAGGATTGTTGATAGGAATTGTGCTGCTTCCTTGAGGCAAGGGTTAAGGATGTTGCAAAGTAATATGCCGTCCCTATGGAACATTGTGCCCTTGGCAAGGAGAGGCTATACTTTGAGAAATTTAGCATTGGCAGGCTGTGTAGGGTATTTAGCACCTCGTTTTGGGAGTGAGAAGGCCCTTTGAATGACTGTACTTTCGAGGATAATGTTGAGTGGGCTCTGATGTACAATGATGGTGTCATACTTGCCAACTTGTGCATTACTAGGAGTGGTAAGAATGGAGAAAGTCCCTGATGTATGTGGTCATTATAGGATTGTCCTCTAAGGATTTTAAGCTCTTGTACAAACTTCCCATACCCCTTTGCTCTAAGAAAGATGTTGTTACATTGGAAAGAGCATAAGTCAATGCAGGTGGCCACACAAGTTCCAATGACTGGGCCCCGTCAATGGTTGTGTAGGTTGGTGGTGACTGGGGTGGCATTTAGGTCTCCATGTCATGCACAAAGTCCTCCTTAGAGCTATCGCTCTAGACCACAAATGCATGTGGTCACCATGGTTGAGAGGAGGTAGATGGCTTTGAATTCTAGAGGGGGTCTCGTGGTTGAGGCGGTGGGCTCTTTCTGCGCATCCTATTTAGTAGCAGCATTGTTGCTGAACCTGCATCCATGTGCATATGGTGTACCATTGATCATTAGATTAGTTGGCATGCAGGTATGACATTTGTGTGTGTTTGTGAGAGATCTTATTTTTACACAAGCTTTGAGAGTGTGGAATGAAAGTGTGTGGCACAATTATTCATGCAATTAACTATGTGTCTAAGCGAAAGCATGTGAGTGCACGTGACCTAGTAGCTAGGTATGGACTAACTATGCAAGTGAGTGCTCGTGATACAATATAATCCTAACTAAGGAAGACTTGGGTTTCCCAAATCTTCATTTGTCAGGGATGGCCTTGGGATGGCTTACGTGTTGAAGTAGTAGTGCTTCAGTCGGTTCCCGTTGATGGTTGTGTTGAATTGGACTCCATCCAATGTTTCTTATAGCACAACTCCAATGGGATTCATCTTTCTGGCTCGATAGGGTCCTTGACCTAGATACTTGAGTTTGCCCTTGCGTACTTTGGCATTTTATAACAAGACCAAGTCACCTTCCTTGATGTCTTTAGATTTAAGATTTCTATCAAACCATGCCTTTCTTCTACGTTTTTTAGTTGTCATGGCATGGTAGGCGACTAGTCTTTGTAATGAAAAGTTTCCATATTCTAATTGCACATGTCCAAAAGTGAGAATCCTTGTTAAGATTGCATGGTATGGTTCAACAATTTTGGTATAAGTTTAGCCTTGGTATGCAAGTCTTCATTTGATCCATCTTGTCGTGAATGATATAAAGATTTTTTTTGGGTCCATTTTTGAAGACAATCTCCATGCATGATATAGACTTCTCCAAGACATTTGTTGCAAACTACATGCTCATCTCTTTAGTAGCAGTTTTTTCCTCTCACTTTGTATATTTGTTCTTTCTAGCTTCATTTTAACTGGAGAGAAAATGTCACACTTGTAGAATGTTCTTGTCTTTCGTAGACTAACTTATTTGAACATAATCAAAGGATTATACTTTAGCTCGTCGATTATTTTGTTGACTTCTCACAAAATATCCACTTGCTTGTACATGGTGGATGGGATGACCACTAAGTCTTGTGTCTTATATTCCCTTGTCAATATTGTGTGACTTTTATGGAACCTAGCAACTTGTTAAATCATAAATTTCCAAACCTTTACATGCCTCATTTGAATTTGTAGTATCTCCTTATTTCCATGCTTATCTTTTGCACTCCAAGATTATATTGTTTCTTGTTTTTGTAGTAAGTTGTCTTTTGAATTCCATGTATCATGTACTAAGCCTTGCAATAAACATTCATGTTTCTTGTAAAGAATGTCAATCCACTCATATGGCCCTCAACCCTTTTGGAGGTTCTATGTGACTCACATGATTAACAAAACATTGACCCACAATTAGCAAAACATTAACTCAAGCATTCTTGTCGAATATTCAAAACAAGTTGTCAATCAACAACTTGACAAGGACATTGTTTACAACAATCAATACTGACAACAATGCCCTTTACAACCATCAATACTTGCAACCCTTTGGATAGCCGTATGGGTAGTTTTCATTGTGAACCTTGTTTCAGTTTCATTCTTCTCCTTTCCTTCCCTATTTGTCATCTTATATGGAAGTTTCTTTTTGAGATGTTTGATGAAATCCATTAGAAGCAAGGAAAAGTTGCTTAATATTGTCCTCATCTTCAAAAGGGTCTCTTAGCAACAACCTACTCTCATCTCGAATGTAAGTCATTCAATTGGCTATTTTCACAAATTTACCTAAACATCATCCTCTATACACTGACTATTGGTACCATCTGGCATAAACACTTGAGAAATAACTATCCCAAGCTGATCATACCCTAATCCTTTAGAATCAATTACTTCATATGGATGTAGAAGAAGCATGTGGTCCTCCCATAGCTTTGTTTCCAAATGTTGTGATCATATGAATACTCTTCTCCCCACCTATTCATCTCTACTTTGCATATGTCATTCCTATAGTATCATGTTAACAACATGTCGTTGCATAGGTTGTAAAACAAGAAAAAAGGTTAAAAAATTAGCCATTGAATTTAACTACTTCTGATAAGAATATGTTTTGTACATAATCTAATCCTTCATAATGAGAGTATTTACATGAACTTGATGGTTGTGTGGCCTACTCGAGTATATTTGGTATATGTGTGTTAGTGCTTGAGGTTGCCTTCAGTAAGGTTTGCATTGCATTTGAGTGCCAACACACAATACTACCAAGAGCCTCTTCGACATAGAATGCACCATGTTAGGGTATGGAAGTTCAACATCAAAATATGTGTAATAGACATCAATAGAAATAGATACCAATCCATTCTCCAATCGTTGAAAGTGGAAAGAACCATTGGGATCAACAAAAGTATTGTGTATCCCTTTAGTAGAGTAGTTTTGCATTCTAGCTCATATTGTGTGACGCCTATAATTGACAATACAAATTCATATAATGCTTTTTTAAAATGTGTGTGTGTGTGTGTGTGTGTGTGTGTGTGTGTGTGTGTGTGTGTGTGTGTGTGTGTGTGTACATAGAGCCTCCACAAGCATCATAGAAGGTTATGGGCACAAAAGAGATAATTTGAAAAATCTGTTGGAGCAACCAGCCAAAAATCTAGCAAGCTACTCAAAAGAGGTTTTGGAACACTACAACAAGGTATTAGTGCTAGCACACAAGCTGGCCCAACAAGTACTGACTACCTAGCAAATTCATAATATTTTCTTTCGTTGGATGTAAGGGGTCACGATTAGTTTATAGTGATTGCCCGTCCCATAGATCTTGAAGGGTCTCATGCAGACTTTAATAGAATCGAGGGGGGGGGGGGGAGGGGGGGGGGGGGGGTGGGGGGGGGCACTATGTATAAACCCATTCAAGTAGGTTTTGTAAAACCCCTTATCTGCTGTGAATTTTTCATGAACAAAACTAATGCTTTTCTATTCACTATGTGAATACCCCCTTTATATGATACCCTCTTGTATGTGAAGAAATTGTAAAAATGGGATTTAAAAAATCTTTCTGTCAAAACCAGGTTCTACATTACATATTAATGAGTGAACCCCCCCCCCCCCACATATTAATGAGTGAACCCCCCCCTGAGAATAGAATCACATAATATCACTAGATCTTTAAGGGATCATATATTCTTTTACTAGATTATGAGGAATCATTTTATGTTATATCACTAGATCTATCATGTTATATCACTAATCTATAAGGGAACTTATTTTCTTTCATTGGATGTAACGGATCAATATTACTTAATAGTGATCACTAGCCCCAAAAACGGTCTCTTGTGTACTTTAATAGAATCATATCATATGATCTCTCTCTCTCTCTCTCTCTCTCTCTCTGGTCAGATTCTAAGGGGGGGACGGTTTCCTCATCAATACTCACTAGAGCATCATCCCACATAATCAAATGGACCTAAGATCATTTTGCAAAGTCCTACCATTGTGTTCACAACGACCACCTTCTAACCATTCTCTAATTCACCCAAGGTCAATTCACAACCCATTGTGATAATAATCAACACATGATACATTTGTTTCCAAATTGACCTAGGTTGATGTGTGTGTGTGCACACATGCACATGTGCCTATGTGTGTGTGTGTGTGTATGTGTGTGTGTGTGTGTGTGTGTTTACAATTCATGGAGGTTGGGGTGCTTGTGTGTCTATTTCTTTGTGTGTGTGAGTATCACGTGTGAAGATGTATGCTGTCATTTTTCAAATCAACCCAAGATCAATTTGCAATCTACGACACACAATCGTATGCATGCACGCACACGCACACACACACATGTGCGCACGCATGCATTCTAAGACAATGCACACACACATATACATTCTAAGACATTGCAAGCTAAGCTTTGGTAGATTTAAGTACTATGAAGATGGTATCAACAGAATAATCTCTCTCTCTCTCTCTCTCTCTCTCTCTCTCTCTCTCTCTCTCTCTCTCTCTCTCTCTGTGTCACACACACACACACATGTGTGTGCACATATACACACGCACACATAGACACAACATTTAAGGAGTATAAGTTGACCTTGAGTTGATTTGAAAACTATTATCACGTTGTGCTGACCCCACACACACACCCCAAAAGAAAAAAACAAGTGTCTTTATCATGTGTGAAGATCACATGCTGTCATTGTTTAAATTAACTGAAGATCAATTTACAATCTAGGAGGAACGCACTCACACACACATTCTAAGACATTGCAAATTGATCTTGGTTTGATTTATTACCTATGAAGATTTTATGTGAAGATTAATCTCTCTCTCTCTCTCTCTCTCTCTCTCTCTCTCTCTCTCTCACGCACACACACACACACACACACATGGGTCAATACACAATCAAGTGTAGCCAATTGCAAAACTAATTTAGGGGTGGTTTTGGGGCCCCAATGCAAAGTGCTAATGGGTGATATTTTGGATTTCGAGAGGACTCGCACTCTTGCTAGAATTTTTTCTTGTGTTATGAGTGTCTTATTGGCATAATAACAAGACACAATTTGTCAAAAAGTGTTGTTCTAAACACCGTAGAGCTCAGCACATGTCACTACATGAGCAATTATGCCCTCCTTGGTGCAGTCTCTTTGCTGCATATTTGTGCATCAAACTATCCACAGTCTGTCTTATCATCTACCCATAGCTCACCACCTGTCATCTACCTACAGCTTGCCACCTATCATCTATGTGTAGCTCTCCCACCTAGATCTAGATTCGTGCCCACCACATTGACATTGGCTTGGTACAACCACCACGTTGGTTCTTGGAGGTCGTTGTAGAGCTACTCCTAATTAAAAACCAAAGAAAATGTATGTATGTAAATTGGCTTGAGACCCAAGTTTGAGTTCCATAATTGATCATATATTTCACATTGAGGTTAATACAAGTGCTTAAAAGTCAATCCTAAACGCATTTCCTTGTGCAACCACCACGTTGGTTATATTTTAGTGAGGCTTGCAGTTCATCTTAAATCAAGGAAAATGTATTTCCTTGCAACCATTGCACTAGTTCTATTTTAGTGCATTGCACAAAGTTAGACATTTTACTTTGTGTAGTCTCTGTGTTGCATCTTTGTGCATCAGACTGTCTATAGTTTGTCATGTCATCTACTAGCAGCTCGCTACACTTGTCATCTATGTGCAGCTTTTTTGCACTAATCTAGATTTGCAACCATTGCATTGACATTGGCTTGGTGTTTCTTGGAGTTACTTTAGGTGGCTACTCCTAATTAAAACAAAGAAATGTATTTACCATAATTTTGCATGCAAAAAAGGAAGTTCTATAAAGAAAAAACAAAGAAAATAAATTAGCACTATCTTTGCAAGTAATTAGGCTTTGCAAAGAGTCGAATATGCCACAGCAAAAACTATATTCTTCCTACTTCTATGAAATAAAGTCCTTAATAAGTCATGCCTAACATCTTGGCAAAGTGTCAACGGAACAGGGACATGCTTGAAAACCACAACATGTTTAATGAGCCAAATCTTGTGGACTACGATTGCATGGACAGTTTGATCTTACTGGGAAACATGTCTGGAGCCTGGGATCCCCTTTCATGTCAATATATACCTTGAGGAGTCCCCTTTACGGGCATGGGCCATATTGACATGCCACATGTATATTTTTGTGCAACCACCATGCTAGTTCTTGAAACCAAGGAAAATGTATCAGGATCAAGATAGCAATGCTTTTGAGAGATTCTCACTTTTGGAGAGTACTGTTCATGCTTGAATGAATATATAGATCAAATCATAGCTTGGCCTCCATAATTATCCTCATGTGAAGTGTTTTCCCTCTCCAAAAATATACAGCCTTTTTGCTTATTCCATAATGTCTCTTGTGCTTTCCAAGATGTCTGTTTTTCCCATGCCGCTTTGAATCACGCCTCCTCTTGCAATGCTTTTATCATCAATTGTTGTGTTTGCAGTTGTATGCCTAATTTCTAACTATGCAATAATCTCTCTCTAATGTCTATGCATGCTATTTGGAAGGCGCAAGAGACATCATGGGATAGTTAGCCAATAACAAAATATATTTTTGTTTTTAATTTCGATAGTTAGACAATAACAAAACTCAGTTTAGGACAATCACATTAACCATCTGAATTATAAATTATTGTTAAAATCACTGGCCTGGTTTTGGACGATCACACTGAACTATTAAACTAATTTAACTACGACTAGTAAACAACTCAAAAATTAAACTACGCTAGTTTAGCTGCTCGTAAACTAAACCAATTTAACTACTTAGAAAATAGCAACACCGGCCTAGTAATCAATTTCCACCATGCTAGCATTCAATAGGCGGTAAATGGAGACTTATAATAATGATGGAGCATAGAGCAAAATGATGATGAGATAAGGATTAAGTGTGATGACTTAATGTCATTGCTTTTTAGCCACTTGGCATGTAGCCAATTAAATAGCCACCTGGCTTGCATGATGTGATGACCATCTGATCAACAAAGTTTGTAACTCTCTTGAGCCACGGTGGTTTGACTGGAGGCCATGTGGTGCCATCCAAATAATGATGAGCCATCTTAATAAGCCACCTTAAATTGATCAAAATGCGAGCTAGCATGGTGATTGGAGGCCCAGTGGTGCCATCCAAAGAATCATCAACCATCTTAATAAGCCACCTTAAATTAATCAAAATACAAGCTAGTACAATGACTATAGGCTGCGATCCAAATAATCATGATGTAACCTTAAATCAATCAAAATCCAAGCCGGCGTAGTGTGGCTGGAGGCCCAGTGGTGCCATCCAAATATTAATGAGCCACCTTTAATCAATCAAAATTGAGCCTCCAATTAATCACACGTTTGGCTCTCCAATCAAAGGGGATTGGGGGTTTTGTGCTTTTGCCTCATCAAAATGAAGTGCCACGTTGGAAAAAATTTCTTATGATGCACCTTCTAAAGTGATTAGGTAGCTAATTGCTGGAAATTTGATCAAATTTCCTGAAGTGATCAGGCAGCTAATTGCTGGCAATTTGATCAAAATGGCTTAACTAGAAGAATGACAAGCTCGTCGAGGTGGCTCGGTGGGGACTGACTATTTAACTGCCATGTCGCCTGGTCGACTTCACATTGTTGCACCCTCATCTCCCACCCTAATCTCCACCACCTTTGTCAACTTCACACAGTTGCTCTACCATCATCTCTATCTCCCTCCTTGACTTCACACAGCTCCTCCCTCACCTTTTGCTCAATTGTCTCACCTTTATTGACTTTACACTACTCCCCCTTATCTCTTCCACCTTCATCAACTTTACACCCTCGTCTCTTGCCCCACCCTTCTCCTGCTCGACACTTGTATCCACCCTTTGTTTATGTCCCACATTCAGTTGATTTCGTCCTTATTCTAGAGCTATCTCCAAAGTAGTGGTGGTAGCTCCCACGATCATAGAGTGGCTAAGATGATAATACCTTAACTGGACGGGCAATCTACTTGATTCAATCCACATGAGAACAGCATTTGGTTCCTACATCGATATGTTCATTTGTGGATTCTATATGGGCCACATAGCCAGGTTGACAAGCCACGAAAATGATCTTACATCAATTTTAACGATGTTAGGTGTAACTGGAATGAGACAAAGACATTTTTAGAAAAGTTGGGTTGCTTACCAGCTAAGCAAAGTGTCAAGCATCTTTGAGTACCTAGCTTACTTTTGGTTAGGCCTAAAGATGATACATATCATATTTGACTAGGTGTTGCATTGTCAGATGTAGACAAAGAATAGGCATCCACTAATTATATGAGGGTATTTATGTAGTATTAGACTCCTATCCATAGAGGAAGATGTAGTGATGCAATATGATATGCAAATTGATGAAATAAAGAGTGGTGGTATGTGGGAGATGAGGGCCATTGGGAGCATGTGGATTTAATAGAATGAAGTTAGAGCATAGCAAGAGTTTCAAATAAAAGAACGTCAAAGTACCACAAAATGCAATCTTGAAAGCACAAGAAAATCGTCGAATGGTTGAGAACAAAATAGGATTCATGATGATCTAGATATTGATGATTTCTTAGATGTTTAGCGAAAAATACATTCCATTTAAGCAAAAGGCCAACGCATGCAAAGACAATTCATCGTGATTGGATTAGTTTTTTCTTTATAGTCCAAATATAACCGCCGATATTCTTTTAAGAAGATTAACTAGACTCGATTTTTGTATTCTACTTTTTTACACTTGTTCATTTGAACTTGGTCTTGTTTTATGACGCAATTATTAAATGAAGATTTTGTTTAACAAATATTCTTATTAACTATCTTAATTTTAAATTATTATTATTATTTATCTTAATTAACAAAATGAATACACAAAAAAATCTTATAAATTATGTTAATGAAGTTGATTATAGCCCTAAAAAGATAGAACTCATTCTAGTCATCACCTGGCAATAATTTGGTGCATGCAACATTTTGCAATGGAAGCACCTAGTATCATAGACACATTGAGTATAGGACAGCGTAAACATGATTTAACTAATCACAAAAGGCACTGCAGTACTTAAGACGACGAGCCACTAGGCTTGCATAATGGCCATTAGGCTAAATTTGGTAGCTCTAAAAATGTTGGATAATTACAACCACTGAGCTTGCATGATGGCCATCTGTGTGACTTAATTACCTCTAAAATGATAATACATCTCTAATCCTCACCATTGTAGTGGTTGAGATGGGCCATCGAGCTTGCATGATGGCCAAGGGGTTTAATATGGCAACTCTAAAAATGTGGATAATTACAGGCACTATGATGGTGCAATGAGTATCATCCTCGTCTAATCAACCATAGTGAAGAACATGTCCAAGAGGATAACCACCGTAGTGGGGGAGATGAGTGATGGCCTCCAAACTGACAAGCTCTAAAACGATTGTGTGGTATACATCATCTAATCCACCGAGATCTGGTAGGCTTGGTTGGGTTCAGTATGGCCAAGAAATTTCCCTGATGGCCAAGATATTTTCTAGGAATTACAATTTAATGCAACTAATGATTCATATGAGCTCCAATAGTTAGTAGAGGCTGGCTAGTAATGCAGTGGGTGTTCAATTTGGCTAAGTGGAACTCTACATGCATTTTTTTGCCACCCTCATCCTCAAACTCATCTCCATCCTCAACTTTAAGTTCTCGTCCTCTTGCCCCACACCCTCGTCTCCAACCTCATCTTCAAGCTCCACCAAGACTTGTCAATACTGATAATGTACGTTAAAGTTTATACCCACAAACTCATATGCATTCTCCACTATAAGCTATGTTTCTTACTTTGTATTATATTGTTTTAAGCCAACTTAGATGCCTCAAATCCAAAGCTGGGCGATTCTCATATTGTCCTTAACCTTCTTAAAAGCAATGGTCTTGCATTGCCACCACTAATATATGTCCCATGTCATACCAGACCTTGTGTGGCAAGAAATTCTTCCTTATGAAGTGAAGGTCTGCACGATTTTCAAATCACTTTCATTTCTTTGAGTTGCCCCTAAAGAATGAATTGCTCATTAAATCCGATCCATGTGCTTTTGTAAGGCCCTCATAAGCCTTGTCCCACCCTAAATCTGCTTCTTGCGGATTGTTATGATCTCTCTAAATCTTCTTAAAGCAAACTTAATTGAAAACTTTTCTCAAAGAAATACTTCTCAAACATGGATAGTGTAAAAAAATTTCATGGTTGAGAGTAGAGCATCGCTTATAGAGATGGTGCATCACAAGGCAATTGTGATTATGGCTCTAAAGATGCACATGCAGTGCCACATATTTTGCATAAGGAACCAATATGTTGGTTACAATAGATTAATATAGCCTCCAAGTCAATATGGCAACCACAACCACACAATAGATCTAATGACACTAGCAATTCTCGTGCAATTGAGGGGTCTCCAACGAGGTGACGACTAGTAAAAATTTAATCTTGGTGAAAATTATGTCCCTCCTCTATGTTAATGACCACCATGGGAAAAATCTGAGTAGTGCATGTCATTGTGAGCGGCCACCGATTTTGTAATCCCCAATCAATGCAATGCATGGTGACATGTCCCAAAAGTAGTTCTACCATTGGCTACACCCGATCAAGCTTTGACCCATACATACATACACATATAGGTATACACACAAGCGTACACATATTTCATAATCAAACAAAAAGAAATATTCTATAAAAAGGAGCACATGGAACCCTAAACATAAAGTAATTACGAATCAAACTTTTCTACTCAGTCATTGTTGATTGCGTCAACTTGACCGATGCAAGAAACTTAAAAAGTATCGTAAGTCTTTTGAACTTGTGTACCAAACAAAAGGCAACGTGTATTTTTAATCAAAAAATGGGCAGCAATCCTTAAGCCTAAGGGTAAGTGTTTGGAAGGCTCAAAGTTTTAGAGGTTTGCACATGTAAGGTTATGAAGGAGTAGTTCTTTTCTAAACTATTGTCCAAGCAGGTGAAGCATTTCTCATACAGTAACTACCTTTCTCAAAATCTGAGTGTCTTTTGAAATTTGCTCAATTGCAGGATTCAAATCCGCACAAATCTGACGGAAATCTCATGCATGATGAACAAAGATGAACAAAGTACCAAACGGCGGTATGGACTTCAAGGTAATCTGTAGGATTTCGATCTTAACGATGAAGCCGTGAAGGCAGATCATTCCATAAGGAAGTTAGCAAGAAGCAAAATATGGACTTCAAGGTAATCTGTGGGATTTCGATCTTAACGATAAAGCTATGAAGGCAAAGCATTCCGTTAAGGAAGTGAAGGCAAGATTCGGCGAAAAGGTTTCGAAAGGAAGGTAGGCAAAGATCAAAACGTCGGGAGATGAGATTAAGTGGTACGCAGAAGGTGAAGAAGAAGACGATGATGAACGAGCGACGTGAAAATGTTTCAGCGGCAAGATTTCGGTGTCGAACAACGCCGGAACGTCGGGGGTTTGGGAGCTGCTGGACGGAGTTGTGTGGCGCAGAAGGTGAAGAAGAACACGATGATCAAGGAGAGCATGAAATCGTTGCAGCGGCAAGATTTTGATGAACAACGTCGGGCAGCTGGTGTGATGCGAACCGCGGAGAATAGGTGAAGAAGAAGACGATGATGATCAACGAGCGTGGGAAAAAGAAGATGATCGAAACGTTTCAGACGCACGTCGGGGCGCGAAGTTGGCAACAGTTGTGGCGCGCAGAAGCTGGCGAAGAAGAAGACGAAGATCAACGAGCGTCGAGGGAGGAAGTGAAGGGATGGGAGAAGGCGAGGGGAAGGGAGGGAAGGGTGTGGTCATGGCGATGGAGGAGCTTGGAAGGAGGATGAAGACGATGATCAGGAGGCGCAGGAAGCTCGGATTGGGAAGCTCGCCATAGCCGGAGAGCTTCCGGAAGAGAGGAGGCGAAAACCATGGAGTTCCGGTCGTCTTGTTCAGGTTTCCGCCATAGCTCCACCAACGGAGCGAGCACGCTTACGGCATAGCTCATGTCGGGACGTTGCTTCGGATCCGTCGCTGCGCAATTGTTTGCAAGTTCCGACACCGTTTCGATGCTTTCGAAGCTCCTCCCTTCCAATTCCGTCGGTTTGAGTGCCGGATCGATCGCTTGCTTCAACCATTGTTTGCTCGCCTTCCCCTTCCGGAACCATGTTGCTAGATGTAGCCTCTCCTCCGGCTCGCTGTCGTCCAACGCCCTCCTTCCCGTCACCAGCTCCATCAGGACCACGCCGAAGCTGAAAACGTCAGATTTCGTCGTCACTCGTCCCATCACTGCCACAAAATCCGTCAAGTTTCGTTACAAATGCGACATCTCGACACTGCTTTGCGTTCCACTCACACAAGCGAACGGTAACGATCGAAAACGAAAATATCGTAACGAACAGTAACGGTCGGAAACCAGAAACTTTCTCCAATCGTCGTAAGCATTTCATCGTTATTCTTCACGTTTCGTCTACCTGATTCATAACTCTGCGCATCAACCCGGTTCAACACGCTACACAAACCAAAGAGATTACAGCAACGATCAGAAACGATCTATCGGATTGCTCACCTGCATACTCCGGAGCCATGTACCCGAACGTCCCCGCAAGCCGCGTCTCCACAGATCTTCCATTCGGAGCCAGCTTCACGAGGCCAAAATCCGACACCTTCGCTCGGAAATCGTCATCGAGCAAAATATTGGACGGCTTCAAATCTCTGTGAATGAAGCTTTGTTGAGCAAGGCCGTGCAAATACTCCATTCCCCGTGCAACATCGAGAGCTATCACCAATCTTTTCTTCCAATCTAAGGGCTTACGAACACTGAGCTTAGTCCAATCGAACAGATGCTTGCTGAGAGCACCTTGCGGCATGAACTCGTACACAAGGAGCCTCTCGTTCTCGTCCATGCAGTACCCCAACAGCGCCACCAGGTGACGGTGCCGTACTTTCGTTAACACTCCGATCTCTGCTTCGAATTCCCGCAGCCCCTTGTTGCTCACGGCTTGTGCTTCCATCCGCTTCACTGCTACATTCGTTCCATCTTCAAGCTGGCCCTTGTAAACCATGCCAAACCCTCCGCTTCCCACCATATTTGCCTCGCTGAAATTATTCGTTACGTTGCGTAACACCTCAACGGAGATCAGCAGATTGCCTGCCTCAATCACTTGTACTTCGTTCCTCCCACTGCTCTCCCCGCTGATAACTGTATGGCTATCAGCGTTTTCGTTACGCCCGGATACCATCAGCTTTACCATGTCTGGATCTGAGGCATCCTGTGGAGGAATAAGCACAGCATTGTGACTGCGCACTTGCAGAAATCGTGTCCTCTTCTTCCTGCAGACGAGGAAAACACCTAAGGGAGCGAAGAGGATGAAAATCACAGCACCGATGACGAGAAAAATCGCTCCTGCAGCTGACACGGAGGGCGAGCGCTTGCGCTGCAATGCAGTGAAAGCGAAATCGGGGCTGGGAGAGGGACCACTCCCTTCTGTCACGGGGATGGCACCAGGGGCTCTGATCCAGGGCGGGGCAGGTGCAACGTCGACCGGAGCTGCAGGCAGCGAAGACGGAGCCATTGCAAGTGCAGGGGAAGCAGCAGGTACTGTGGCAGCAGCTGGAGGCCGTCTAGGGGCTCGTGTTCTGGGTGGTGACAGCGGAGGCATGGCTGCGGGAGGAAGCTTAGGGCGAGGAGGAGCAGGAATCTGTGCTGGGGCAAGCAAGGGATTTCCGGCGGTGAGGACTTGGACGTGCTTGGCGAAGGCAGGAAGGGGTCCGGAGAGGCGATTGAAGCGCAAATCGAGCAAGCGGAGGGAGGGGAGGGAGGCGAGGGAGGGGGGGATAGGGCCGGAGAGGCGGTTGTTGTTGAGCTTGATGACGGAAAGGGACGAGAGGACGGAGAGGGACGGAGAAATGGTGCCGGAGAGGCCGAAAGCGGCGAGGTTGAGAACCGTAATGGAGGCGGCGGAGGAGCAGCTGACGCCGGTCCAGCCGGCGGAGCAAGGATCGTTACCGCTCCAGGAAGGAACTATCGACGCCGGATAGCGAACGCAGCTCAGGAATTCGAGCAGGGCGTCGACGCCGGCGGCGCACGGCGGGCCTGGGACGCTTTGACAGAAGAAATTGTTGCCGTACGTGAACGTTCCCCCCGCCGGGACGACGATCGCCTGAATCGCCCCGTCCAGCATATTGTTCTGCAGCCGCAGATCGTTCAACGGTAGCAGCCGGAAATCCGCCGGAATCGAGCCTACCAGTCTGTTGTCGTTGAGGCGTAGCGAGGCCAGCGACGGGCTGGAGATGGCGAGCCGCGGCGGAATCGTTCCCGTGAATTGGTTCCCGTGCAGCCATAGTTGCGTTAGCGACGCCATCTCCGCCAGATCGTGGAGAGTCCCGCCCAGCTGCGACGCCCCCAGCTGGTTGTTGGCCTCCAAAATGCGGAGATTTGGCCCCCCGAAGCCCGCCGGAATGGGCCCCGAGAGACGGTTATACGCCAGCCGCAGCTCCTGCAGACGCCGCAGCGCCGCCAGAAACGGCGGCACGGCGCCGGCGAGGCTGGCGTTGGTGAGAGAGAGACTCTCTAGGAGTGAGCAGTCCGCCAGCCCCGCCGGCAGCCCCCACGGTGCCAGCGCCGCGTTGTTGTCCATGATGAGCGCCACCAGCGCCGGCAGGGACGTCAAGAATTGGGGAGCCACCGACGTGAAGGCATTGTTGTCGACGTATATGAATTGCAGATCCGGCAGCCCCGCCAGCGGCGGCAGCTGGCCGCTGAGCTGGTTGCCCTGCACGGCGAGCGTCCGGAGCGCCCGCAGCTGCCCCAAACTCGCCGGCAGCGTCCCCCGCAGCCGCAGCCCGGCCAACTGGATCCCCGTCACCGCCCCGCCTCCGGCGTCGCCGCCGGAACACTGGATGTGCGCCCACTCGGCGCAGGCGTCGCCGCCCGCTCGCCAACCCAGTTCCGCCGCCTGAGCTCCGTCCAAGCTCCGCCTGAGCTCCTCCAGCACCGTCATGTCGCCGGCGTCCGTCGCCGCCATGGCGGCGCCGCCCCACTCCGCCGCCGCTAACACGCACACCACCAGCACCACCGCCGCCCGCTGCCCGCCTCCACAGCAGCTCCGCATCGTAACCTCCCGAGCTCCGCCTCCCCTCCTGCAACTGCTGCTGCTTCTTTTCCGCTCAAAATCCATCGCAGGAAGCTCCTCCTTCATCATCTCCCGTTTCTCTCATCCATTCTCCACAGCTGCAATTATAACTCTCGAGGCGCTACGCCTCGGCCCCTCTTGCAGCTGCTGCTTCACCTCCCGTTACACTCATCGTCCGCTCTCGAGCTACCCTTTCTTCTCTTCCGCTCGAAATCCACCGCACGTCCCTCCTTATCACCTCCTTCACCTCCTCCCATCACCTCCCATTTTACTCATCCGTCCCTTCGCACGCACCAGCTCTCACATGCTCCCACCTCGGAATCCGCCGCTCCAGCCGCTTCGCTTCATCTCGACTCTAACGCAAAATGCAAAGAGCTCCTCTCTTTCTCGCGCCCTCCGCACGCTTTTGATTCACATTGCCTGCAGTGACTATCTTTTCGCGACTCTCTCTTTCATCGCCGACAAGGTCGATGTGAGTCCTGAGCTATCAGTCCGTGGCGGGAGGGCCCTGGGTATGTCCAAAGCCAAGCAGCAGATGGGTAGCGTATAAGCAGATGGTGAACTTGGACATCCGGGAGAGTCAGGCAGCACGGCGTACGAAATGGCAGAACAGATGAGTCCTTAAGTATGCTGGTTGCTTTAGGAGTGAAGGAGTTTCGATAACATTACACTCCACAACAAGAACTTTTTTTTTTCGTATAACGTGATTTATACGGATGTGTGATTTTTTAAGGTTTTGACTCTCTTACGTTCACTCTCTCTTATTAAATCAACGTTTAGCATTAGAGGTCTGGATGGTTCATACGTTTGGTACGAAATGAAACATTTTTACAGCTTTATTCACAAGTTTGTAAAAGTAAGCCATATGTTTTCTTGTCCATCTCTTTGTATCTAGCATGATGGATCGAGTTCTTCGTGTGACCTTGAATGTACTATCAAGTCATTGGGATTCTTGCCGTGACATCTTGCACCGCAATACTCTGTGTGATGCCTATCTAAATGCAACACAGATTGTGTAGCTACCTTTCTTAAGCTAAGTTTCAAAGTTATGGAGAATCAGTTGAGTCTGTAAGAGAAACGAACTTTTGACTGAGACAGGGAAGATGTAGACACCTTTAGAGGTGATCAATCAAATAGAGCTCAGATGTTGCTTATTCTAGCTTGTTTATTATCTTTTATTTTGTTAGATGTATAGAATTTGTTTAAAATAGCTTTAATATTCTATTTTCCTTCCATGATATTAGACCAAGAGACTTCTCCTATGTTTTCAAAAACAATGAGATACCTACCATGAGGAGCCATTCTAGTTTAAAAGTTCTTCCCCTAACACAATGGCTTTGATCCCTTGCAGCTTCTCTAACTCTTACATATTAAAGTTCCATTATACCACTATCCAATCACTAGGCCCTTTGTAGGGTTGTCATGGGGCATCCTCCCAACATCTTTGCAAAACATTGTATTACTACCCATCGTTACAATAGATGGTAGATTCTTCTCAATTGTGTGCTTCAATGAGGAAGCTTTGATGGCAAGCTAGAACTAGTAGAGGAATGAAGCTATATGTTGGGTGCACGCCCAACATATAGCTTCATTCCTCTAGACTTGAGCTCCATGAAGAGGGCTTCTCTGGCTTGCTCAACAGTGGAATGCTACCCAATGGAACCCTTCACATCCATATCAAGGTTGCCTCCCCTACTCTCCCCAACCGTTGCAATCTCAGTCTTACACTTGGGGAGTGGATGGGGAGTGTGAACAACTAAGGACGTGGGCACATGGGCCTCAACCATGGCCTCAAATGTATACAAGATAAAATCATCTAAGGAGAAGGCCTCCAAACCCATGTACAGTTGCCCCACGGCAAAACCGTTTGCCGTCCTTGGTGAATTGAGCATGCGGTATTCATCATTATAAAATAAAAACAAAAGAGATACAATATGTCACAACATGTATGGACATCAATATGAGAATAAAAACAACATGGTTCCATGAAGGACTGCCTCATGGACGTAATGCTTAATGTGAACTGAGATGGAAATCAAATGCCTACAATGAAATAGACTATAGTGCCCCATGACGGATCTCCCACAAGGCTAGATGGATCATGGGACCTCCTGCTCTAAACTATGACGAGTCTATGCATCCTTCTCATCACCATGAGAGCACTCATCATCATCACTAGAGTGGGAGGGGGAGTCATCTGCACTCTCATCCTCATCCTCATAATCTGGATCATCCTGGTCGTATGAGGAGAGTGATGTAGAGTGTGAGCAAGGCCAAGGAATGTGAGGATGAGGAGCAAAGGGCCAAGGGTGTGAGCGCAGTGGTGGGAGAACATCCTCAGGCAAGACTCATGAAATGAACTCCTCTAACTACTGCACTCTATCCTCTACATGATGGAGCTACAAAGTGTCTTCTGATGCACATGGAGTGCTACCGATTTCCATTCCACATAAGAAGTTTCTGCATGGTGAAGTCTCCATGTGAGACTAGCAATATGTGCTCATGTTGCTGCCAATGCTATCTCACTTTTAAGAACTCTAGTGTAAGTACCAAAATTCTCATGTATAAGAAGGTCTATGAGGTGCTAGACAATGGATGGAAGGGGTGGCGACATAGAGGATGATGCTCCTGGAGTGGATAAGGAAGGAAATACTGGATGGGAGAATGGATGTGGTGGAATTGAAGGGTGTATCGGTACCAAGAGTGGAGATGATCCTGTTGGAGGGGTGGTGGGATGGAGGGGGCATCATTGACAAGGGTGGAGGAGGTGTCAATGATGAGGGTGGAGGGGGTGTCAGTGATGAGGTTGCTGCCTGTGCATGGTGGTGCACTTGCATATATAAGTATTCATAGAGTGACTTGAAGGCCGTTGCATTCACATCCCATTATCCTCTTTGTGCCTCCATATAGTGTTGCATGGTAAGTGCATCTTGAAGAGTAGGAGTGAGATTCCCTCTCATGAAGTTTGTTAATAACAACAATGCATGAGTGTTAGCAATATCATGTATGATATGGCTTAGAGACTCAGCTAGGTTGCTCAACTCCTGATCCATGGCAAGGTCTCTAGGATGTGGCATGAGAAATTCCTTTAAAGTGGCATCCCATCCCCATAGCTTGCCTTACATCTCCTTCTTAATGGTTGTGGTGAGGCCATGCATAAGGTTAGGTGGGTACCAAAGAGGTGATGCCCGTTGCAAGGAGTTCCTCTCAATGGCATCCTTAATTACCTCATTTTGTGTGTGAAGGCGATGGTTGAGGGATGTGATATAAGTATTAGGGAGGTATAGGGAGGTCCACTTCTACCCATCAAGCTATGGGGGAGAAGGAAGACAAGGCTTGCATGAGAGGAGCTAGAGGTGGATCAAGAGATGTGGGAGGCCAAATGGTCAATGTGGGTGAGTGGGGTGACACAACGGTGGTGTTGTGTAGGAAAGTATCTCAGAGGAAGGCAGGTGGAATTTGTGGGGATGTCAGGGGTAGAGATGCCAAGTAGAGAGCTAAAGAAGGAGTGGGGCAAAGTGATTCAATGTGTCCACTAGTTTGAAGGGTGGAGTTATCCATCAACATTGAGGAGCTCGTGAGGAAGAGGAGGAAATGAGATGTGGTGGCGAGAGATTATAAGTGCATGTGATAGGGTGTGCTGGCTTGGGAGGGGGGTACTTTGTGGTTGGCAAGGACTGCACAGTAGAGGGAGGTGTGGAAGAATTAGATAGCGGAGGTGGAAGGTTGGTTGAGCGAGGGCACTTTCTAGGTGAGGTAGGGGGGAAGAGGGGTCCTTTTAGATAGAGTATGGGAAAGAGATGGTGGTTCGGATGAAGATGGTGTATGAGAAGGAGTTGGTGTATAGGAATTGGAAGATGGTGGTATAAGTGAGAGGATAGGGATAGAGGTAATGGGTGGTGTTGGGGGTTGAGTGGGAAGTAGAATATGTAGGGAGTCGATGTGGGTGGAAGGAGATTAGATGGTGGTAGAGGTGGGGATGGTGGGATCAAGGTACTCTGTGAGGATGTCGTTGGAGACAAGAGTGCAGTGATTAGGGGCGGTGTTGCAAATACAACGGACGGTGGTGGTGAGAGGAGTATAGATAAGTTCAACAAAAGGATAGGCTTTCAGTGGGCAATACATGAGAGAGCATCAAAGTATGGGGTTGAAAGGTATTGGCCTTAGGAAGGTGGTATTGAAAGAGGCAATAGAGGGAGGGATCCGTCTCGATCTTATTGATTTTGATGCGATGGTAGTCTCGAGGATTGGCATTGGGATACAATCTTAAATATGTGTGGATAGATCCACTGTACCCAAAATTGGTGGGGGGTTTGTCCAAGTGGAATGCGGATTCCCAATCCGGGGAGAGTGATGGGACAGTGGAAGAAAATGGAAGATAGAGGTGAAAATTCCAGTACCTTTATAAATGTAAGCATGAGGGGCGCTTGGGAAGAAGACACTGTCTTTGAGCGAGGTGCGCGCGAGATAACCTTTTGTGTCGAGTGGTCATGTGGCAAGGATATGTTTCCTCCTCTTCCTCTTCCAAGCTGAGATGCATGAGAGTAGAGAATGGGGGAGGAGAGATTAGAGGGGGTTTCAATGTCGAGGAATCAATGGGATCTAATGAAGAGGCAATGGTGGGAGGTGGAAGTGATGGCGAGGCTACCATGGATCAAGTTAAGGAAGTACTCAAGATGTAATGAAGAACGGTAGGGAAGAGACAAGAGAGAATAGAGCTGGAGTGGTTTTAATGGCAAGGTGACATAGGGGAATAGATGGAGGGCTGGTGTTGATATATTAGGGTACCAAGGGGAATAGACATGGGCAGTGGAGCGAGTAGAAGTGGAGGTATTGTTGATGGAGGGGAATAGATGAATGGGTGGTGTTGATATCAGTGTACCAAGGGGAATAGATGTGGGTGATGGAGCGAGTAGAATTGGAGGTAGTGTCGACATTGAGGCAAATGTGGGAGGTGGAGTTGATGGTGAGGAACGGAGAAGTGAGATGGATACAAGGCCGATGATTGAGGAGAATTCAATATGGTCTCCAATTTGAGATGTGTCTCAAGGAGTTGAAGTAAGCGTTCCACCCTTATATCCACAATAGGACAGGATATGTTGGAAGGAAGGGGAATCGATGAAGATGAAGAATTGAATACCATGGAAGTAGAAGCATCTACTATTGCAAGTGTTGAAGTCATCGGTTTAAAAAAGAGTTGATGCTATGATGTTTTTGGGAGGAGAGAGTGCAGATACTCACATTTCGGATGAGCTCTCCATGTTGATACTAGATAGTATATGAGGGTGAGTATGTACCACTGAGAAAGAGATGTGTTGTTTCCAAGATGGTGAGAGTAATGGAAAGGTCCTAGACAAGTTTGAACTTGAAGGGCTGCTTTTGGACACACGTTATTATGGCGGGTGTTGATCACACTGAGAAGGGTGGAGCTCATGTGCTCATTAGCCCGATGTTGTTGTAGACCAAGAAGAGGGGCATTTAAAGCCATCTATCAAAGACCCAGAACACCCATTTCATTGGTGTTCTCATTATTGATAGCCCAATCTCTGTCTCTATTCTATTGTCCCTGATACACCTTCACAATCACCACTTCTTGCTTTGTGAGCTACTAAATAATGTAGAACTTCTTCATGGTAATGAATTTGGATCTGGTGAGGCTGGAAACCAAGAGATGGAAAGGGAATTTTAGAATTGGGAACATCATGCTGGAGTTTGAGGGTTTCTCCAAAGGAACCTCATTGAAGCAACCCATCTAAGGTAATTTCGCTAGTGAAACCACTTTTAAGTAAGCCTTCCAAGGTAGTTTTGCTAGCGAAACTACCTTGGATAACACTTTTAAAAGTGACATAACTTTCACATCCAATTTCCAAATATAGTCATTTAGCCACTCAAGTTAATAAAAAAATGCCATTTGAGCACATGTATGGGGTTATATTTTGCAAAATATTGCATATACAATCTTAAATCTTAAATACATTTTATGAGAGTTGATATATAAGCCCATGTTAATACTTATTTATAGTAATTTTAACTTCTTATCCATAAATGTCTTGTTTAAAAACACTAGAAAGCTCTTGTCATTAAATGTGTTTGATAAGTAATTCTATATATATAATATTATTACATTAGAGTGATTGTTAGGGATATTTCTTAAAGAAATTATTTTTCAATAATCTTTTTAGGTAATAACAAGGGTACAAAGGATGTCTATAAACAATAAAATTTACGTTATGTGAAAGTGAATGAGTAACTATTCTGTATATGTTTATGATGATAAAGGGATCTAGTTTTAGTAAAAATAAAAGTGTTAAAACCAGGTTTCCTAAATAAATATCATTTTTTAAATCTCTTAAAAAACACGCTTAGATAAAACATGTTCATAGTTTTTTGCTCATACAAGAGACGCACTTGAGAAATGAGGATCACATTATAGATGGATGGTGACAAACTTTTGGTGACAAAGTGTATATTAAGAGAGTTATGACAAGCATTATACGATGGTGATGGCAAAATAAAAGGTTGGTAGGAAGCTTAAGCATTGGTGGCAAGGAAACGAGCGTTGGGAACAACTGGACATTGGAATTAACAAGCAATGCCATGATTGTTGATGAGAGGAGAAAATCTTGACTTGATGATGGGGCTGAAGTTGGTGATGAGTAGTGATGAGGGGATAAGATTTGGAAGTGACGCACCAGCTTGGGTACGAGAGTGAAGTTGTAGAAGCAATGTCAATGTCATAAATTGGTGATGAGCGAAACTTGGTGAATGACCTGCAAAGTGGGTTGGTGATGAGCTGAGCTTGTAGAACTCTGGTGATGAGGGAACTTGGTAAGACAAGGCAAGAATTTGGTGACGAGGTGATAAGTTTGGTGACGAGAGTTAGTGATGAAATATTGGTGACAAAGTTATGAGAAAAGCCGGTGAGATGAAGAGGTGTTGGTGACGAAGTATTAGTAACGAAGTTGGTGATGAAGAGCCAGAAGAAGTTTGGTGACAAGAAGTTGGTAACAAGGAGTTGGGGTAGTCACAAAGATCTTGAAGAATTTTACTTACTAGAAGTTGGTGACAAGGAGTTAGTGATGAAGTTGGTGACAAAGAGCCGGTGATGAGGAGTTGGTGATGAAGTGTTGGCGATGAGGGCTTTGGTAACAAAGTTGGTGATGAAGAGCTAGTGGCAACCGAGTGAAGAGCTGGTGATTGTTGGGTTTGTTAGCATTAGAGAATGGTAAACCTTGTAGGGTTGATTAGGGTGGGAATGAACGGCCACTTGGCATTATTGCATGCATGCATTGATGTGTACAAGAGCAAGGTGGTGCTCTAGAAGGTGTCTCTTGCCTTCTCCATTTATCTAGGAAGAAGGACGACTTCTGGCTTTAGATGAGAGTCATTTAGTGGTGTTGTCTAGTGAAGGATCATTGGAGCCCACAATCGGCATTTCTCCCTCCCTCTTACTTGTCTTGGTGGTTAGCCACCCTCTTGCTCGTCTTGGTGGTTAGCCAACCGTTATATACGGTGTCTTCTTCAAGCTTCTTCTTATCCTGGATGATTAGAGGTGCGTGTCACCTTTTATCAGAGTTGTGTGCTCATATTCATGATGGTGTGTCTCAGCTTGTGTGGCTCTTACTATTGAGTGCTCGATTATGTGTCGAGATCATAGTTTTTTTATAAACTACAACAAGCTTGCTCGGCTGAGCAGTTAGGTCTCTTGCATGTACTCCATTGTCATAGAGATTTTGGCTTTTTCAAATAAGATCATTACTTTGAAATTACATGTGCATTATTGCTTCTCATCTTGAGTAAAACTTCATACTCTTATCTGAACAATTGGTATCAAATCCACTTTTCTGAGAGCTTGTGAGGAGTAGTGGTCCAGCCAAGAGTTTGAGCATTCATGCACTTGAGAACTCAAGGACTCAACATATAGAGGAGCATACATAGGAGATCACCACATTTTGAAATTGTCAAGGTTCCTAGTGCTCTTAGGAGACCTCGAATGTGCATGTAGGAGGAAAGCTTCTACATTAGACATGCTTGCAAGTTTGTGTGGACAATTGCTATTACAGTAAATGATGGATTCCTTCACAAAGACAACCAGAGGACTTCTTGACACATCTGTAGTAAAGAATGGTCAGAACTTCCTTCCTATAGTTATGTGGATGGCTCTTATTTATGGAAAAGGGCCTATGGAGTGTTATATTTGGCTTTGACAGAAGCCATCCAACAATCAAGGCCTTGAGAATATGCAAGTGTGGGATGCCAAGAATGAGAAAGCTCTCTGTCTAATGGGAAGAGCTCTTGGGCTTGAATACTTTCACCACGTGGACGTCACAAAGACAAACATCAGAATTGGAGTCTGTTAGAAACTCTGTTTGGATCTAGAGTCGAGAACTCTAAGATGATTCTTTTAAAAAAACCATTTGGATTGTAGATGGGAGAGGGGGATTTACTAGCAGTGCATCCTAATCGAATGCAGTCTATCATGAAGCAATTGCAAGATCTCTTGGTTCGAATTAATGATGATGATGCGAAAGCAATTTTACTCACTAGTCTTCCCTCCAGGTATGAGCAACATTTTCAGTAGTATATTTGATTTTAGTCGTGTCCTACCCTCCTGGTTTATCAGGGGATTGTTGGGTTTGTTAGCATTAGAGTTGCAAGGTGATGGTACTTTGACGCGATGATTATGCTTTTTGAGCTCTAGTGTGAGCAACATTTTCAATAGTATATTTGATTTCAATCGTGTTCTACCCTCCTCAGTTTATGGGGGGATTGTTGGGTTTGTTAGCATTAGAGAATGGTAAACCTTGTAGGGTTGATTGGGGTGGCAATGAATGGCCACTTGGCATTATTGCAGGCATGCATGGACATGTACAAGAGCAGGGTAGTGCTCAAAAAAGTGTCTCTTGCCTTCTCCATTTATCTAGGAAGAAGGATGACTTCTGGCTTTAGGTGAGAGTCATTTAGTGGTGCTGGCTGGTGATGGATCATTGGAGCACATGGTCGGCAGTTCTCCCACCCTCCTGGTCATCTTGGCAGTTAGCCAACCATTATATATGGCATCTTCTTCAAGCTTCTTCTTATGCTACATGATCAAAGGGGTGTGTCAACTTTGATCAAAGCTATGTGCTCATATTGCATGGTTGTGTGTCTCAGCCTATGTGGCTCTTACTATTGAGTACTGGACTATGTGTCGAGATCATAGTTTTTCCTGTAAACTACAACAAGCCTAGTCGGGCTGGCCTCTTTGCATGTACTATGTTGTCCCAGATATTTTGGCCTTTTCAAATAAGGTCATTACTTTGAATTTATGTGTGCATTATTGCTTCTCGTCTTGAGAAAAATTTCATACTTAACAGTGATGATGAGTTGGTGACGAAGAGTTGGTGATGAGGGCTTTGGTGACAAAGTTTGTGATGAAGAGTTTATAAGCAAATTGATTGTTGACCAAAATTGAGAATGGCCACCTGTGATACCAAACGCAAATTGAAAATTCCAACATCGTGGAGAACAACCATCAATGATACCAAAGTTCACAAAGTGAACCAAGTAATACCAAGACGGGAAAAATTGTGCCCCAAATGTATTGGAAGAGAGGGAAATTAACACTGAGTAATACAAGAAAGTGACAATTGTTCCCAAGCGATCTTTAAGGTGAGGGGTGGTGTTAAGGGGTGGGGTATCAAGTGTGTTTTGTCAAGTGAGCCAAGTAGATGGAGGGGTGTGGGGAGGGGAGGGGAGGGGTGGATTCTTAGAGAGGAATGAGAAAAAGAATGGGAAAGGGAGGAGGGGGTGACGTTTGCCTAATGAGTGAGGGAAAGTGAAGCAATGGTGGGGGTTTCCTGAGGGTAAAGGAAGGAGGGAGGGTGGAGGGTGCAAAATTGGAGGCGTTTACCCTATGGGAAATGGAAGGATTGGGGGAAGAGGGTGCAAATTTGGTGGGGTGGGATCGATGGGTAAGGGAAGGAGTGGGGGAAGAGGGTGCAGTGGAGATGGTAGAGGGAGGTGAGAAGGGTGTCCATGAGGGAGGATAATGTAGTCAAAGAGGCGAGGGTGGAGGAGGGGACGAGGAAGGGGCAGTGGAAGGTGAGGGGTGGGAGTGGGGGGAAGTGGAAGGTGAGGAGGTAGGGAGGTAATGAGGTGATGAAGAATAAGAGAAATTCCCTTAAAAGGAGAGAACATTCTCCCCTATACCCATCAAGTTGGTTTGTAAGCGTGAAGTAGGCCAATTAGGCACCCAAAAGAACCTCGTGCCATTGTTGGGGAATCTCATTGCAAATTTTTAAGATCATCTTGCTCAACACATTATTTGTGCTTTCTGCTTGCCCATTGGCTCTAGAATAATAGGGACAAGATCATCGATGAAAGATTTTATACCTCTTTAGAAGCTGTGAGATGACATCATTGATGAAATGTGTACCCGAGCCATTCATAACTCGAGGGGACAACCATACCTTGTGAACACGTGCTCATAGAGGAATATGGAAACTATATTTGTAGTGTCATCAGTGGCTGCCTTGGCCTCCACCCATTTGATAGCATAATCTGTGGCAACTAAGATGTATTTCTGACCATGGCTAGTGTGATAGGTCCCATGAAATCTAGTCCCAACACTCAAAAGGAGCCCATGACTCTTCAAGAGAGAGTGGATTGTGGTTGAGGCTATTCGGTCTAGGGCCTATCCTTTGGTAGGCATCATATTGTTTTACAAAGGTCTTGGCATCTCCAAAGAGGTAAGGCCACCATAGCCTAGATTATAGTATCTTCCTTGCTGTGACAAGTGTTGAACAATGTCCACTTGCTGGTCCAGCATGTGCATCTTCTAGTATGTGTGGAATTTCATGGGGTTTGACCAACCTCCCAAGAATAACATTTCTAACCATCTGGTATAATTCTCCGTTTATCATTTGATATGATCCACATCTGAGAAGAAGGGTGAGGTTTGCCTTGTTGTCATTCCTTTCGAAAAGGTACCTATGGAAAGAAGGGTGGCTACATGCTCGTACCATTATGGAGTGGCTTTTACTTTGGAATAGGGAAGCATCTAGTAAATCATCAGGAATTTTGTCTTCTGTGCTAGGTTCCCCAAACTCTATTCTTGAGAGGTGGTCTACTACAAAGTGTTGCTTCCTGGTTCAAATCACCACTTCAAAGTCAAACTCTTGAAACAATAATAAACACCTTTGTACCTTTCCAAAAACCATAGTCTTGTTAAGGAGTAATGATTGATTACCATGATGAATTTTTTTACCAAAAGATAATGCCTAAATTCTTGCAAAGCAAATACTATTGCTAACCC
This sequence comes from Dipteris shenzhenensis, assembly GCF_047967505.1. Classification (NCBI taxonomy): domain Eukaryota; kingdom Viridiplantae; phylum Streptophyta; class Polypodiopsida; order Gleicheniales; family Dipteridaceae; genus Dipteris; species Dipteris shenzhenensis. The sequence continues at coordinate 24,143,586 of NC_141619.1, forward strand.
TTCCCTCTCTGTGGTGCAATAGTTTGTCTCAGAGGAGTTGAGTTGTTGACTAGCAAAATATATAGGGAGGTCTAGTGGTCCTTCATATTTTGGTTGTATGAGTTTCACCCTACAACCTTATTGCTTGTATCCATGTGGACATGAAACACCTTATTTGTGTCTAGGTTTACAAGTATAGGGGCACACACCAATGCCCTCTTGAGTGTGTCCAATGCTTGTTTTTGTCTAGGACCATAATGGAAGGGAACACCATGGTGAAGTAGCTTTGTCAGAGGGCATGCTATATTTGCAAAGTGCCTAATAAAGTTTTTGTGGTAGCCGGTGTGCCCAAGGAAGGCTTGCACTTCCTTGATATCATTCGCGGGCTCAATTGTGAGAACTACCATGATCTTCTCTTGGTCAAGGCACATTCCCATATAGGATATTATGTGACCCAACAATCTCCCTCTTGTAACTTGAAAGTCACACTTAATTGGGTTGAGCCTGAACCCAGCCATTCTAAATTTTTTGAAACATAGAAGCAAAAGATAAAGGTGTTCTTTTAGGGAAAATACTTTTTCTTCATACCTCTTTCCATTTTTGTAGGCAAATTCATGCAAGAACACCTGCATGAAGTCAGTGAGATGTTCGTGGAATGCTTGGGTGATGACTCTTTGGAATGTCGATGGTGTGAACACCATCTTCTTCAACTTGTATGTACCCCATGGAGTCACAAATGCTATTTTGTCGTGGTCTTCCTCTGCAATGGATAACTACTTGTATCCACTAATCCCATCCATGAGCATAATGAATGTCCTACCACATGCTTGAGCACTTGATTCATGAAAGGGAGTGGAAATCCATCCTTGACAATTGCTTCATTCAATGCTCGATAATCCACACAAACTTGGAATTTTGTAGTAGTCTTTTTATTGGGCATAATGACTTGGTGACAATCGTTATGAATGCTCAACTGGTACTATGAGTCCAATAGTCTCCATCTTCACGAGTTTCTCCTTGACTGCTTTGGCATGATTGAAATTCATGCACTAAGTTTTCTTTCGAACAAGGTTGGTATCAGGCTTGAGGGGGGTATGCGATGCATGTCGATGTCCTTTGGGACTCTAACTTGGTCCTCATAGGACCAATTGAACACATCTTTAAAGTCTTGGAAAAAGGTCTTCACTGTCTCCAAGTTCCCTCAAACCCAATTGCTGATGAAGATGTGTCTTGCGTTCTAAGGACTACCCAAGTTTATTTCTTTAACCATGTCCTTCCCATATGCTCCCAATTATTTTCCTTCCCTTGCTGCCTCTTCTAGTATTTATGTTTCATGAGCTAGAGCATACTTTATGGGAGAATCCCCCACTCTCTCTTTGCACCATTTTGAAGGAAAATCCTCTACAGTCAAGGCAAGAGAAAGGGAAGCCACCTTTTCTTTCCCCTTATATGCTTTTATTTGTTTGGGAGCCTTCAACTTTCTTCTGAGAATTCTTCTGAGAGATTGCAGTTGTTGGGGTACCTCAGAGAGCTCCACCATGTTGACTCCCACCATGTCCAAGACTATGAGCCAATATAGCAAATCTGATTGACTATCCAATCGCCATTCCACCATTTCATCTAGTCCAATGGCTTCTGGATCTACTTTTGGCACCACTTTTGCACTCCATTGTTTTCATTGCACATTTCAGGAACACCCCTGTCATTCCATTGGGCTTCACTTACATTATCAAGGGCCACCTCAAGCATTCCACGTCCACCTCAAGCATTCCACGCCCACAAGGTACCATGAGTTGGTCTAATCCCTAATCATGGATCACATGGGCCACTCTTAACCATGGATAACCGATGAGCAAGGGGTAGGGATCTTGTGACCTTTCCATATACCAACAACAAAATTCATAATGAATGTCAATACATCCAATGCATCTTTTCTCCTTTGACCCATCCAAGGGGTCACACTATCTGTTGATCTATAAGAAAAAACACAAAAGGAGAGGGATTGGTGATAAGTAACCCTATCCTCTCCTTGGTTGTCTCTAGGAGGTTGTTGACCCCTGAACCACCATCCACAATCACTCCCTTGATGAGAAACCCTTCTTAAAAATTGTGAGTTTGGGGACAGGAGCATCAGCCAATTTGGGACATGAGAGACACATCAACACTTTCTTGAGGGGCAAAGAGGTCACTTCCTGTATCATCTAGGTCATCCTTTTTGGGGATCTTAGTGTCCCCCATTTCTTGGCTAATCTAGCTAGCTCATTTGATGACTTTGGGGCTCAAAGCTCAGAGTTTGGGGATAGGTGTTTGTAGGCCATGCATTGGTTAGGGAGGCTTCCACCCCATTGCACACCACTTCTTCTTGAGCTTGCCTTCTTCTTTCTATGATTCTTCTTTAAGCATTGAGTTCTACCCACCACAAGGTAGGTTGGGGAGGGACTGCACTTTTGGGTGGAATAGCTCACAGAAAGGGGACCTCACTCGAATGGGGAGACTCAATATCAATCACATGGATGTGCATTGTTGCCATAGTGTATGGAGAAGGGAGACGAGTGGGAGCTCAAAAGGGGAAGGGATTAAAGAGAAATGGGGTGTGCAAGGGAGAGAGAAGGTAGTGTAGAAGACATGGATGATGGAAGCAATGGAGCATGTCTATGAACAACACATGGGACAAATGAAGAGACCTCTTGCATAAACAAAGATGGGTTTGGAAGGAGGCTAGTTGGGTTTGGAAGGAGGCTAGTTGGGGTGTTGTGTGTGTCGCATCAAACAATTTCCCTCCTTTTATTTCCAAAGGAATCCTCAATTAATTGTGTCTCCCAACATGCATAGTGTGGAGAGGGCATCTTCCATGTGCACAAGGGGGTTACACCTCTACACCCCTCTCAACACAAGGAATAGAATACTTTGAAATGTTGATATTATCTCCAAAATGGGAACTAGATCCCCCATATACTATCAATGTAGATGACATGGATGGATGACAATTCAAGCAAATTTTAGAGAATGACAATGTGGATCTTCGCCAAAGAATTTTGCAACTCAGTTCAGAATTGTTACCACAAAAGAATAACTTGAGGGAAGAAATCCAAGAGGAAGACATGCCACACAATGTCTTTACAAGTGAGGCAGATAGTGTTCCTCTTCAAGAATCACAAGTCACTACAAGTGAGGCCGATACTGTGCCTCTTCAAAATCACAAGTCAACAACATTGACAACTCTACGGCTCTAGGGACACACCCCCAAAAATGTCTCTAGTGACACTACAACAAACTGCCATACAAGAAAAAGATCAAGATTCCACATGGGCACATGGGAGTCAACTATATGACCAATACAAGCAAGGTAATTGCACATTCCAAATCATACAACATCGCAGTCACACAGCAATTGCAACAATGGTCACAATTATTTGCTAGAATGACATCAGATGAGTGGCAACAAGAAATGGAAAGACAGGTTTTTCCATCACTCCCAACCAAGTTTCAAAATGCCAAGACTAAAATTAATAAGCTCAAGGAAAGCATGGAAGAGAAAATGCAAAAACAAATCCTTGTACAAAATGATCTAGCTAAAAGTAGGAAGGATGCCCTACGAGCTACAAATTTTCTCCAAGAAAAACACCTACAGCTATTTGATGCCTTGAGTAGAAAGGAAGACGTCAAGATATCCCTCTCCCAAATTCAAGTCTCTAATAATGATCTAAAAAAGGAAATGGTGCACTTAAACAAAATCCTACTTCGTAAAGAGGATCAGATCCATAGACATAAAACAATGAGCTATAGCACACTCTCAAAGAAGGTAAACATCACATTCAACCCCTAGAGGAGGAATGCATAGCATCTATGGAGGCAATTGTGAATACCAAAGCAAAACCGGATGCTCAAGAACAAGTGATACTCCAATTCCACGTGCTTAATGTGATCAATTGCCAAGGTAACCAAAAGCAGCTCAACAATTGAATAGTCTAAAGCTTGCCCACACTTCAACACTTTGTAAGTATAAACAAAATTACATAGAGCTGCAAAGTCAAAAGAAAATAATTTCCAAGTTGGAACTTAACTCTTGAGTCAAGCCAATGATGATGTGGATGAGTCAACACAAGATCTATTGCTACAGGGCATCAATACATTATACCAAGATCTTGTTGTAGACCTCCGGTAAGAGCATCACCTTGAAGGAAGAATACACATTCAATGGAAACACTTGCAACTCAATATTCTTCATGTAGTATCAGACCAGGACAGTGAGCATAAAGACTCTCCAAGAACTATGCCACGAGATGGATGAGGGCGAGTGAAATGTGTTCTATCTCTCAATGCATGCAAATCTCATACGGTTAAAGCTTGATGCAATACTTCAAGATGAGTGCTTGATGGTAATCCTCCTCTTTGGGTAGTAGCCGCAAACTCCTACCCTTACTGCAACAATCACCATCAACTTCCCTAGGATATAATTCCCAGACATATCCTATATTGAACTAATAGTGCCTACCAAAAGTGACAAAGATCTACCCAAGGAATATGTGGTCTACCTTCAATCTAAAATCCCATATCTTGCCACTCTCTTTTTTTATCTTCTCACATCCTCACTACCTCTAGTAACATCCTCTATACCTTTCTAGAAATCCATGCTAACCCATATTCATTGCCATGCCTCTTCGCCCATGCCTCTCAACACTACCTCTGAATCCTCGACACACACCCCTAATGGGGGCAGTAGTCCACCCCTCACATCGGAGTGGGTTGGACTACTGCCCAAAAGAATGTCAACATCAAACATTCTATTTGAATAATAGTACTAATTATCGATCCATCTCGTGATCTTCTTCAAGTCAAGGTCGCAACCTAGGAAGGGGGTTGGTTGAGGAACTTCCTGACTAGTCTATCATCGTTTCATCAAACCTGTTCTTCCCAAAGGCTTCAATTAAACCCTTCAATTGCAAGAAGGCATTGAAATCATGTTTCTCTGTGTATAGAATTAGCATTACCTGTGAAAGAATCACTTTCTCTGCAAAGGATTTTGGTCTATTCCCATTCGCCCAGATGTACTTGCACATCGGATATGACAAGGAGTTTGTCTTGTCATATTTAGTTATAACTACACACCCATTTCCCTGTTGAGTGGTGACTGTGATAGTCATGTTAAGAAAATTTGCTCTTATGCCAATCATCTGGCCATTTGGGTCTAGGGATTTAGTGTTTGTTGTTTCCTTTATCTCTAAGAATTGTAGGGGGTAGATCCACCATGGGTCCCCATTGCCCCTATGCATCGGGTCAAAGAATGAAGTAGGTGATTCCACGTTTATCATAAGTATATCATCCATGCACCTATAAACATTCTTAAATTTTATGAGTAAGTCCCATTGGTCTAGTTTCCAAATACAAAGCATTGCTCTAAAATCTTACCAGAAAAGGTAAAGATTGCACCACAAGGGTGAGCATGAAAAACCCATCGGGATGCCAGGTATATGTTTAAACACGTCTCCTCCCAACCTAATATTCATGTTTCCTAATAGCCAATCGCTTATTTCAATGCACTTTTCTATTGATAGGCATAACCTCGCTTTGGGTTTTCTATCGGTCCAAGTAACTCACTTCTTGTTGAAGTGAACACAAATATATTGTTGATTTTGTTTCTCAAATGCACATGCAATCACTTGTTTCATGACCTACTTGAGGCCACATTCCCCTTCCAAGGAGATATTTTCATAACACTTCCCAATGTCAGCAGTAAACACCGAATGAACCTTCTTGGGTAAGTTACGCTTAACTTCATAAATTGAGTTTTTGATTTAGGATGTACAAATCGAGATCCTTGTGCTGTTCCAAATCTCCTTCTGGAGATCACTAACAGCCCTCATAATTGGGTCCATACATCCTCTCTCTCTCTCTCTCTCTCTCTCTCTCTCTCTCTCTCTCTCACTCACACTCACACACACACACACGAGAGCACACACATGCGTGCATGTAGTTGTCCATAGATAGGGAAATTGATATCTTTCATATGCATATGTTGCTTCACATGGTCAATCAAGAGGATGGTTGCATTATTTCTATTATTTTGATGTACGTCAACTATTCCTGTGTTTCTTTTTACACATTATGGTTGACTATTGGAAAACTAAATCTATTCCTCTCTCTTTTTTTGCCCAATATAAATTGAGTATTTGAAAACTAAATCTATCCTTTGAACTAACTCCAATGGCCTCCACATCTTACATCTTGCATTCAACCTTAATCAAGGATTTAAAAATTACAATTTTTTTAATATAATGCATATTTTTTAATTAAAAAAGGCATCTAGTGTTCTGAATGCAAAAAGGCATTCTTTTAAGCAGTTGGAGGCAACCGATTGGCTAACCAAATATCTTGCGGTCCACAAAAATACCGCACGATATATATGAAAAACACCACACGACAAAACCAAACACCATGCAGTACATGTGAAAAACATCGTGTGGTATAGAATGGTAAATTTTGTGCCATGTGATTGGTGACTTTGGACACGTGGTTGTGACTTTGGACATGTGTTCCATCGAGGTCCTTCAAATACCATGTTGTTAATAGAAACCGTACGGTACTTTTGTGTAAATCTATAAAAGCGCTTCTTTCCGCATTTTTCCTCATTTGTTGCCAAAATCTTGCCCTCTTATCATCATGATCACCTTCTATTTAGTAATTGTTTCACTTTATTTTGTTACTTTTGTGTGTCTTAGTCAGGCTAGGTGATGGCCCACTTCGGCCAACCAAAATCACCTTCCCTTGGCTGACACGTAGGTTGAGAGAGAGAGAGAGAGAGAGAGAGAGAGAGAGAGAGAGAGTTGCATGTTTATGCATGTCAATCGGGCCACCTAATGGCACACTTCAGCCAATCAAAATTGTCTCACCTTTGCTAACATGTGATACTAGAGAGATACTAAGAGAGAGAGATAGAGGCACAGAGAGAGATAGAGAGATGCATGTTTTAGTGTGTCAGTGGGGCAAGGTGAGGCCAGTTAGTTTGATCGAAATTGCCTCACCTTGGTTGACATGTGATGAGAATGAGAGAGAGAGAGAGAGAGAGAGAGAGAGAGAGAGAGAGAGAGAGAGAGATGCATGTTTGTGTGTTAGTCGAGGGCCAAGTGATGGCTCACTTTGGTCGATCGGATCGCCTCGCCTTGACTGACATCTTTGACTGACATTTTTTCCTTAAATAAATAAAATTGAAGCTGGGTGATGACTCGCTTTTTCTAGTCGAAATTCCCCCACTTTGATCTAGTGACAGTTATTTATATTTTTTTAACTATATATAGGTGTAAGTAGGGCCAAGTATTATATGGATGATGGCCCACTTTTCCAATCTATTCATACCAATAATAACCTTCCCCAATCAGATGTGTGATTGGAAAAGTTGATCTAGATCATCTTGGTTACATCATGCTATTACATGTTTCTTGTTCTAGCCACCACAGTCACCCTGATAGTTTGATACTATATAGTGCCAACTAGGGGAAATATGGACTCAAAAAGGGCCTCTTCCATTAGGGGACTAAAATTTTGGATTAAGTACTAGGCCAATGAGGAGGCTCTAGCATTAAAAGAATGGAGGGTTTCTTCCTCGTCCTCATTGGTGGAAATCCAAAGTCCCCACTCCAAGTTACTTGAATGACCAAGGTAAAGTGGGTTTATAACCCTTTGGATGCCTTGTGGCTTGGTAGGTGCCATTGGATCAGATATGATCCAATGGCTATATAAAGAGGGCTCTCTAGCATTAATGGAGAATGGCAAAGACTATGAGGACCATTAGATCTAATGGCTCATGAGTGGCATTGTGCGATGGGAAGCATAACCATGCACTCAAGATCGTAATTGGATGGAGGAGAACTAGCATGCCACATGCTCCATTGGATCCTTCATGCCACATGGCTTGCTATTGCACACGTGAGTCATGCATTAAGTGCTCTGGCTCAGCTGCCCATTTGCTCTCCAAGTTTGATTGGATTCAAAGGGATCCAAGTGTCCTCATCTCCTAGCAATGAGATCGATTGGACCTCACATGATCCAAGGGCCACAACAATTGTGCATGCTATGCACTAGCACTCATGCCCGGTCCCATTACTTAGATTGACAATTGTACTGGCACTTTCCCTCATGGCCATTTGGATAGAGTCAAAATCCCACGGTTGAAGTTTGAGATTATTCTAGACCATTATATCTCCCCTTAGATCTACATGTGGATGATGGTGATATGCTGTTGACTTTTAAAAACACGTATAAAATTAGATCCATAGTTATTAATGACTCTGAGCACCATGAAACCCTCACTTTACCATGCTATTTTTCCCTAGCTTAATGATGAGGATTAGGGAATTCATCTATTTCATAATCCTCTCCTTATGAGGCCCTTTTTGACCCCTAATGGACTTTACAAATATTTTTATTACTTTAAAAGTACTTTGCATCAATTGTGTTGCATATATTTTTGTGAGTGGTTTAATTAACATTAGCACTCCACTGTTTGGAAACCAAACTTGTTATTCAGTGTTGTGGAAGTTCTATGAAAGTTACTTTGAATCATGATAGCCAATTGTGTTGTATATTGTTGTCAGTGGCTTTATTGACATTAGCATTGCATGTGTAATTACTATGTTTCTTTATTTTAGAGTAGTTTCAATGCTTACATAATGATTGTCATGTGCTTTAGTGTTGGAATATGAAGCCAAAGTGAGTCAAAAATGAGTGTACTAGGTGTCTAGGGGGTGTTTTATAGTCTAGTGAGTCCTAGACATGCCACGTATCATATTGGGAGATATCCCATAGACATTGTGACTTTCTAGAGTCTAGTGGCACACTATATAGTGTTGTACTTGTCTATTGTCTATTACATCAGTCAACATCAAGCTTTATATCATGTGACTATTTTGGTTATCATTGCCTAGCACTTGTTCTTTCATTTTCCTTTCCATTTTGCCTTTCATTATGCTTTCCATATTTCCATTACATTCCTAGCTTGCTACTAGGTCTCTTCATATGGTATCAGAGCTAGCTTTCCTCAAGGAATGAGGAGCCTTAAAGCCCATCTCAGACCTATGGAGAGGCTAGCTCCTTCCACTCTAGTTCTCCTCCTCTCCTTCCTTGAGCACTCCCTCTTCTTCCTCTGCCTCTCCACCTTGAGCTCCTCTCCTCCTACCCATGCCGCACCATCGACCGCTCCTCTAGCCTCAGCATCAACCGTACAACCATACAAATTGTACGGATTGGTGTGCCATATAATAGGGCCATACAACAGCGCATACGAGCAAGTGGCCATGCAGTTGTGCCGTACAAGTCTGCCCGTACTACCTACAATTAGCCCTCAGCTCACCTCATGCTGCCCGAATAGCTTTAGCTCTAGTTGTTGCTGCTAGCTGGTGCTGCTGCCCACGTAGCTCCTGCTGCCTAATGACCAAACTCCAACAAGCTTCCATCACTACAGAACTAGATGGGCTTGCTGCAATGACCACGCAGGAAGCAAAAGGCTCCGTTCATTGACTGGCTTGCCACCTCCATCTCCAATACTAATCATCCACGTCGCCTTCTCCAACCTTGATGTGAGCTCTTGACATTACATTGCGGTGACTCCTTCACACTTCGCATTGATTGACTTCTCGATTGGTCGTGGTACCTGAGGCTTCTACTTCGACATTGGTGACTCTCCTTCCAGCATTTGAGAGTCATCATGTGAGTGCTCCATGTAGCTACCCCATGGACTTCACCGACACATATTTTGGGGCATTCCTACCTAGTGCTTCATAGACATCGTCATCATCTCATAGGGATGTGTACACATGTGCATTAGCTATTTGGAGGACATCTCTTCATCCTAAAAGATCTATTTTTATTATTCCTACAACTTGATGTATTTTGGGGTCCTCTACCCTGGGTAGTCCCCCTAAAATGATATGTAATGAGTGTTTTGTTTTCTAAAGGTACTCTGCCTTGGATAGTCCTCCTAAAAAGATGTATTGGTTTTCCTATTTTGGTGTGTGGCTTCCTAACATGTCCTGCTATGAAGCCAAAGGGGGATGTACTGTGGGAGCCATATGTATTTGCATTGATAGGTCTATTTGTTTATCAGGCCAGGCTTGAGAGCTCTAGGATGTTGGTGCATTGGTCTCCTAGACCTCTGAGTTGGTCATGCATCCATGCATGATGAGCTTTTGAGCCATGCTAGATGAGCTTTCTATGTTATGCTCACTAGCCTCTAAGCCATGCTCACTTGCCTCTGAGATTTTGTGGGAACCATTGTCTAGTTCTAGACTGGCATGCACAGTTTTGATGACCGTCATTGTCATGTTCTGTTCTTGGTTTCATTCCAGTAGTCTCTCACCTTGCCTTCATGGGGGACTGTTGGAATATGAAGCCAAAGTGAGTCAAAAATGAGTGTACTAGGTGTCTAGGGGGTGTTTTATAGTCTAGTGAGGCCTAGACATGCCACGTGTCATATTGGGACATATCCCATAGACATTGTGACTTTCTAGAGTCTGGTGGCACACTATATAGTGTTGTACTTGTCTATTGTCTATTACATCAGTCAACATCAAGCTTTATATCATGTGAGTATTTTGGTTATCATTGCCTAGCACTTGTTCTTTCATTTTCCCTTCCATTTTGCCTTTCATCATGCTTTCCATATTTCCATTCCGTTCCTAGCTTGCTACTAGGTCTCTTCATTTAGATCACTATACACTCATCCATCATGGCAATACTAGAGATAGAGAAAGATAAGCTAAAGGTCGAGATTCAAATGCTTGTCTATCAGAGGTAGCAGTTGGACATACGGTAAGATTGAGCAATGAGGATATTTGGGCCATTGCATCTTTAAAATATTTGTGAGATCAAATGCAAGCCCAAGTATTTGAAAATGTTTACATGAACTGGAAAGGGTGGTTAAATATTAAAGGTGGATGTGAAAAATGATAGTGGGGCAATGTATCCCTTGAGTATGGGGAGATCCGATAGAAAATGGAACGTATTTGCTAGGGTGATAAATGTAAACTTTTCTATCTTTGGAGAGGAGAAGCTTGCACTTTGGATGACTAAATGGAAGAAGTCATGAGCTTCTAATCAAAGAAAAATGTAAAGGAGAAAGGGGTTGTAGGAGAAGCCACACTAGTTTCTAGTCCATTTTACCAAGATGGCTAGTGGGCCCGATGTAAACACTGATCCAGCCCAAGTTGAAGGGAGGGTACAAATATAACTGTGTATAGCATATGCCCACATGTGCTCTCACACAGTGCACTTTCCATTGGAAGTAGTAACCATGCATGAACCAGAGTTATCAGTGTCCCAGGTAACATCGTGGTACGTTGGCAAGAGAAGTAATAGTGGTCAATCACTAAAGAATGAGCTAGCAATTACAGTGGTCCATAGAGCTATGTGTCGGGGAATAGGATACTCACACCCAAGAGCTTTGGTTTGTCACTCCATTTTTCACTGGAGGTAGCACAACATGCTAATGTGTCTGCCATAGCTTTATGGAACATATGTGAAATGGGTTAAAGCTATACATCCAAGAGAAGAACCTCGCTTTGATTGGAATTCTCTGGTTACCAAGTTGCAAGCAAGGTTGTTCTGTCAGCATGCTTTGACTACTATTGCAAGTAATTTGAGAGCAATCCATGAAAAAAGATATGCTCACACAGATCTACAGGCAACCAGCTACATGTTGGATTTCACAGAGGGTGACAATTTGGTGCAAGTGAGAATCATTGATTGGGGAAGAAACCTACACTCTGAAAACAAGTATCGTCAGGATTCAGACCATGCTCCTCCAAGGGCATTTCCTTAGCTTGGAGTGGTATACTAGTCCACATGCACATCCAAATCCCAAGGGCCCTTGGAAACTAGAGATAGATTGCTTTGTTGTGGATTGATTGCTTAAAGAAATGACCAGCTTTCTCATAGATGTTGTAGGAGCTTTCGATGAGTACTCACTGAAGGCCAGGACTATGGTCAAACTCTTGCTCGATTGTCAAAATAGCTATGTAAGACTGATCCAAAAGAGAGAGCTACTATGGGAGAAATCTTGACAAAGATGTGGCAATGCGTATTTTTGCCTTGATACCATTCGATTACAATTTTGATTGCCTTTGTAATATCTTTGAGTTGTACATTTTGATATTTGAAGTTCCTATATTAACCTGTATCTTCAACTCTTGGTAGTGTTTTCGAATTGAGGTTGCACAAATCTCTTGTTATTTTATTTGCACAAACATGTTACATCCACAATCAAAAATTCGATTTGTTCTTTCTCTATGAAATAGTTAGACTATTTTTCATATTGTACAATTTGAATCTATACCTTAAATATTTTAACACCATGTGACTCGTTCATTGTCAGCATTGTTATCATATCTTCACCCGGTGTTTGTGGCCATGGCATCTTCCTCACAACCATCAACACAAGCTATATACGAGGCACAAGATCAACACGCTCGTGCACAGGGAGCCATAAAACATCTAATGGATGTATCCTATGCTACCTTACAACCAACAAGGAGACAAGAGGAATGTGCAATTACCATTGCTAGTGTCTACCATGATCCACAAGGCCAAAAGTGAGAGAGTGTAAAAAACCTTGTCTCTAATGAAGACATAGACCAAGCTTAGGGGAAGGGCGATGTTGCACATGTACAATGGCCCATCAAATTCTGCAAAAACAAAGCCATAAAGGACAATGCACACTATTGTTTCGAGATGGTGCATTCAAAGAAGCCGCATAGCAACAATTGCCTCCCATTATACTCTACAAAGATGTGTGTAAGGTTTGTGCTAAACATTCAAGTTGACTTTGCATCTTGTCCTCGTGCATGCCACCACCACCAAGCGCACCAACCGCTATTGCGCCAGTGGTAGCATCACCATCCACAAAATGTTGGAAGCCCAGCTTTAGGTGAATAAATAGATATCTCTATGAGTGCATGTCAATTTATTGCATTTGTTTGAATAATCCATATATCAATGATCATGTATTCATTAGATTGTTTTTGCATCGTGTAGCTTTCATAAGTTATGATGATCTCTTAATGGGAATTGTAGAGGAGTCTAAGTGAACACAAGCCAGACCCTTTAAGAGAGGATATCACTTTCCCCTCCCTCCTAATTAAAGATGCCATGTTTGAACACAGATGGGTACTAAGGGAGAATGAATGGCTTCTTTCTAAAATGGATGCTTGAATGCATTGCTTGGGACAAAGGTTGGACATAGACAATCCCTAGTAGAAGCAATGATGAATTGAAGATCATATCATCAACAAGCATGAGATATATAGGCCGCACTTCAACATATCCAATAATGAAGTAGTGTTCGCACAATTGATCCAAATTTTGTGGGCCTAGCTGTCCGAAATCCCTCTACCATTTTGGTGCCCATTACTTTTGTTTAAGATGGACCTTTATGTCCTATATGCTAGGATCATTTTGATACAGTGTGACGAGACTGGTTATTATGCTCTTCCTTGTCACCATCAATTTCACCTAGCTTGCCTTGTAAATGCTTTGAAGGTTAGGAGTGCATGTGTAGCCTATAATGCTCCTTTGGCCCAATTGTTCTATGATATTCTTGGCATCGGAGGAGCATATTCTATCAATCCTAGGTTGTGCAAGCCGCAACATGTTGACACTTCTATCCATGTTAGTCGAGCAATGACATATTGACATATTGTTTATATATATATTTAAATCATATAATTAAGGAATCAGTATTTTTCTAGTGGGTTCTTTATTTTCAATTCAAATGTTATAAAGAAATCATAATAAATTCCTAAGTTTGACACGTGTTGTATTTCAAGTAAATTTTGAGTTATGTTGTATTATTTCTCTCGTTGAGTTTTGAAATTCGGTACATTTTAGATTCTTTTTCACGATGTTCATGATTTGGCTATCATGGTCATTAGGCATTCATAGATTTGCTAAATAATTGCACACAATGCAATTGTTCATGTGAACCGCCCAGTGAGCATACTCATGGGCTCCCCATGTATTTTTTCCCCCACATCCAAAGTACTTAAGATTTTTGCATCAAAGGTCGGCATGTACTTAAAACCCTAATGGGGTCCCCATGCATTTTTTGCCCGCGTCCAAAGTACTTAAAATTTTTGCATCAAAGTTTGACATGAACTTAAAGACACTGATGGGCTCCCCATGTATTTTTTCCCCATATCCAAAGACATTTGTAGATACTTAATTTACTGATAGGCTCCTACCACATTTTTTTAATGCTTATCTTGTCCACACCATTTATTTAATGCTTATGTTGTCCACACCAATTTTGAGATGCAATCATAACGTAAATAAAAGAGTCTTTGATTTTGTAAATTATTGTGTAGTTACTAAAATTAATAAATAGCAATGGAACTCAATAAAGATTGAAATTGCATGGTCAAGACTATAATTGAGGAGTGCTCTGGCATGTTAAAATGAACAAGAATGATGCATTACAATGTGTTAGCAGAGTCATAGAGTTCATTGCAAGGATGTACAAGATATGTCTTCTTTGATAATTGCAAATGAACAACACATTGCATTACAATAAGTATACAATTGCATAGTCAGCATGTATAATTGCAAATGAAAAAGAACGATGCATTGCAATGGTCATTTGCAGAGTCATAGATTGCATTACAAGTACGTTGAAGACATGTATTCTTTGATACTTGCAAATGAAAAAATATTTGCATTACAATATGTATACAGTTGCATAGTCAACATGTATAATTGTGGAGTGCTTTGGCATGTTTAAAATGAAAAAGAACAATGCATTGCAATGTATTATGTGTTATTTGTCATGTCAACACAACACAACATTACAATTCCAACATTAAACTCATAGCATATTAGAATTTTCTCACACATTGCATATTAGCACATTGTATCTAACAAAACATTGCTAAAGGACCACATAACAATATACATCATGCCATCGCCTCTTCGTTGAAATCACTAGAATTTGGTTTAGGATGTGTAAGTTCAAGAGCATCATGCAAGGGACCTGGGAGATATGTATGTAACCACTTTGGCATATCTGCATCACTACACACTCCTTTAACATCGTCCCCAACACTCTTACCATTTGCATAGAGGTATACAAGTTTTTTTGCTCTCTCTGATGTCAAGCAATTTCTTGTGATGAAATGCATGAACTTGTAACTACTTCTAAGGAGTTGTTACAAGTTTGTGATAATATTTTCATGGTCAAGGCTTACAGATGAGGTGTTTCCACTCCACACTCTTCCCACCATCTCCATGTTGGCATCTCTTTTGCTAATTCCTTAATTCTAAAATATGCAAACAACCCATATTTATTTCGAAAAGTAAATAGTTCCTTAACAGTAGAGGCATATTCGTTTTTATCCTCAAGACTGCATGTGGTATTCTCTATGTGGTATTCCCACCATGCAAGATCTAAAATATGACTGGTATAGTGAAGAGAGTTGTGGGCTTGGTTCCATCAGTTTTGCACCATTTTTTGCAACAATGTGTGACGAGTCAAACTATAACCACCTTCACCATGTCTTGCATTTTCTTTCAAAACATCCCTCTTGGCAGTCCACAAAGTCATATAAGCACTCCCCATGCTTGGTCCTTCCACATTTGGCTTGTGGATTGCGATCCAAATGGGCTTTAATACTTCCACTGTATCTAATATTTTCTTCCAAAATTTAGGATTGTTATGAAGCATCTTCAACTCGTTGAATTATGCACGAGCCCTACTTGAGCATGGCTCCACTATCCATTATGTTGCCTCTTCACTAAATAACATCTCCATTACAAGTCCTTATAGCTTGAGCAGACGCTCCATCATTATGTAGTTGAAGCTTGGTGAAACATGTTTCACCAAGCTTCAGAAGCTCTAGTGGGTTATTTGCAGACTTCATATTCCTGGATATACCCAGTAATCTTTCATGGTTAAGGAAATATTACACCACTTTTGGACTCTTGTCCACAGTCGATCTGAAGAATTGTGTCACGGGTGTTTTGTACTAGCCTTCAAGGACAAGGTCAAGGCAATGACACAAGCACAACAAGGCCCAAATATGTCAAAATTTGTGATTTATTAGTTTTCCATCCTTTTGACAATTCTTCACATTGTTAGTAATAACCTGAATGACATTCTTGGGGCCCACATTCTCAATTGCTATGCTTAGCTGTTCAACAATGTATTCCCCAGTCTTGCAATCACCACTTGTGTCAATAAACCGATGGAAAGCCTTATCTTTGAATGTTACAACCATGACATTGATTGCTAATGTTCTTCCATCCGTCACACTGACAATGGTACAAGATGTTTTTTTATAACCGTCGTAAATAACTTGTTGCGCTTTTCCTTGCATCTTATTGTAATGGGCATCAAACGTGTTCTTAACGAGCAACATCATAACTCGGCATTGTGAATCCAAGACCAATTTTTGTCGAAGGCCATGGCCTTTTTTCCAAAGCAGGCTTTGCACCATGCTTAAAGGATAACCGGTGCGACAGATGGCCTCAAAAACATCTTGTTGTGCCTGCTCAATGTGTTGTGCTTTGAAAGACACGTCCAACAATTGTTGTTATATTCATGCATGCGCATGCGGATGGGACACATTACTACATTGTCCCATTTTCACACACATTATAGAAGCTCGCCCCCTTACCCAATTTATTACCCAGTCCAACAATTAGCGACGGACCATTTCGAAGTGCACGCGCGACGGGTACCACCTCGCTCCCGATGCAACTGTCCCCCTCACCGACTGCAACGCTGGCCTTCTACCTTATTGGCGCATTCCTTTCTTGGAGGAGAAATTTTGGTGCACCTTGACCGACGCATCCACCCCCTATACATGCCCATGGAATGCCATTAGACCTAGGCCCACTTCCGCGAGCTCCAATAAAAGGACCCCAATATTCTGTACAACTTGGTTACTAACTACTTGTCCAGGGATCTGAGACCTACGTGTCTTTTGTTAATCACAAGTTGTCTAAAACCAATAGCAAATTCCGTGATTGTCTTCAAGAGTTTTGAGTTTTGTGTCAGCTTAACCCCGTATAGGCAACTAAATTTTACTGAATTTGTGTCAATTTGGTCGTATGTGGGTGACTGAAGCTCCCAACTTGGTGGTTTCTATTTTTCTTTCATTGGAGTTTGGCCCTATGTGGGAAGCTTAGCTGCATCATCATGTTCCCCTACTCGATTTAAGGGTGGGATTGTTAGGGTATTAATTATTGGGTTGGCCATGCAAAGCATCCTAGCAAAGACTCCTATGTGATAAGATGTTAGCTAGACAAATCTAATAAGGCAGTGGCAAAATGAAAGGCAATATTCCAAATCAATCTATGGATCGTAGAGTTCTATAAGAGTTCTATATATGAGCATAGAATTGTATGTCTTGTAGGTCAATATATTATAGTTGTAGGTGATTGTATGATTACTAGGGATGAGCTCATTATGAAATAAATTAGAAGTATAATTGGGTTCAAAAAATTTACTCTATTACTCCATAACCGACCAAGGCTTTATCTTCTTATGATTACCAATTGAGCAAAAGTCATAATTCCAACAATAAAACGCTCTTCCAATGTCAAAGGTAAGTTTGCTTCCTTCACTCAATTGTCAACCTTGTTACTTTATCGAGGCTGAAGCACAATATTATATCCCTTCCATTCCAAGAGTAATACTTGTTCTCCTAATACCCAAGAACAATATTGTGTTTTTTATTGGTCAGGCTTTGCTATGAGGGCTACATTGTTCATCACACGACTACTTGCAGAGCTCATTGCAATAATGGTATATAGTAAGACACTCGTAAAGAATCTTCAACCTTCTCATCCACACATTTCAAAGCAATGACCAATCGAGATTTGAGTCTCCTAGATTTCCAAACAAACACGATAACATGAAATGTGCTGGAGGAAGCCTTGCGGATATGAAGAAACTAGCCAAAGCTTAGGATCCATTCATCACTGACATTGAATACAACGAATGAATCAACAAAGCTTTTCAATAAACTCATCTACACATTTCCAAAACCTTTCAATCACCTGCTCTTAATCTTAAGGATGTTTCAAACATAAAAAGAACTCTTATCTAAGCACAAAATGGTAAAGTAAACAAAAAACACTTTGCTCAAGGTGTATTGATGATTATTGCTTGGAAGGTCAACAACCTTATCAATTAGAAGGACCATCTTCAACTTATACCTGTGAGAGTTCAGGCAGAGTTGGTCAAGAAAATGGGAAGAATTATTGAATCTAGAATGGAAGAGCGGGCTTCTAATAAGTGCAAATTGCATAGCTCAGTATGTTTCCACAAGAACAGGAGCAAAACGGGAAAACTGTAGAATGCAAACATAACCAGTAGCGAAATTAAAGGGCCTTCAAGGTGTGGTTATTGAAAGAAAAGGCTATATGAGACCATGAAAATGGGAGCACTCTTACTACATATACAATTCATAGTTACTTAAATCAAAAGGTGAGTAGAAACTTAACTCTGCATAGTTGTATGTCACCATAGGGTCCTATTTAGTCCGATGTAGCCAAGAGTAGTGCATGTAAAAAAGAAAGAAAATGTTGGCCACTATAGACCCCTCTGCAATAGAAAGTTAATGAAGTTCGGCGGGATAAAGTGAAAAAGCGACGTCAGCTTCCATGGCACAAGGTGGGCTCCATGGGGAGACACCTCCAAATACCGAGGTAGTTGGCCTGATGGCAAAACAGCTTCTTGAGTGGCTGTATGAGAAAATCAGATAAATATTCACTGCTCATGTCGTTGGGCTGGAATGCTAGAATCATCGTTTTAAAAATGTGCATGCATCTTACCCTCTCTAAGTGGCAATTTGGAGGATTGGAGAGATTGTTGTTTCATGACTTTCTCTAGGAGGAGAAACATTTGCAATTCCTTGCAAGCCATTACAGTAAGCAAAAGTGACAATGGGCTTAGCATCCCTTGTTTGAGAAGAGAATCAGAGGCGTTATGCTGCGACTGGCTTAACAAAAACTTGGAATGAATGGATTGGTTGGGGCTTGATACAGCGACCGACATTCCAAGATCTGGCAAGGAAAGCTGTGGAAACAGCCCTTCAGACCTACATTTCTTCTCTTAGATTCCTACTCTTAAACTGATTGTATCAGCCAAATGCCCATTTTGAGCATTTCTACACTTAAGATAATAAAAGTCAGCATTCCTCAAATACCAACCACCGTACATGAACAAGACAACTTTAAGAGGCATGAACAGGACAGAGAGTATGTACAAGCAACCACCCACTAACGATGTTGCTGACAAGACCCTTTTTTCTTTTGGGGCAACAACACCATCACTGCAATACTTGGATAAAAGAAATGACAACATACCAATAGAAGTCTGGCCTAGATCTTTCTGTTATCACACAGATTTCAAAGATATCACGCTAATCCGGGACTCAGATGTTGAGTGAACCAGTAAGGCATCACTGTAACGTGTAAACCCCTTGAAAGCTTGGTGACCCACTTGTACGTGCCAATTTTCCATTTGTCTCAAACATTCTCATTGGCAGACTTAGGGCTGCTATGATGTAAGGCTATATGACCTGCATGCTTGAAGACAATTGAACACATCCAAAGGAGACTACGTGCCCAAGATCGCTAAAATTTTGAGTATACCAATATAGTTTATAATCAGCAGCAATACTGAGTAACATGTGCCATTGGCTGATGCAATATCTACAGAACTCCAATCTATTCTCCACTAACAAATTCAACCTGCACTTATATTGAAATCAGCTTATCTAAAATAGTCAATACAAAATGCTCACTACTACGCGTTAATCCATTGTATCAGCATCAAATGTTTAAGCAATGCCGTGGTTTCACAGAGGTGTTCCATGGGATAGCCAGCCTTGACATCCTTTTCATATGCAAGCACTTTAACCACCATCATACAAAAAATTGCCAAACTAACTTCACGTCAAACTGGAATTTTTGATTCAAAAGATAAACTGAAGTCAGAACATTGGATGACTACAGCAGTAAATGGTGCATTAAAAAAGATAGCTAGCCTGAAAGAGGCCCTTCCAAGTGCTTAAATAGCATTAGCATGCAATCGTGGATAGGATTGTCCTCCTTTTTGCAGGCTGATACTCTTGCAAATGTTCCCTTCCATAATCAGGCACCAGTTAGTGTAGCAACAACCATCCTCTCACAGCTACATTTTTCAACTTTCCCATCAGCATGGCAAGAAGCGTTGATAAATGGACCTCAATACTCAAACCTCCCTTGTTATGGCTTCAGTGCCTCGCTTTACACATTACTACTTCCCCCAAATGAGAAGGAACCGAACCCAACTATACAAAAAACTCTTTCCTTTTTGCCACCTCAACCTTCCTCACCACATAAGAAAGTCTTCACTCGCACTTAATAGATCGGTATATGTGGCGAACAAAAACTAGAGAAGCTCTAAAACCTACTGTGCCCAACATAAGGAAGAATCCATAACATATGCAAGCCATGTATCCAAAAAAGAAAGAGGTCTGCATAAAACCAGTCATATCTGAACGCGCGAAATAGTAGTAAAAGCAGTAGCCAAATATGAACACGCCTGTTGAGCCCCCACATAAGACAGACCTGCAGCAAACAACAGTCTGGAGTAAGAATATATTGAGCAACGTTGTAGCAGTTAACACAATACTACAGAATATCAAGCTCCTTGTGAGAATAAAGCCTCCTATATAAGAAAATGTTTAAAGAATACCTCGCCTGTTAAGCTATCCACAGAGGGTAATGAGAGTATCATTTTGAAAGAATTTATTGAGAAACATTACAGCAGTTTTTCGTCTGTTGAGCTATTCACAGAGGGTAAAGAGAGAACATCATTTCAATTTTCAACAGCACGCTTACGATAAATGATTCCCCTATTATCAGACTTCGTATCAACAAAGTGAACTGCTTCCTAGGAGAAATGTTTTAAAAATGGGATAATAAGGAGCTCCTTGATTGCAAGAGCAATGAGTAGATGCGACGTGATATACAGGCTTGGAATATCAACACATGGCCCTAGGAAATTCAGAAAGCTGTTTTGAAATTCCTGATGACACAACCCGTTTAGTTCTTTCCTGGCTCAGCTGACAGTCAATAGAGCCCTTTTTCAAAAGTATGTGAATAGTCTATGTATTAAAGAGCACTATACCTGCAATTGCAAACATAAATGCTTCAAAGAATGAAGGCACACAACCAATGTATACCTTATGAAGTATGCACAAAGAATTCCCTTGTAACAAAGATTACAAGTTACAGGCCCTAGAAAATAGCTGTCAAGGGCACATAATCGTGTCCTTGTGACATCATGAGTCTTGCTAGGGTGTGAGCTCTATCCAATAACATACCGCACAACTCCAACACAGCTCTTATAATGTAGGATCCTGCCAAATTCGTGAACTATCGAAAAAGGCTGTACAGGTTCCTAAGTGAGGAAGAAGCCTGTATGTCTCCGTTGTATGCTGATATGCCAGGTCTGCAAGACATGTATCCTATGTCATGAGAACAATAGGGACAGGCAAGTAGATGGCGGCTACAGAGCTATCCATGGGAGCAGGGGTCAGCAAGATTGCTTTTTCGCTTTTCTTGGAGCTTGAGTGATTTTCTTAGCAAGCACTCTTCCCTGAGGTTATAACAGGAGGGCCAGGGCCATTGTTGCACACCCTGGCCAGTTAGAAAGCAGAGCTAGGAGCTACCAATGCAGCTGTTCACCAAGCGGTATGGGACGCCGAGGGTGAGGTTTGGCTTGCAAGGCTGGCAGTTTTCACGAGGCTCTCTAGCCTTCAGCATGGTTGGGTGGCAAGTTGCCTGCACACGATTCTAGTGTTGTAGACCATGGTTCCGATAGGGTTAGATCTTGTGACCACGATGAAGGCTAGCACTAAAGGAGAAGGCTAATCAAAAGGTAGTCCAAAATCTCTTCATTCAAGCTACAATTGCTTGTGAAGTCTAAAAATTTTCATTTTAGTCTCTCCCCAACGAGCATGTTGATTGTAGCGCAAGAACTACCTAGTGGAGAGAAAGATTGATCCAGAGAGAAGAACTCGCCAAGAATCCGAGGGAAAAAGAGTAATAGCTTGCATTCGTTAAGAAATCTGACTGGGGATTAGCAAGAAAGAAGGCGAGTTTGTCCTGGAAACTATATGTAAAATTTTAAGTGGTAAGAAGCAATTGGAAAGAATAGGGTGCTGCAAATTAATTGGCAAGGCTAGGAGACTTGCGTGGGATGGCAAATCAAGGAGAAGAGACGAGGTGTGGCGCAACTGGCTGGCCATGCTTTTTGGAAGATGCTTTTAGGGTTTTGTTGTTTTGGAAATTGGTTTTGGGAGCTTTAATAGCCAAAAGAAGTAGCCTCTGCTTTAGTTTTGGATGGCTAAAGAAGTTTTTTGGGGAAAGCTCAGCAGAAGCTTTTGGGAAAAAAGCCTACTTTCAAAAAAGTCAGAATTCGTTTTCGAGCTTTTGGAAGCTTTTTTGGAGCCAAAAGCTTGGGCCAGCAGCTTAAAAAGCCCCACACCCCCTTGTCCAGAGCCCCACACAGCCAATCTTTAGCAAGAAGGGATTCCATGACATTTTTTGCAGCACACAATCTACTTCATCGCAGCACTACTCCAACTCTTTCTCGCTTCTTGCGCCAAACATCCTTCTCTCAGATTTCGACATCATTGCTAGCTCCTCTAGCTGAGATCTCTTGCAATTTGCCATCTCTACCTATCTCTTCTCAGCGCAAGTTCTGTAGCTGCTGCTGCTTCCGGCTGAATTCTTCGTCCCCTATGCTATCCTCCTCCTCTACCATTCCTTTCAGCCATTATCTTCTAGTGGACGATTTCCCTTCCTTGCACAGTATTGAAGCAGCTTGCAAGTTTCAATCTTCGCAAGTATTTGGTGATGGAGAGACACCATAGTAACAAGACTCCTTCCTTGGATTACTATCTTGTGGAATTGGAGGACAAAATCACATCAATACTCATTCCACGACGACCGGAAGCTGTCCTTCAAGAGAGAGAGTATTTACAAGAAGAGCTTTGGAAATCTCTTAGATATTATCAAACTCCATAGAATCAGAAGTATGTGACTCAAGGCTGACACTATGATAAGTGTAAAGAATGTGTTTTAGAAGCATTGCGCCAACACCATGTTCTTTACAAGCAAAAGAGATCTCAAACATTTTGGGGGCTGTCTTAGATGTCTATAGCAAAGTTTTTGGAAACATGCTTAGTTTTCAAGATTTGATGGATATAGATAGATGCTTCGACTAGGACGCTAGTCAGGAAAGTTTCTAAGTGCACAAAGCATGTTTCAATATTTGATGGATATAGAAAGATGCTTCGACTAGGACGCTAGTCAGGAAAGTTTCTAAGTGCACAAAACTTATCTATTCCCTAAACAAAGAGTTGGTCCCTAGTCTCGAATTGTGTTTTTCTCGAATTGTGTTGTACTTTTCGAGGGCTTTTTCAATTTTTGGTTTTTGGTTGGCCATCTATTTGTACCTTTTATAATAGTTCGCGACATATCCACAAACCAATGTTGTAGCAATCATAGCATGTGGGGGTGTGATGTATTATGGTGGTATGGGACGCCATGATCCATCACATGCTACCGGGGTTATGCCAGACTATCCAGATTTCTTTAAGACTTTGAAGAAAAACGAGATTCTGATCTGAGATGGAGTTGAACCAGCTCTGGCTTAGCCCCCAATCCACTTGAGCCAAGAATAGCTGCCTTTGCTTGCCCTGCAAGTCACTAGATTTTTACCCCTCTCTAACCCTCTGATCCTTTGCCTTGGTCCATGGAATTAATTGCACTGAAGTGTCCTCTACAATTTTAATCAGCTTGAGACCAAGTCAGTCACCGTAAATTCGTAAAAATTAGTCCCCGTGACACTCAAAGCAAATCTGACCGGTCAATATCAAAGAAGCTTTGAGTATCAAGAACCAACATTCCAACAGATTTTGTTATGATTTCAGCGAGCGACTCATAATTGTTTGTATAAGTAATCTATCTTCCAAGAAACGAAAAGATAGTTGTGTACACCTTCCAAGAGCCCGTATCTCTGATCTGCCATCAACCAAGAGCCCTGCTAGGTCCCAAACTCCAAAATCACCCTTCCCAAGAGCTGTTACATAGATTCGCAAGTCACCAGGGCATTCCCGGGAGCTGTTTGCTGAAATCGCAATTTATCAAGGTGCCTTCTAGGACAAGGGTCTGCTGTTGGTGCACTCATCCAGCGCTGTATCAATTTCCAGGCAGGTCGATTCACTGTTCTGCATGCTTCTAGGGCTGATCCAGCTGATTCACAAGTTGCAAGAGCGTGCCAAGGCTGATTTGTGAAATCGCAACTGCCTAGGGGGCTCTTCTGATCAGTCTCTTCTAGATTCGCATCTATCTGGGCTGTTTAGGTGTCCTCTAGCAAGCTGCCATCAGGTTTTCTCCTTTGTTACATCATAGGGTTACATCGTGTGAGGGCGTCACATGCTCTTCATATGTGAGTGATCTGTTTGAGTCATGTATGATGTCCTAATGACCATTATCTTTGTCTTGGCAATCTTCATAAGCATGGTGGAAAATTAACAAAACTTACTTAAGCACACAAGTATCTCCGTAAGACGCTTTTTTAGTGCACGCGCGTTCGAGCATGTGAGAGAGAGAGAGAGAGAGAGAGAGGTTCTTTAAACAAAGAGACGAGAAAACAAAACTCGTTGGTAAAGAACCAATCAACACACGCATATCACCCCTCATGAAACATAGCCAAAGAGAGGCCAACGGTATCAGCCCTACGTCCAGCTTGCATGCAAATCTTAATGGAATCAGGTATCTTCGCACGCTCTCAAAGTCATTGCTTACTCACAAACCACCAATGACCGTGCTTCATTTGAGTCGTCTAGACCCACGCTTGACCCTCCTACAAGACGCATCTAAATCACTAAGAGTCTTGAAGTAAGTAAAAAAACTTAGACATTGTCTAATATCTATAAATGTTACGCTCAAGTTGAGGCAACATGACCTCGGACGGGTCAGTCGACATTTTCCTTTATAAAGGATCAATGTTTGTATTATATTTATTTGGGCTTCATATAAATGGTCATAGGGTTTAATGTCAAGGTCCTTGATGAGGGTGACAAAGCACTAACTAGATGGGTCTAAGGCTATGGGTCTTAAATGCATTAAGTGGGAAATGTGCCTTAGGGCAAGTGAATAAATTGATATCCCAAGAGAGGGGTAGTAATATGCATTTAAGAGATACCCTAGAATAAAGACATGTGGCATACTAGATCCATCTAGGGAATTGGAGCTTGGTGGAATATGCAAGCTGGAGCCTTCACGTAGGATGGTTGTTCTGAGACTTTGCTACCACTGAGAATTGGTTGGGAGGAAAATGGAGTGCCTGCCCCGTAATTGATCGTTGACTACTTGGGAGAATTGAACAGGGTGTACGTTAGTGATCATGACATTTGGTATCAGAGCATCAGGTCACTAAGGTCGTTTGGAAGCTTGTGCGAGAGGACTGCATGTATACAAGGAATTTGAAATCGTGACTCGAATATTGATTCAGAAGGTTTGAACGATGAAGTAAAGTTTGCTATGGCGGCACGTTTCTTGACTGAGCAATGAAAAAAGAAGGGTGCGATGGGTGAAGCGTATCAGGTGGTTGGAATTGCTACCTTGCATATGCATGACACCTGCGTAGTGTGTCTCTGAAAAAGAAGCTCTATCGTTATCCACCTTAAGCTTGAGCAAACATTAAAAGGTCGAGAGTCTTGTGGAGACCCTGTCAAACCATAGAGATTGCGTGGGTGCAGGAGTTCACATCGTTGTTATAGTGTTAGATTGCTGGTGGTTGGTGAACTCATTCGTGATCGTCATGATTAACAGAGGCTATGCCCATATGGTGAACTCAACGCACCAGCCTTAGTGTGTTAGTAGCCTCGTGTGTAGTAACAAAAGAGAGACAGGAGCTTGGATATTTGTTTATAACGACTTATCTTCTCTTGAATTCAGCGTGAAGGCAAGTGGTCGAAGGACAGATTATAAATACATATTGAGAGTGGCTTACAGGAACTAGTTGATCTCTTCATGCAACAGAAATATGACCAGGAAGCTTTCTATGCCAGAAAAGTATTCTAGTCAGATGTCACCATAGTTCCGATATCATAGAGACCTAGCTACACAAATGGCACGAGGCCTTCGCCATTTGTGAAATCAAGAATGATATGAAGAAAATCTGCGAGGCCACCCATATGTTTAATGAGGCAGCAGATAGGTGGTGGATAAAACAACAGAAAGATGGAGTAGCATCCACTACTTAGGGGTTTCAAAAAGAATTTAGAAAACACTTCTTACCTCTTGACAGAGCATCCCGAGCTAGGGATCAATATCGAAACATTCATCAAAGAAATTTATCAGTGGCTGAATGCACTGATAAGTTTAGAGAAAGTGTAATGAAAAGTTATGAACCTCTACCTCAGTCGGTATAAGTAAAAGATTTTATCTTTGGACTGAATAATTCGATCAAGATGGAAGTTCGGGCTAAGTATGCGAACGCACTAGATGAAGCAATTGCCATAGCCCTGAACTATGAGGATGCAAAAGGGAACAAACCAAGTGGATTTGTGCAAGTTGGGACTCGGTATGAGTACCGAAGAAAATGGGGTCAAGAAGAAGAGATTAGTAAAGGGAGTGCCTCACAGCCTAGTGGTCAAGCTAAGTAGGCAAAGCCAGTTGAGACTCAAAAACCAAGTACCACCATTGGAGTGAAAAGAAAAGTAACACAAATGGCAGCGCAGGCTTGGTCGAAGTCTTCTTTGAACCTAGAGCAAAGAGAAAAAGTGAGGAGAGAAGACTTGTGTTTTGAATGCCTTCAGTCTCATCAATAGAAAGATTGTCCACGAAACAAGGATCGTCGGATGGTTGAGATCTGTTACTAAGTTAGTAACCAGTGCACCTGATAATGTCCTATCAAAGCCCACAGTAACGGGATATACAACCTTTAACCATACGGAGTTAATTAAGATGAAAGGACAAGTAGCCAATCATGATGTCATTGTGTTGTTTGACTTAACGTCAACGCACAATGTAATTAACTCCAAGCTTGTAAAGAGGCTGAAATTAAAGACTAGTCCATCTGACTATGCATATACAGTCAGAATGATAGACGGAAGTTCAATTGAAGTATGGGATCAAATGGTTACCCAGTTGGAACTTCGAATTCATGACTATGCTGAGAAGCTAGATTTTGAAATGACAAAGCTTGCTTGCGCAGACATAGCCCTGGGTAAGGCTTGGCATTCTCGGAAGAATCTAGCCATAGATTTGAAAAAGCACATTTATCAATTCAAGATGAATGATGTGCTATATGTCTTGCGAGGTGAAAAAGATATGCCTCAAGGACCGTTGGTTTCCGTAATGGAAGTTCGAAAAGCTCAAGAAGAGTTTTTGTTTCTATGTACAGCATCGATAGAGCCGATTGATGGTTCTTCGGCTAGCACTGATGTTACCCAAAATGGAGAGATGGCCAAGTTGGCTGACCAAATAGCAAAGGAGTTCTCTGATTGTTTTAGGGATGAGTTACCTTGTAGGTACCTCCACAGCAGAATGTTCAGCATAAGATTGAACTAATCCCAGGACCAGAACCTGTAAATATACCTCCCTATAGCTTAAGTTTTATCGAAGAAGCGAAGGCACGAAGACAACTAGAAGAATACCTCAAGCTGGAGCAGAGTCAATCCAATTTCTCATCTTTTTCTTCGCTAGTGATATTTTTAAAAAAAGAAAGCTGATACTTTTCGCCTCTGTATAGATTACAGAGCATTGAATAATATCACTGCTAAGCACATGTATCCGATGGCTCAGATCAATGCGTTACATGAGGCCATAATTTTCAGCAAGATAGATCTTAAATGCGGCTACCATCAGATCCGTATTACAATCGAGGATGTGCATAAAACCGCTTCTAGAAGCAGGTTTGGACATTATGAGTTTTTAGTAATGCCGTTTGGACTTACCAATGCTCCTCCTACATTCGTCATGCTTATGAATGATTTACTACGCCCGTATATCGAAAAGTTTGTAGTATATTTTATTGACAACATGCTTATATTCAGCAAAAATATTGTTGAGAATCACGAACACTTAAGAATAGTGTTCAATACTTTGAGGAAAGCCAATCTTTATGTAAATAAAAAAAAAACTGTACTGTGTATGGTAAGACTTGAATATTTAGGATTCATTATTACTCCTGAGGGGGTAGAAACGGATCCAAAGAAAGAAACTGCGATACTGACTTGTCCTATCCCTCAACGTTTGACCGCTTTGCGATGATTCTTGGGATTTGTCTAATTTTATCGAAGGCATATC
Organism: Dipteris shenzhenensis; assembly: GCF_047967505.1. Taxonomy (NCBI): domain Eukaryota; kingdom Viridiplantae; phylum Streptophyta; class Polypodiopsida; order Gleicheniales; family Dipteridaceae; genus Dipteris; species Dipteris shenzhenensis. Next base: position 24,171,927 of record NC_141619.1, read on the forward strand.
AAAGGATATTCTGAAATAGTATCGCCATTGACTGATCTAACCTCAAATAGTGCCTTTTATATGGAGACAGAATCAACATAAAAGTTTTAACACCATAAAACAAGCTGTTGTCTCAAGATCGGTGTTAAAAATAATAAATCCCCAAAAACTGTTTTTCCTTGAAACCGATGCAAGTGGCATTGCGGTAGGAGCAGTTCTCCTCCAAGAGAAAAGGCCAATAGCCTTTGAAAGCAAGAAGCTTTCTCCCTCTCAACGAAATAGATCAACTCATGAACTAGAGTTGTGTGCTGTTATCCATGCTCTGAAAACATGGAGACATTATTTATATGGATCAAAGTTTTATGTTGATGTTGATCATGATACTCTGAAACATTTTTGTAAACAACTTGACTTAAGAGACTGCCAAGCTAGGTGAACAAAACTCATGCAAGAGTTTAACTTAACAATTCGGTACCGAAGAGGAAAGGATAATAAAGTGGATGATGTGTTGTCACACATAATATGAGTTTCACAGTATAAGAGAGTGCTCTAATGACCGAGATTAGAGAAACTCAAAAGATGGACGAGTTCGTCCAAAGCCTTTGGTCTAAGGCTCATGTATTTAAACCCGAGGAAAAGAGTGACCTTTGCTTCCAAAAAGGCCGAACTTATGCAAGATATACCATAAGAGATGGTATGCTGAAAAGAAATGGCAATGTAGTAGTACCTAATCAGAATGACCTCAAACAGAGAGTCATTCAACAATGCCGTGATAGCCCATGTGCGGAGCATCTACGAGTCGAGAAAACGTATGATCTCGTGATGCGAGATTTCTTTTGGCCGTAAATAAAAAAACATATTCATGAATATGTGACACGTTTTTCATGTCAAGTAAGGCAGAGCGGGTGAAGCCACACGGACTTTTACAGCCTTTGGAAATACCACTAGGTAGGTGGGAGAGCATTTCCATGGACTTTATTGTAAGTTTGCCTACAACACAAGGTGAATATGATTCTATCCTTGTGGTAGTTGATCGTCTTACCAAGATGACTCACTTCATTTCAACTAGAGGGTTTGTTAGTGTCCCGCAAGTGGCGGATTTATTTATTAAACATATATTTCGTTTGCATGGGTAACCCAAATCCATAGTGTCAGACAGGGATGTCAAATTTACCAGTCATTTTTGAACTGCAGTATTTAAGACACTAAGGACAGAGTTGGGAATGAGTAGTAGGGATCATCCAAAAATGGATGGCCAAACGAAAAGAATCAACCAAATTTTAGAGGATATGCTTAGTGCATATGTGTCATTCAAGTGACATACATGGGACAAGTGGTTGCCACTGTTCGAATTTGCCTACAATGATAGAAAACATCCTCTACAAGGTTCAATCTATTTGAGCTGAACTATGGTTATAGACCAGCAAATCCAACTACAATTAGAGTGCCTCAGAAAGTGTCTAGTGCCGCGAACTTTGTGATTCACATGCGGGAGATGCCAGCACTAGCGAGCTAACATCCGCCAAGCTATGGATAGAGCTAAGGCGTATGCAGATGAAAACAGATCCGTTAGCCAAGCTGTGGATAGAGCTAATAAGGCGTATGCGGATGAAAACAAATCCGTTAGAAAAAATTTTCTGAGAGTTCCTTCGCACTGCAAGTCTTTGACTGCAAAAGAGTGTGCTAAGTTATCACCCCAATATTGTGAGGCATGGTTAATTCTAAAAAGAATAGGCAATAATTCTAAAAAGAATAGGCAAGGTAGCCTATAAATTAGAATTACCACAAGGTTATAAGGTGCACCCAGTGTTTCATGTTTCTCGTTTAAAGAAATTGTTGCATACAGGTGACTCACTAATTGAGGGTGTTGTTTTGTTTCAGGAGATAGAGGATAATGCAAGACGCAAACCAACAAGAATCTTAGACCGAGGAACAATGCAAGTATGCAATCGAAAGATACCCACGGTGTTGGTTGCATGGCATGGTTTACCTCTATCAAAAGCTACCTAGGAATCCGTATACCAGTTACCAGTTAAGGAGTGTTCACAGACTTTATCATTGAGGACACTAATGCCTGAAGAGGGAAACAATGTTAGGCTCAAGTTGAGGCAACATGACCTCAGAAGGGTCAATCGACATTTTCCTTTGTAAAGAATCAATGTTTGTATTATATTTATTTGGGCTTCATGTAAGTGGTCAAAGGGGTTGATGTCAAGGTCCTTAATGAGGGTGACAAGGCACTAACTAGATGGGTCTAAGGCTATGGGTCTTAAATGCATTAAGTGAAAAATGTGCCTAGGGGCAAGTGAATAAATTGATATCCCAAGAGAGGGGTAGTAATATGCATTTAAGAGGTACCCTAGAATGAAGACATGTGGCATACTAGATCCATCTAAGGAATTAGGGCTTGGTGGAATATGCAAGCTGGAGCCTTCACGTAGGATGGTTGTTCTGAGAGTTTGCTACCACTGAGAATTGGCTGGGAGGAAAATTGAGTGCTTGCCCCATGATTGATCGTTGACTGCTTGGGAGAATTAAATAGTTTGTACATTAGTGATCATGACAATAAATTGCTATTTACAATATATATCCATGTTCATAAATTTCCTCAAGGCTGAGCTTTATATGTACGTCTTCTGATCACTCAAAGGGCACCTCAAAAGTCACCAAATGAAGTCCTCAGACTTGCTACTAGGACCCACGAAAGATGAATATCTCTAATGGACATATTGGATATACCTTTGTAAGACTAGAATATATCCAATCATACAAATTTAGGATTTTTAATGTTCTAATCGATATATTGGATATGGCTACGCCAACATATCATGAAACAAGAACTACTCCCATTCGCTAGACAAGTCCTCAAAGAAGTCAATAGTTGCATGAACCCAATGCATAGATAAGTTTGTAAAAAGTAAGACACAATTACAGCTATGCATTTAACAAGCTGTCAAATTCATGTACTTGCAGATATGCACCACATAGATGTTGTTCAAGGCACTAGGAATTGCTGGAAGTAAACTTCTTGTTTATATAGACAACTCACCTCAATGTAAGGTAACCAACTGCATATTGAGAACTACCGCTACCACACACATGATACAAATTCATGTACTTGCAGATATGCACCACATAGATGTTGTTCAAGGCACTAGGAATTGCTGGAAGTAAACGTCTTGTTTATATAGACAACTCACCTCAATGTAAGGTAACCAACTGCATATTGAGAACTACCCCTACCACACACATGATACGAAGGATAGGGAGTGTGTTGTTTAGGGTAGTAATGTTAGAAAATGAAATCCCACCAGAGGGTATCCCGTAGTGAAACACTGATAGATTAGCCCAGGAATTACACTTGGAAGTGTTTCACTGTGGAATCAAGCTTCATCAACTTGTGTGTTGTGCAGGCCAGTAAATAGACTGTCTCAAAAAACAAATATAGAAACAATACTTATATATTTCCATCCATCCACAAACTAGACAAGATACAATACCAAAAGGTTCTACTATATGCCTAGCACGTCTAGATCTCTGAGCCCACGTGCTCCACTAAGCTTATGTATCCAGAGGATCCCTTCCACCTTGCTGTCCAGAAAGCCAGCCTAGGTGGGCAACACCTTGAGCTAATTCTACAGCCCTTGTATGTCTCCTTCACCTCCTCTATATAGGCCCAAGGATGGTCCTCTTGCTGCTCCTTCCTGCTCTTGGTTTGCTGTATGTTATGCGGCCAAGGGGCCTCCCTTTTATAGGACTCTAGGCCCTCCAAAGATACTGTGACCAGCAGGGGGATACGAACCGTCCCCCCTTGGCCAACTCTTGCAGCTGCTTAGCCGACTAGCCATCAAGTAACACCTTGGAAAATGCACAAACCTGTAGTATAAACTTTGCTGCAACTGCACGGTCTCTTATCTCAACACCTGCAAAGTTGCTAAGTCTAAGACTTGCTGGGCAAGGAGTCACCCCAGACTTTTACGAGCTGAATTCATGCACAAGGCCTTGCACAAGCTGAGAGCAAGATACGGTAAACATTGCTATCTATATGCAGATTATCTAAGCTTGCATTGCAGCCAAATCCAAGCATGAAAGAGCAAACGATGACTAAGGTAGGGATGTGAGGAAAACCAAAAGCATGAAATGTTCTAAGGAAAAACACTTGATAGAATTCATTGGCTAAAGGTAGTCCTTCAAGACAAAAATACAGAAATATCCAAGTTCTAACTACATATTGCATCCCTAACTCGACTAACCAAGGGCTAACCGTGGTTGGAAGATCTAGGATATAGGAACAATCTAACACAAGGGTTCGGGTTAAGACCATATATATCTAGATGAATCCAAGAACATGCACAAACTCAGCCTCTAAAAATACAACAGATAGTGCAGTTTCAATCTCATGATAGTGATTCATAAGATTGAAAACCATAAACTCCATCACGCATAGGACAGACTAGCTACTATGATATCCCCACTAACGTCATCAGCGCCCAACAATGGATGTAGACCATGGTATAAACATATGCTCTCACGCATACAAATCCACGTACCCACTCATACTTTAGCATCCTTTTATACAAAGGTCTTCGTACTGAGTTTCTGTCAACACTCTGGAGGTGAAGGTTGTCCTATCAACTGAGTTGTCACAAGTCAATCTACGATGTGAAAACAAAGACGAGGGTTGTTTGTTGTAGCCCATGCTCCCACAAAGCAGAAGAATATGCCCAAGGATCGCACAATGCTCCGTTGTTTACAGGACATGCTTTGTTGGAAATCCAAGGCTTTCTCTAGCCAATGTGGTCCACAACTGGCATAAAGGTACTATGACCATAGCTAACCATGTACATCAAGCGAAGTTGGTAGTCTATTGTCCATCAATCATTCCAAACTTCATAAAGCCATAGGCCGTCATTCCAAAGTTCATAAAGCCATAGATACCTACTCTAGAGCTACAAGTACCCAATCAGCCATTATTTCCTTTACTAAACTTGACTCATCTAAAGTGGCTAGATAGCATTAAGGTACTAAATCCTATGGGAATACTCATGACCCTTTGAGTACATTGGTACAATCTTTCTCATTGATCTTGGAGAGAGATAGGTTATCATATACTATTTGCTCAACTCTCAACTAAGAGAGCTAGTGAGAGTAATCAAGGAAAAATCGATTCCCATATCTACTCAATAGATTCTTAACTACCAGCTGTCACCCAAGAGTTGGGGACAGGCAACCTGCTAACAATCTTGAGGTATGGGATGCAGGTTCTCACTGTCACGTGAGCTGGCTCATAGTGGTCTAGACCTCAAGCTCAAGGGTGGCTCGAAGTACTGAACCCATGGCTGGGAGGTGATCCTGCTAGCACAAGTGGCCTGCTACACGTCCAAATTTAGACAGCTACCAATCAGAAAACCCAATTTCTAGAAAGCTACTTTAGCTGCCCCCAAATGCATGAATGCACCTACACCATGTAACATGACTACTGAGCTTTGGGTGACATGAGTACTGAGCTTTGGGTGTATTTGGATATCAGATATGATGGCTGTGCATGGCTCGAAGGCTTTAAGGCACAGATGCACAATCTGTCACAGTTAGTAAGCTCCACCACCAAGGCCATGTGCCACATAGGCCTCCTAGCCTCCTCTCTCCTACACTCCAAAAGGACCGGAGAGATTATGTGGGGAGAAAGAGAGAGGTAAAAAGGAAGAGACACTCAAAAGCATGCACATGCACAGGGCATTCAGCTCTTATATCCTAGGCATATCTTAGGCATTTATTATGTGAATTACACAACCCACAACACACACCTCTGACTCTCAATCAGCTTATTTCATTCTATATTATACCACTTCTCCCATCTATTTGTGCATGCCACCACTAAGAGCCTACAGCATACACTCATCTTTGGATTAGCTTAAACTATACCAATCCTCCCAACCATTTGTCCTGCATGCAACTGGCTGTTGCCCACAGGCCACATCACCATGCTAGTAGCCTGCCTGGTCTCCATTACGTGGGCATGATCTGGAATGGTGATGTTAATTTCTTGTAATCTTTACAGCGATTGCATCCACTGGCAGCTGCTAAACATAGCTAGATTCTATGAGGCCCAAGTTAATAGGGAGCTTCCTGACCTGATGCTTTGGCTTCATTCTAAACTACCAGAGCTTAAAAATTTGTCTTACACTAACAGAAAAAAGACAACTCAGTACCAAATTAAGATCAAAGAGCATTCCAAAGACATTTGACACATATCAGAAAGTTCTGAAAAACATTTATAAACTCTATCCCTTTCTATTGAGTCTCCTAGGACATTCAAACTTGGTAAAACTAGGCAGACAAGTGCTAGGCCACAAATTAACGACTGTAGACAGAATGTACTCTCCAATACTGTGCCTCTGTAGCATCCAAAATGGGAGAAGAAGAGAGCACATCCTTTCTATGCATATTGCATGATAGAAGTATAACACATGTAAGGTGCAATGGGCAACAAATCCACATACAAAAGATTAAGCTATCACTCATCCAATACGGGGAAGAAGAGAGCACATCCTTTCTATGCACATCCTTCTATGCATATCGCATGATAGAAGTACAACACATGTAAGGTGCAATGGGCAACAAATCCACATACAAAAGATTAAGCTATCACTCAGTGGACCAAACTGCCACTGCAACAAGGTGGCAGCCATTTTAAATAGATATTCATGCACATCATAGAAACTATTGGTCAGCTACATACAACCACATGTGTGATAGGCATATAGCTACATGACTCCAGGAACATGCCCAAACCCATCCTCTAAAACACACTGCAGTGTCAATCTCATGATAATTACTCATAAGGTTGGCAACCATAAACTCCATCACACATAGCAGGGACTATCTACTATGACACGCCCACTGACATCATCAGCACCCAACAGTTGGTGTAGACCACATATGCTCTCTCACACATACAAATCCACACACCCACACATACTTGAGCATCCATTTATACAAAGGTCTTCATACAAACCTGTGATAAGCAAGTTTAATATGTTTCAGCCATATCTATCCTGATACTTCATTCCTCGTCTGATGCCTAAAGATTACTTGGACCATAATCCTTTTTTAAATCCAGCTGCACAGTGAAAGGACCTGAACCCTTGACAGAGCTGACCCCTTCTAGCCTAAATTCCCCTTCGCCACTATAGCCTTTTTATATTCGAAGCACCAAGACAAGATTTCTTACCTCCACCACCATTCATGATCTTCCACAGCAAGTTGGAAATAGGTCAGGGCTATCGTGATAAACGCTGTCACGATGATCAAAATGATGAAAACAATGAAGAGAATGCTGTAGATTGTATACACTTTGTGCCCCCAAACACTTGCAAAGATGTAGTACAGTTCGATGTAAATTGCACTAAATGGTAAAAAGCCTGCCATTGCCATCTGTGGCACTGATCCTCGGTACCAAGGCAGCGGTGGGATCTCTCGGGGGTATTTTGTTGTACGACACGGAGCTTGGAACTCTGCTTTGCTATTTTTGCCAGCAATGCCTCCCAAGACCAGCAGGGGTGATGTCACGAGGGTCCAAATAAGAAGAATCACACAAATGGTACCGAAGGGTAAAGCTGCAGTGGAGTTGTAGGCAATTGCAACAGTGTTCAGAAAACAAAATGTCAGGAAGAGAGGACCACAAAATAGGCAGCCAGTGAGCAGCAAGTTGCGCACCTGCAAAACCATGAATTCGCTTAACATCCCCTCAGTTCACTGACAGAACTCAAAGGAAAGTAGGCAGAACACATCGACTGAATGCTTACCCAATTGACACCTTCAAGTTGTTGGTAGAATGAAGCTGCACTATACCCCGCAATTCCTGATGTAAGGGCATATATCACAACAAGTGCAGTGTACAGTGCTCCTCTGTTGTAAGGGTAGAAAACACCCACTAGAGCGAGCATGAAAATGAAGATAGTACTGCAAAAGTTGTCCAAAATCATTCAATGCAAATCGGACATACAAAAACACCAAGTTGATAAAGCACAGGGATCAAAGTTTTAAAATAATCCTAAAATACTCACAGGGCAAGTAGCTGAGTGCCACTTCCAAGTACAGCACAGAAAAGGGATTTGTGTGGAGGGTATCTGAATACATCTCCGTGAATGTATTTCCAGCCAGTTTCTTCTTGATCTTCAGCCGTCTCTTCGTCTCGTGAATACCTAAAAGCAGATGCAATTAAATGCAAAAGAACATATTGGGAGGACATCCCCGATTTACGTTCTAACGTCAGCTTTACAAAGCACCTTTAAACGTCTGTAAATACAAAAGAGCTTCAAGCGTAAGGACTAAGATCAAAGCTACAATCCTTACTTGATGAAGTCGTTTTTAAGAACCCGCATTAAAATGGTTGCAAGAAAGCCAGTTAAAAGAAGCACTGTCACACATGAATTGATGATTGAGAACCAGTGGATCTCCAAATGTTGAGGCAGAAACGAATACTTGGCATACTTCTCCATCCGTCGATCAAAAGGCTTGTCAGTACTCTTCCATTTGACAGAGTACTGAAACTCAACTTCTACCTCTTTATCATCCGTTATATCAACGGTATAACTGCGATCTGTAGCTACACTTATTTCTATGACCCGATCTTCATTGTACAGAACTTCAAAGTGTACGTGTGTGTAGAGCAAGTACTTCATGTCATGTTCGTCTACTTTTCCAATAAAGCCCCAAATAGGAAGATCGTCATAATACATCTGGAAATAATAGTCTTTCTTCACTGCCTCTCGGAACAATTGAACATCTTCCTTCGAGAGGGTCTTTTTGCAGAGAGGTTCCGAGTCCTTGTCCTCTCTGAAATTGAGTTGATATCTTGCATGGACCATGCGATCTCCATTAAGGACTTCCCCCAAATCCTCCCTCTTTTCCGTCACTTGAGCTGCAATCGCCAAATAAGAATCACAATTATAACAATTTCAAATAAGTTACCCCAATGAATTTGCAAAAAGGGGGAGGCAAGTCAAGTAAGAACGGACCTGGAGGACAGAATGGTAGATCAAAATATCTGTACGTCTCACTGCACGAAGTCCACACATAAATGAGCTCAAAATGAAACTCTAAAATGGTAAATGATGAAGACACGACCTCCACGTACCAACTTATTTGAGAAGAGCACACCCTACCCATTATAAGGTTGAAAGAAATCGCACATGTCCTATGCGCAAGCAAGTTAATCGTTGTATGTAAAACCGTCGTCTTCACCGCTGGGAAATGTAGACCAGGGGAGACAAGAATGGCAAAGGTCTAACAAGGGTTTGTATCCACACTAATAAGCCTGCCATGAAACGAGGCTTCCGGAATAGCGAGCGTTCAATGTACACAGATCTGACAGCTACACGCCCGGATCTACAAGACGTAAGGTCCTACCGGACAACAGCACTTTCAAATCTCACAGTGGGAACACGCTCTTGAGAAGGTAAGAGGTATAAACTTGCCATGGAAACAAGCCGTCTCGTTCCTATGCGGTAGAGCAGCAACCGTCGGGAAAAAAAAAAAAATCTTCTTCTTACCGCGGCCCAGGGGAGCAACGGATCACACAGAGAGCTGCGAATGCAAAAGGCAGGGAGCGAGGGGGGGCAGGAACAAGCGGGGGAAGGCGATCTGCGGGAGGGAGGAGAAGAAAAGAAAGCAGGAAAATGGGAGGGAAGTACCTGGGGTTCTGGAAAGGGCCAACTTTGTTGGCGTAGAGGGGAACGGGGTCACCGGATTTGTACTTGTGATCGGAGGAGCTAGAGAGGGCGAGGGAGGAGGAGGAGAGGAGGAGGAAGAGGATGGTGAGGGAAGCCATAGCCGAAAAGTGAAGGGAGGGTAAAAGGGCAAGCTCACAGGGCCGCCATAGCCAGAGCTCTCAAAGAGCCTGCAAAACAGAAGACCTCACCCTTAAAGTCCCATATCCGGATTTTAAAACCCCCTTTCTTCTCTTTTTTATCCACCTTTCAAGTCCGCCCTCTTTTCTCTTCATTCTTGCGTCTTCAACATAACCCTCTCTTCGTTCACATTTTCCATTTCCTCGGGACGACTCCCGCTCTTACTTACCAATGGTTACCATTCCGGAATCTGCACTCGAAAATGCCTGGTTTGCAAACTTGAAACGCCGTCGGTGGACCCTTTCCTATGCGACAGCTTTTGCCTTGCCACAGCAAGGGCAAAGGCGATTCAGAAGCGAAAATGGCCTCTCTTTTTTTTCACGATTTTTTCTTGCTATTTTTCTCCTCCACATTTCCAGGGCTTCTCTCTCTCTCTCTCTCTCTCTCTCTTTCTCATCCCTTTCAATTCATCATCTCCGCCCTCTTTCACTATTTGGATCTCCACTAGCAGGCCTTATGAATGATTATCATTCACCTTGTTTTCCCTGGGTGTGTCAAGCTAGAAGTCCTTTAGCTATCAAGATCACCTGTTTTGTTGCTACTTACTCGTTGGGCCCAAAAACTAGCTTCCAGGTACCCTTAGGGCTGAGTTGACCCTTTCTGGTTGGCAACTACAAACGAGGGAACAGTCAGCTAAAATGGAGGCTCTAAGCCCTATAAAAGACATGCTTAAGGGGGCATTTCCAAGTTCATTCTACAAGGCCTTACAAATCAAACAAGGCAGTCCAAGACATTACAGGGTTTGCAAACCAAACCAAAAACTAGGTTCCAGGTATAGGCTAACAACAATAGCATGGTTTGCAAACCAGACCATAAGGGAACCCACTTACCATTCCCCACTATAACCTCCCAAAAACCAGCTTCCAAGTACGGGCTAATAGCAATAGAATGGTTTGTAGACCAGACCCTTCACGTGAATAGGGGAACCTCCCCCCACTTACCATTCCCTACTGTAATCTCCCTCATCTGGAGTCATATCTCACACGTTGCCCATTGTTCCTCGTTCATTTGAAGTGGAAACGTGATTTGAGATCGCACACCACTGAGGTGGTGTTGCTACATCTTGGGAGGGAGCCCCCACACCATCCAGATAGATGGCCATGGCTTGGGTGATGGCACACTTACATGAAAGCCTAACAAAAAGTATCCCAGTAGAAGACCTGCTTGTAGAGGTAGCAAAATTGCATAGGTGATTTGCTTGAAACCTTGTAATATGCAAAGCAAACCAAGCATACGTCAAAATCTAAGATTGTGGTGGGAAGACTATGGACATGCCTTTCACTAGAATTAAAGAACGATTTACAAAGCAAATCAAGTATAAGTCAAATGTAGGATTGTGGTGGGAAGACTATGGACATGCCTTTCACTAGAATTAAAGAACTATTTACAAAGACAAAAGATTGGTACACAATATTAAAAGACCCAATCCTTATATGGCAGTCCAGTGTTAGTGAAACGTTCAAAGAAAGCCTTCAAGAAATAATGGCATCCTTGAATTGATATATTTAAACCTACATGGTCCAATAAATTGAATTGATATATTTAAATGGTCCAATAAATGTCAAATGTATAGGTGGAAAAATATACGTTTTGACATTTATATTTGATTATTTAAGGAATATGTTTTAACCTTTTATTGAGCACTTGTTATTCTCTAATCCCTCGTTTGTATGCTTTGAAAACTCTATTGTTGGAATATAGAGTGCTCTTGTCATTCTTTGAAGTAAAGTTTAGTTCTTCTTTGATGTGGGTTTTTCCACTTCTCTTTAATTTGATCGTGAAATATTCATTCTTGACCCTCATCTTGCAACCAAAAGCAACTTCTTATACGTATTGTAGGGGCTCAATTGGCTTGTTATTTACTATGTTCAAAGCAAGCTGGCTACTCTTATTAGTGCTTTTGGAAGACTTCCTTGCCTTCATTTTAGTTGAGGAAAGCATTATGTGGCTTCCATTGTAGGAAGATATAATTGGCTTGGATTGGAAAGTCTATATCTTGGTTACATAACATTGCCATCCTTACACACATATATTTAACTTTTCATGTGATAACTAGAGCTTGGCCTAGCATTTTGTTAGAACTAGCTTGACTTTATTTATACATTTTACCATAACTTACTTTTAATGAAGCAAGTTCTTACATTTATGAAGAAGAGTATTACTATATAGATAGTATTCTCGATTCTTTCCCAAATTTCCCTTATCTCTTCTATGGTATTTTTTCAACATTTATTTTTATTCAGCTTATGACTATGGTGTACTCTTGACTACATAACAAGCTGTCAAGACCTATGACACACCTATAGTCCTAGTATTCTCAGAGAAGTTGTACTAACCAATTGCGGTTTACTAGATGGATGTAGGTAATAGGTCCATACTTGGAGTATACCAGATATCATGTTGTTGGATTTCTTTTGCTGAAAACCATCTCCTTTTTTTCTATTTGTAACAACTTTTTATGTGCATATGAAAACATTTGCCCAAACCTTCTTTAACTACCACTTGTCCAATGCATACTTTCGATTATATTGTCTAAGTTATAAAAACATTGCAAAGCTACCAACTATTTGTAGGGTGATTTTTTGGACATTGAAACACGCACACGCACACACGTGCACACGTGCATGTACACACACACTACACGCACGCATACACACACACGTGTGTGTGTGTACATGCATGATTGCATGCACGTGCACACTTGTGTGCACATTGCACACATGCATGCGTGTGCACGTGCACATGTGCATGCACGCACACACATGCACGAGTGCACACATATAGTGCTCATAGGCATGCAACACACATGCATTTACATGTGTCTTATGTGCACACGTACATGTATATATGTGTGTGCGTGTGCATGCATGCGTGTGTTATATATATATATATATATATATATATAATTTTTTTTTCTTATGTTTTTATATTCATTTGTATATGTTTATCTTTATTTATATATGTTTATATATATATATATATATATATATTTATTTATTACTTTATATACAAATATATATTTATATATTATATATGCACATGCAAGCATGTGCACACGCACCCACACATATTGTTGTAGGAAGCTTTTAAGCTTTCTCATTGTAATTGGGAACATAAGGCTTGGTAAATTTTGAAAAAAGATCATGAGATGAGTAATCCCATAACCAACTGAAGACCATTGGTCCAATTGGGAAATTCTGTTGTGCATGATTTAAAAGTTCTTCAATTAATTATGATTAGTGTTTAACAAAGCTTACTTAGCTGCATTGCCAATTATCTTTAGCAAAAGAGAAAGTTTTAGTGCATATGGCTAGCCATTGGACTTAATCAAGAGTTTTGTAGTTATATATAACTTACCAAATGTTGTAATAAAAATTTCAATAATGTTTAAAGAGATGTCAATTCAGTGTAATGTTTACGTGATATTACCAAGGAAAAATTAAGAAATTATGATTGATTTGTATTTTTTGAAACTAGAACTACTTTGTCATCACTTTTGCATTGTTTTTTGTTAATAAGATTGCTCTTATTTTTGCATAAGCAATTCTAAAATAGTTGCAACTTTACAAAGAGAATAACACTCTTGAAAAATAATAACTAAGGGAAATGTTTTGAGTTTGTGGAAGATGCATTGGTATTATTGTTGAAGGCATGGATTACACCCATGGGAGAGAAGAAATAGGCAATGAGTGGTTACACACAAACCCAGTTTGCCCAATGTATCACCTCCATGATATAAGCCCTTAGTAGACAATCTCTAGAAAAAATACTAAGGGTGGTTACACACGGCCCGGTACCATCTCATGGGAGATAAGAAATAGGCAATGAGTGGTTACAACAAAGTGGTAAGGAGAAAAAACAAGATTACATTCATTGGGCCTGCCTAGAGGAGGACCAAAAATTGCTAGAGGATGTTGTCGAGCATCGTGTATAGTAGGGAATAGTTTGACCAGTATATGAAGTTTGTCTCAGGTGACTTATTTGTGGTGCTAGTGTTGGTCCAGATGTGGTCCCAGGCCAACCCATGGATTGTTGTTGGTGTGCCAATTAATTATATCATATTGTGTGTGTTGGGGCTAGCACCAAAAGTAGTTGGTGGAAGGTCTGGAGCAGGATGCGTAGTCTTGCATTTATGGATTTGTAAAAGTTGACAAGTGCTAAAGGTTTTTTTTTGGGATTGGAATACAGTGAGCAAGCATTCAACACCTGCTTAGAAAGAGTAATCTCCCCTTATCAATTTGAACTCATCTTTGTATTGTGTTGCAATTCCTAGGCCTTCTGATTTACAAATGCAATGAAATTGTGGAAAAGGTATAGGATGTGTTTGCGGCACGGCACATCCATCTCTTGCAAGCATAGGATTGTTGCTACTAGAACGCTCTTACTTGAGAGTATGGCCAACTTATGTTAACGAAATGATAGTGTATTGAGGGACTGTAATGTGGGTTATTGCTTTCTTCCATTTAAAAGTCATTTTTTGGACCAAATCCTAAGCCTTAGCCCTCTAGGGGCAGGCCAAAAAGCATTGATGACAAATAAGTGTACATTTTGATTGGTGAGGCAAGGTTCAATTCCTTGTGTGAGCTGGATGGGCAAGCTATGGACAAGGGGTTGAGGCTACAGGTGCCCCCTTTTGCATAGTGAATCATGTTCTAGTAAGTGGCAACTATGTAAGGGGATGCCCATGCAAGCACCACGTGTGTAAATATCCTAATTGTTGATAAACATTGATTGACATAATTTTGAAAAGCTCTATATAAATGGCTCTACTCTCAATAATTGAACCTTACCTCAGGTGTTCTCTTTAGTGTTTGGCAACTGGTTAGAGGAGTGGTCATTATGCATGTTTGGGAAATAAAAAATGCCATTGTGTTTAAGAGAGGGCAAAAGTTAAGTTTGATGAATGAATAGGTCGTGGAAGACCTCTCAAGGATTTGCAAGCATTTTGGGAAGCATAACGAATTGTTTTGGCAACTTGCAGTTATTGTGAATTGAGGTTCTCTAGTTAAAGGCTTCCTTTTATAAGGAGCCAGCCGTTTTCTTTTCTCTTGTATCTATCTTTTGGTTTCTTAATACAAAATTGCACTTTTTCTTGCAAAAAAAACAAATGTGCATGGACACTACTACCTAATATAGTGGTAAAGCAAGTGCTTTTGGATGCAAAAGAGAACAACAAATAGGGAGTTGGGCTTTCTAAAGGCAATTTTTGTAAGATAATCTCCATAAATGTAGTCGAAACACATAAATTAGTTTTTTATATTAAAAAATTCTAGTGGAAATTCACAAAAGAGTTTCCTCCACTATAGTAGCATTAGGGAGCCTGTTGAATTCAGTGATGGAGATGAGGTAGAATTGTGTCCTCACGTGTCATTGAAATGCTGCCCAAAGTGTCATTGAGAGGTTGCACCGGCCACAACTTGCTTGGCAGGTTTCTTGCATTGGAAAAGCTTGAAAGCTATTGGCTTTTGCCATTTTTTGCTTAGCATTTGTTGAACCTGCTCTCCCCTTCTAGCAGCCTAACGTTGGGCTGGGAGAGCCGATTTTGAGGAAGCTGAGTTGGCATTGCAAATGCTCCCCCAGCTTAACAAACCTTCATGGGGCCTTGCATCCGCAATGCTAATAGGGCTGAGAGAGCCCTACTGGCATGATTGTAATGGTTAGGTGTTTAATTGTTTAGACAAGTTCGATTGCTAAATAATTGTTTTTGCATGTTTTAGTCACTATCCACATATCGATCTTGAGACCGAACTAAGAATTGGAGACCGAGATTCAAATTCTCATTTGCCATCTTGCAATTCTTGATATTATAGGATTTAGTGATGAGCACATTTGGAATGCTGTGCCTGCCTAGAGGAAGAAGAAGCCCATATTTTTGAAATTGTTTATATTAACTTTCAAAGACATAGTGCAATTCTTAGCTCTAAAGTGTGTGATATAATGTATGCATTTTAAATTCAAAGGATAGCTAATGTGACATGTTCAAAGGATGTCCAATCTGAAAAACATCCTCAAATTCATCTTGTTGTGCATGTGTCAAAGTCATCTTGTTAAGCATACTTGTCTTTCTTGTCCCATTCTTCCTATGCTTGGGAAATGGCAGGATTTGCTACAAGTGTGGACACTGTTGGTGTAGCTGTAGATCCCACTGTGGATCCTGCTTGTTGGTGCTGCGACAATAGGTTGAGTAGAGCTACTGCTGGCTGGATTGTCCAATGGTCTACGTGTAAACCCATCTACATACTCCCATTTGTATTGAAGTCCAAGAATGGTGGTCTCCATTCAATATTTCCATATGCCGTAATTGGAGTTGTCTAGCTGAGTAGATGCCTCCAAATTGAGGTTGCTAGTCATAGACATGGTGCAAGCAAAGTACTCAAAAGTGCCTTTGGAAATTACTATTTGAATCAATTGCAAAACATTGACTATGTCAAGTGAAATCTGAACTGTCGGTGGTGAAGATAGAACTGCAATATATATATTCCAATCTTACAAGGCTTGTGGAAAATGATGCTAGGAATAGACAAGAGGCTTTACAAGGCTTGAAACAATGTGCACAATGCCAAAAAATAGGTAAATAGTCTTTACAATGATGGCATGTGTGTGTGAAATCAAATCATGTGCTATTTGCACACTGAATAATCAGTCAATGCCTCTGAACACTCTAAAGTTGCTCACTGAACTGTTAGCAGTAGAGGTTGCATGCCCTCCAGAGCTCCTCATTGGGATAGTTTTCATATTTTTGCAAAGGTGCAAAAAAACTATTGGAGGAGGCCTGGAAATCTCCTCAGAAATAGAAAGATCACTCTCTTCTTTTGGCTTTCTATTCATGGAGGGATTGCAGTGAACTTGTGGAGATCCAGGTTCGGGGTTGATCCTACTTGTCCTCAATGCCATGCAGTAGTTGAGGCAATTTAGCATTGCCTTTGGGAGTGCAGACAGGCAAGGACGATTTGGAAGTGTGTTGCCAAGATTCTTTGCATATTTCATAAAAGACCCTTCTTCATCACCTGGGGATCAGTGGCATGGTTATCTCTTACTGGACCTCATGTTTTTTTTGAGGGACATGACTCAGACTCATCCTTCAATATACGATGACACTTTGTGGAGTCGTGTTCTCTCCAGAATATTCCTTTCACTCCTTTTAGAGCTGCTCATGTCTTAGTAGACATAGCTTGGGAGATTCTGGCTAGCATTGTAGCTTGGTATATTTGGAGGGCCAGATTTACGGAGGCGATGGAGGGTTCATAGGTTCACCTTCCCAATCTAAGGCCAGTATATGGATGGATACTATACACACAGTGATGGCCATATGGGCGAGCATGCAAGGATCCTCTAGAGCAGTTACATCCAAGAAAGATATTTTTTTCAAAGTTTGGAGAGGATCTTTGTTCTTCTCTGAGTCTTCTTCAAGGTTGAGGTGGCATTTTCAGCCTCCACCTTGGATTTTTGTTAGCTCTTTTTGAGCTGGTCTTTTCTTTCATGCATGTCATGATGTACTCCCGCATTTGAGCTTGCTCTTGCGGCTTTCATTCATACTTAATGAAGTAATCTTTTGGGGGGGAGGGGAAATCAAAGCCAGCCATTTTTGAAAAACTTGGAACACATTGCTCTTCTGAGCTATCACACAAGCCCACACTTTCCTAGTTGCATCATCAATGAATGTCGCATAGTATTCAGCCCCGCCTAATGACCATGTAGGCATGGCTGATTTAGTCTGCTTCCCATAGAGACACTACTATCAAAATTCAAATTCAGAAAAACTCAAATGCGATACATAACCCAAACGGCATAAGAGTTTCATTCCATTCTGGCTCATGTGCCCCAACCGGCAATGCCACAAAGAAGTACACGGCTACTCAATTATTGCAACAACATGATTAGACACCCTTGATACATATAAGGAATACAATATCCCACGCTCGGTACCTCTTGCCAAACCATAGAGCCCTTCTGAATTTTTCAACTCTGAAAGCCAAAGGTGGTCTGGAAACCAACATCATCCAGCTGACCTGCTGAAATGAGACTCTTGGTCAGCTTAAGCACATGTCTCACATTTTTTAAAACAAATTCAGACCCATTTGCAAAAGAGAACTTTATGTCACCTGCTCCCACTATGTCACATGCATAGTTATTTCGAAGATGCACACAACCTGTCTTTCCACTGTCATAAGTGGAGAACCATTCCCTATGGGGAGTAACATGGAATGAAGCACCAGAATCTAAAATCCAATCCCCAGAATATGCCATCATCTGAAGTGGTAAGAAACTCTGTTGATAGACTAGACATGAAGAGAATGCCATTGTCACTATCATCAGTGATTGACTGCATTGATCTCCTTGATCTTCACTTTTTCTTCCTCCTCCCTTGGACTCTCTTCCTTCTTATTTGTACCCCAATCTGCATTAATTTTCTTATTCTTTTGCTCTCTTTTCATCTTGTAGCAATCATTTTTCATGTTGCCCTTCTTGCCATAATGGTAACACTCAATGTTCCATGCCCTACCTGGATTTGCTACGAGACTTCCCTCTTTCTTGGGACTTCCTCCTGAACTCTGAACTCTGATCTATCCCTTTGCACATTTAAGGCTATATCCTACTTGTTGCCATCCATAGACGTTGTCTAATCTCCTCGATCAACAAGCTGCCCACATCATCATCAAACTTCAGTACTCAACCAGATGCAGAGTTACTGACACTTATATGGAATGTATCCCATGAGGATGGCAATGACTAGTCTCCGCATAAAAATCTAGCCTCTGAACCTGAAGCTAGCTGAAAATAATTCAAGTGAGAAGCAATGGAGACCCCTTCCTTCATTTGCAGCTCAAACAACCGCTTCATGAGGTAAACTTTATTAGAGGTAGTTTCCTTCTCATAAGTGGCACATAATTTCTTCCACAAATCTTCTGTATTTTGCTCATTTATTACTATAAAACAAATTGACTTTGCAAGATGAAGTCTAACAGTAGACTTTGCTAATGCATCCAACTCATTCCAATCATCCTCAGACATAGCTACACGCTTAGTTGCAACTCCCGCCAAGGGTTTAATATGCTTCTTTTAAATAAGCACATCCCTTATTTGTTCTTTCCACAGAGAAAAGTTTGTCCCACCAAACTTTTTAATTCTGAAAAACTCCTTTTCAGACATGGAAGAGAATGCCATGATGCAAATAAAGCAAAATCCCAAATGCTAGTGCTTGCAAGAAAGAATCACACCAAATACTAGGTGCACCCAAATATGTCTACCACAATGAAGGATGATATCACCAAAAACTCAAAGCTCAAAGCATCAAAATGCATCTGACTCATGTGCATATACTATGCATCCATATGAGCAAATCTGGCCCAACAAAAAATATCAACCTACAATGACAAAACAATGGCAAACCCAATGCCAAATGCCTCAAGCATAAATACCATCCATGGGCATAAGCATCAATAATGTCTCATCTAAGAGAGCATAGCACTATCACTGCATCAACTGGAATGTGTCAAAGCTGTCCGTCAGCATAAAATAGCATTTGTGTGATAAAGGTCCATCAATAAAGCATCCCACAAGGCCATATGGGCCTATTAGCGCATCTAACAAGGATCGCAATGCATCCAAATGGCCTATCAAGCATCCACTACAACCTAATGCAAACCACAAATGAGCGCACACGGCTCAAGCTGTAACCAGAGTGATCTGCCTAAGGTATATCTAAGAAATCAATGCCCCAAGCCAATGATTGCTAGTGAAAATAAAACCGGGATGTCTCAAAACATGGGCGCCACTATATAATAGGACTCAGCAAGAAAGTCTACAAATATCGCTCTTCTACTGCTAGAAATCTAAAATCCCAACCAACGGATGTGAAATCGGGAGTCAACCCTTGCAGTTTACCAGCAAATAAACCCCAGGTAACTTAGACCTAGCAAAAATCTAGAACCTTAGAGAAAATTTGAAGCAGAAGACAAATTCGTAGACATAGAGTATCACAAATCTGCAAAAGCTCCACCAACTCGCCCGAAAACTTGCAGATAGATATTTTAGCTTGTCCTCGATCCACTAGAACAGATGATATCCGAGATGGCATCTTGTGCAAGCGGGTCCGAACCACGGGCATCTAGACGTAGGGAGAGCTCAGAGAGACGAAACTTCTCTAAATCTCCACGGAATCGCGCAAGATTTGATAGCTAGGGGTTTTCAGGCCTCTGGAATGCAATGGAACAGACGGTTTTTGAACCCATAGTCCCAATCACCAGGTCCAACACACGAGTTGAAAAACGTTTTTGCAAATAGATCTGTTTGTAAACACCACCAGAGTGTGAATGATGAGAAACACATAAGTTTTAGGACCTCCTGAGTCCAAATGGTTGGTTCAAACTTGAGTTCCAACACACTGGTAGAAAAACGTTAAAGCAGGGACAGTGAGTCAGAAATCCAACGAAATGATCCAAATTCAAGAATGAAGGGGTTTTTAAACTCCCGAAGTGCAATGGACACCAAAAGCAGGCAATGGTTGCCTCTACAGGTCATTCCGGACTCTCAGTCGTAGAAAGGAAACATGGGAATCATCAAAAAAGGTCTTTTTGCTCCAAAACCACTTGCAAGCTTGCAAAAAACCACTCTGAGAACTTTCCAAAGGTTTCTACGAGGTCTCTAGACACCCAGATGTAAGGTAAAGTCACCCAACAGAGCTTCTCCTTCCTCCAGCAGAGCTGGAGCAGTAGAATTCGGGCTCCAAGCACACACCTGGGCTCAACTAGAACACCCGTGCTCTGATACCCATTGAGGGGATTCAACAACGGAAGTGAAAACGGGAGAAGGATGAGAGAAGGAGAGCCACACAAGGTTTGGTGGGTGCAAAACACCCTAATCTTTTATGTCATCCATATATATATTGTACATAACCAACGTTAAGGCACAGTGGCCTTTAAGCCCCACAGAACTTTCTCATGTTTTTAGAGTTCTACATTTCTTCTATGTACAAGAAGAAAGAACTCTGTTTTCGAAGAATTGATAGTTTCATTGAAGACCTAGTATTCGTTTCACTTGGGAACCTAGGAGTAGGTTGACATAACATGTTCTAATAAGTTAAAGTCTTGAGTTAAACCAAAACATGTTCATGACTCATTCTAACACAAGCATCCTCTTAGGGATAGCTTACAACGGTATGGGATGTTGTAAGGATTCGTTAGGAGTTATTTATAAGATGCCAACTCATTTTCTAGAAGTTTGAGGGCTTTTGTATAAAGACAAGATTTGAATCATTGTGCTGTGGCATATATGCTAGAAAGATCCATGTCTAGAGAGAAAAGTTGTCAATTCAAAGAGAACAATTTTTTTGACTCCATTTACGAGGACATAAATACTTGGAGGAGGGGGAAAGAGATGTTACATCCCTGGCTAGTCATGGGTTGCGGTAGCTAGCACAAGGGTTATGAAAGACCATAGGGAGCGAGGTTGTTAATTATCAATCGAAGGCCTTAGGGCTCGGATTAAGAAATACCATCGAGATTGGAGGTCTAAGGGTTAAAAGCATTCATCATATATTTAGTTATTGCCTATATATTGACATGAAGGACTAGGCCACAGGCATTCATTGATAAATATTGTGGTTCTTGGCCATTAGGTAGGGCAATGCCTAGTAAGCTACTTCAATGCTTCCTTTGTGGAAGGGGCTTTCATGATATGGTACATAGAGGCATACTAAGCTAGGGTTGGACCATGTACCTTTCTTGTAATCTCCATGTGTTCGAGGGTGAGCTAGAAGAGCTCTATGGTTGGGTGGTGAGTTTCGGATGGTGATTCTTGAAGTTCAGCTCCTAGTCTGTAGTTTGGTGAAGATGATTGAGGAAGCTGGCATGGAGAAGGAGTCATCTCAAAGAGGGAATAGGAGTAGGAGAAAGAGTATGAGAAGTTAATAAAGCAAAGGTAAGAAATAAATGCAAATGCAAGCTAGAAAGAACCTTCTAACTACTAAAGATATTGCAATCTAAAGCTGCATAGCAACTCATAGTCTCTTACAATCTAAACTTGTAGTGAAAGCCAAGCCTAGGTATTCTTGCAAGCTACACCCTTCACTCTTATTATCCACAATTTTGAGCTTCTTTGTATGGTAATAATTATGTGCATTAATTTACTATGAAAAAATGGTGACTTTTTTAAGCTCATTGCCCAAAATCACTTGTTTATATAGTCGAAGTTGAATATGTTTAACATTCTAAATCCGAGAGAAAGAAATTAGTGATTAGATAGTGATTTAGGTTAGAATTATGGGTTTTAAAGGCTTAAAGGGCCTTTATTAATTGCATGGCATGGGATTTTTAGATATATGGCAATAGGGGCTCCACAAACACCCCCCGCCCCCCCACACACACACCCCCGCTCTCTCTCCTCTCATAATGAGCCCTCCCTTGGTTACGTTGACATGCATCTTGGGCCCGGGCCTCAATTGCATTTGCAACTATATAGAAGGTATATAAAATTTAAAAGCAATCCAGAAACATATAGCTTTAGAAATACCATCAATGTATGGCCATCAACTAGAAGGGTTTACTAATTTTGTAAAATCTGCACTCCCTAAATCTTGTTGTAAGAATTTTTAGTTTTGATTTTGCTCGAGTCCAAAAAATATTAAAGGTGTTTAGAAAATATCCATCCATCACCCTTTTCAGAAAATGTTTTATACGTTTAGCAGAAAATAATTATAAAAGATATTTGAAAATATAATCTTGATCCACCTATTGCCTATGCAAAGAAAAAGAATTACCCTTTCCATTAGTCTAACGACTCTTAGTACGTAGTCAAGTGTTATGTGTTTCTTTATATTTTAACAAAGTTCAACAATTTATAATGCTCATATTGTTATTCATTATGTTTCTGGAAGTATTCTACCATAAAATACAGTTGGTTTAGAATGCATTGTTTGAATTGAGAGTGAATACTGGAATATTTATAGACAGCAGGACAAAGCTCTAAGACGAAGCACAATTTAATCATCTGCTGGAGAGGTTTCTCTTGTTCTCACTTTTCCTCTTCCTCTGAATCTGAAGTGGCAAATATTGTCTCAGGTTGGGTTTCAGCATATGCAGGGGCAATGAATTTCGGGTCTTTTGCAGCAGCTTCAGCATGCTTTAAAATAGCTTCTCTTGGATCTTCATCCATCCAGGTCTCCTTCATGAGCCCACCTTCCTGGAGCACCATACAATGAATCTTTTATTAATTTGGATGCATCCATATGTTTCAGACTTGCGCAACTGACCTTGCAGATATATCCTACAATTCATGATAGAGCCAACAAATTTGACCGATCCTTAAGAGCGTTGCAAGGTTTATCACACCAACCTTCAGGAGATACTGGGTTAGCAGACTGCCTTTTGTCGAACCAACTCTTCCACCAAATCCTGGCCCTGTGACTGGCAAGTCTGGCCTTTTTGATTTGACTGGGTCACTGCGTGCCTTTTCTCTTTGCCTCTTTCGACTTGGTTCATCCCTAAAAAGAGGCAGTGCATGTGGATGGTGGACCACAGGACGTGCCTCGAAATCCTCTGCAGATTTCTTCCTTGGGGCACGTGCAACGCAGACTAATGCTCCCCTCTCACTCAGAACAGGATCATACAGTATATGTGTGCCTCCTCCCTTTTTGTCACCAATAGTTGCAAAAATCTGTGAACACGAAAGAAACTCCAGAACCACCGTTATTCCTATTCCAAAAAGAGCAGGCTGAAAATAGTTTTCCAAACGAGTTCAAGCAAAAGGACCCCTAGTGTGATTACCTGGTTCAAACGTGGATGCCAAGCACAGCACACAACACTCTGGGTAGCAGATACTCCAATTTTGCGAATAAACTCTAAACGTTTCTTGTCAAAAAAGTACAGTAAACCCCCAGACCCATCTTTCTGCACTGATGTCCCTGTAAAGATGAGCTGTTCATCAGGACTGAATGCTACATTAGTTTGGGCATAGGAGTTGGGAAGCCCCGAAAAGACTTTGGCAGGAAGTTTTGTCATGCGCAGATCCCAGACCTGATACAATGTCACACCGAATGAGAAACCAAAAAAAAGGTGGTTAGCAATATTGATGGCAAAGAGAATCACTAAAGGTAAACCTTGAGAGTGCCATCACAACTTCTAGAAAGGAGAGTGTGGCCATCAGCTGAAAATCGTAAGCCAGTAACGTCTTCAGCATCCTCATGTGCTTTTTCAATGTATATATCTGGTCTACTCCCCCAACCTGCCTTAGAACTCCAGACCTGAGATAACAAACGTTAACCATGGTTAGGATACAAGCAAATATGCCCTACTTATAACTGATAGCAATGAATACTGTCAAAACATTGTGTGGAAAGCATCCCAGACCTGCTACAATGGACCAGAATTGTCTCTTGATGCCCATAAGAAGCATGAGAAGTAAACAATTGAGTACATAACATGCCATTCTATATTGGTATTATCAAGGTGTAGGAATTGAGCCAACAAAATTTCAACTCTTGAGGCCTATTTGAGCCAGGGAGCAATGTACACATCATTATCTACTCTGACCTTGATAGGTTTTGAAGCCCATATTTGCATTCGTAATTGAACTTGTAGGAAAGATAGTCCCAAAGTCAACCAGAGTTTTAGCCAAGATTCTATGCAGTAACAAGGTAATGGGTCACCACTGCCTGGCAGTAGTCGTTTCTTTATGAACAATGCATGAAAGGCCACAGCAGACGGCACGGGAGATTCCTAGAAAACTGCACTCATGTTGTGCTAGATTGAATACCTCAAGAAAGTCAGCATCAAACCATCGTCTCCTGCACACTTACGCTACCAACCATATACCTAGATGAATCCAGGAACATTCCCAAACTCATCCTCTAAAAACACAACATATGCACACTTACACTACCAAGTAGACCAGAGAGCATTTCTGATCCCTCCCTCAATAAAGATCACCTCAAAGATCTGAACCATACCCAAATTGAGCACCAGAGAGACATCCACAATTCCAGTCTCTATTCGTACATGTCGATCGCACTCTCATGTGTATAGAGCTCTATATGTATATATGGCAAAGTGGCAGACACATTGGGATCTCTCAGTGTAACCAGCTCTAGTGGCTTAGTTGTGGTCTTGGCATACTTGGAGTTGCCAAGATAAGCAATAAAGTAGCAGATAGTTAGCATACATGCAAAATTTCCACGGTCAAAACTAGCCTAGGCCCCACATGCATGTGCTAAGCACGGTAGGTCTACATTGTGAGCTCAAGCCTCAGCCTATACAACATGCTCATCCTAGGGCCTCTTACTTCCTATAGCAAGGTCAAAGAGATCCCATGTTCATGAGAGTGAGCATACAAAGTAGTCAAACAGCCATGATCCCATCCCATGGAACAAACAAAGGACCCATGGCCACCATCAAGTGTCGTTATGCCATGTAGTGGTTCTCATGGTACAACTCTCTCATCTGCTGGTGAAGCCTCCCCAGGTCACATTTGATGTTCCACGCCATTGTGCACTAGCCCTTTTTCTTCTGTGATCCAGGCCCTGATATTATTATTATTAAGAAAAGCATACGGACTCGAGGGTTCATGATGACAAAGTACATTATCGCAAGGCACAGTTCAAGATTCTTAATGCATTTCAACCGCTCTATAGCTTTTGCAAGTGCCATTCAGGCATTCGGCTAGTTTTTATTTCAACACAAGTAGTAGTTTCCTTAAACTCTCCAAAGGTTTACAGCCCATTCTCCTTGATGCTAAGTAGGCATCAATTCTTCTTTGCATAACTTTGTGCCTTTCATGAGAATATCAGCAAGAAACCATGTTCCTTTAGCACAGAGAGCCTTGATTTAAGCCAGCCTCTTGTTGGGGGTTCTTGAAGTCATGCATTGGATGGATTCAAAGGCTAGCTCTAATTATCATTTTGCCATCAAAATAAGATGGCACTTTAAACATCAAACAGTCAAAACATAAATTGTATGGAGGAGTGGTATTACTTTCGATATAAAGGTGGCTTGTGTATCGTTGGTACAGGAATGCAAATTGCATCCCTCCTTGCTAAGATTGTTTTCAAAGGGAATCCTTAAAGAAGCAACAATGGGAACAGTTTTTGATTTACCTGTTATTTACCTGTTCACACCCTTGGAGCATTCAAAGTGAAAGCCAGTTATACCTTGGTCCCTCACATTTTCCTTCCGAACAGCAGAGTTGGGGTTGTACGAGAAAAGTTTGAGGTCGTTAGGTATGTGCCATTGGTATTTATATATTTTTATCCCTAAAGTTAGAGATAAAATTTATACATATGATTAATATATTGTAAGTGATAATGCTACAGCCTGCATGCTTTAAAATCTATGAGGTCGCAGGTTGCAGGGTACACATATATATATAATTGATATGTCGTAGAACATATAGCTAGAACTTAGAAGTTACAATGGTGAGCCTACGAGCTCGGAGCTACTGTCTACAACATGTTACAAGTTACAACTTCCTGTTTTAATTTGAATGATGAATGATGATACGGCATGATTCATACACAGGATGCATAATCTCCCTCAGTGAGGATACTGCCCTCACTATCATACTCTCAAGGTTTACCTTTAGTCTTTCATCAGAGTCAAAAGAGGATGAGGACGCATAATCTTCCTCAGTGAGGATACTGCCCTCACTATCATACTCTGGGTCATGTATCTGAATCTCTTGCCATTTCTCATGCATCATATGTGTTCTCATCATCCACTGGCTTTGCTGTGGGTGGTGCAATTACTACTGCGCCTCTGCCTCATCGATGAGTGTATGTGGAATGTGTCCCCTACCAATGCCTCTACCCCTAGCTCTATCTCCACTTCTGCCTCCCTTAATTACAACCCGTGTGCATACTCGAGCTCTACTCCTAGTCATGTCTATTGTGACTAACTCTTGATATGATTAAGTATAAAGCTGCTCCTCAACCTCAGTGGCAATATTACATGCCACAGGTGCTTTGTTTAGATCAAGATCTGCAATATCTACCTGCATTTAAGAATAATAAAAAAAAGGGTTAAGTTTTAAGTTTGGACTTTGAAGCTTGGCCTTTAACTTGAGTCTTGACTCTTGACTCAAGATACCTCAAAGGTCAGAAAAGAAGGATGTACCTGCATAGGAACCTTGTATGAAGAAGACTTCCATTGGCTCGACAATACAAAAACTTCTCGCATTGCCTTGTGCTGAGTCTATTTCTAATTTTTGTGTGAAGCAGTGAGTAGGAACTCCAATTCCTCTCACACACATCAGATAAACAGTCCTGTTAAAGGAGTTGATAGTTGCATAAGCAAATGGCAAAGCTTAAAGCAAAGACTTAGTATTATAAATTATCAAGTATAGGCAACAAAGGTTGTAGAAAAATCAAACCTGAGGTAAGACTCTAAGAACAAGATCCTGTAAAGTGGGGGTGGTGAAGCCATACATTTCCCACGAACAGTGCGTATCTCCTTCTATTTTTATGTAGCTCAAGAGAAGGCTACTCCACATCCATTACTGTATGTGATCATCTCCTCATCAATGAGCTCCTGCTGAGCCTCTGAGTATACTCAAAACACATATGCATGACGTGCCTCAGAGAGCTCGGGATCCATCAAAAGAGCAAGCGTTCTGTATAAAGGATGGAGGACAGCCATACCATGAATGGCACAATGCATAAATAACCATCTCTCCTTAACAATGCCTCTGACCTCAGCCATCCTATAGGTTCAAGAAAGATGTCAAGGCAATTAGAGTTTACGAGTTTAAGAAAATCCACAGACTACAGTAGTGACAGTACTATGCAGAGTACATGCCACAGGGCAATGGCCAACTTCAATAAATAAAACTTTGAAAGATATTTTAGAAATATAATATACCTCTCAGAAGAAATCGCAGTGGAGCTGTCCCACTCCGTGCAAACCCTCACCATTAACTGATGTAAGAGCCCCATGGTGTATCCCTCCATATCAGTAACTCACAACATAACAAACAAAGGTTTCAAAGCAGTGACAATGGCATGCACATCCCGCCAAAAAGAGGCATCAAGAATAGCCACCTGCACATGTCTCCCTAGAACCATCCCACTAGACCTGCTGATCAGAAACCACAGTTTTCGAGCGCAAATCATGGTGCACTGCATCTAGCCCCTTCAAGACCACACACATGTAGGCAAACCGGTTCTTGGAGGGTTGCATTCACTCTAGCTTTGAGAATTCTCAAAAGATAGAGTGCCTTTGGCTTTTAAACAGGACAACAATGTGATTGGAGGGTCACATTAGCTCTAGCTTTGAGAATTCTCAAGAGATAGAAAGTGCCTTTGGCTTTTAAGCAGGACAACAATGTGATTAGCCTCTCTCATAATTCTCTGCACCCGTATTAACCCCCCCACATCTTCCATCAGTAGGTTAAGGCAATAGGATGCACGAAGCGTCCAAACAATGGAAGGGAATGTTTCTTCTATCATTTCTTTCCTACAGGTGGAATCATTGTCAACTACTAGCTGTACCACATTCTGTGTGAGAAAACAGGAAGCAAGAGCAAGAGTGAGCAAAGAGGAGAGAGTGAGCTCAACGTAGTTAACTTCCCAAAGTGTATTGAACTGAAGTGAAGTACAATGAAAGAGATGAGGGTTTTGTCTAAGTGACAAAACCCTATCTAATCACTAACCGTAGTTAGAGATTAGTCCATGGTTAGGGGGAAAAATATCTAAGAGGGAAAAGTGCCCCTAACCCACTTATTACATTACATTGGCCACTGCCTAGAATATAATAATAATTCTAACACCCCCCTGCAGTGCCAATGTGGCGTACAAGGTAGTGATCAATCACCAAAATGAGATAAGTTTAGGGCACTGCGAAATGCCTCAAACTTCTCACGTGGAAGTGCTTTGGTAAAGATGTCTACAACATTGTCATGTGTTGACACATAGATCATACTGATCGCCCCTGCATGCAACTTCTCTCTGACATAATGATAATGAACCTCAATGTGCTTCGTGTGAGCATGAAACACATGATTCTTTGCCACTGCTATAGCACTCTGACTATCAGTGAGAATCGGAGAAGGACCCTCTAATAAGAGACGAAGATCAGCGAACAAACGTCGCAGCCAAACACACTCAACTGTTGCTGTGAAAGCTGCTCTGTACTCAGCTTCACATGAGGAAGTAGCCACTGTAGATTGCTTCTTGCTCAGCCAAGAAATGCAAGCTTTGCCCAAAAAGAAACAATTACCACTAGTGGACTGCCTAGTATCATAGTCTCCAGCCCAATCTGAATCACTGTAAGCAGGCATCTGCAAGTCACCCCCTTGGGAAACATCAAGCCAAAAGACTTTGTGCCTTGCAAGTATCTAAAGATGCGTTTTACAACTTGCCAATGTTGTCTTTGAGCTGTGCATATATCTGCTCACCTGAGATATTGCATACTGAATATCGGGCCGTTTATTGCACAAGTAGATGAGGCATTCAACAGCCTGGCTATAAAGTGTGACATCCACTGATTCACTTGCATCATACATAGTAAGCTTCAGCCCCGGCTCCATGGGAGTGGCAATAGGCTTACAATCATGCATGTTGAACCTATCTAAGAGCTTTTGCACATACTTGGATTGAGACATAACGATGCCACGCTTGTCTTGTATAAACTGGATCCCAAATAAAAATTTAACATGCCTAAATCTGTCATGTCAAATTCAGCTTTCAACTCAGCTTTGAAATCTACAATTATATCCTCATTTGACCTTGTGGACAGCATATCATCTACATAAGGAATGATGACCAAAATATCCCCCCCATCCTTCTTGATGTAGAGGGTGCTTTCCGTGGGACTATTGTGTAATCTCTTACTAGCTAGAAATGCATCTATCTTGGCATACCATACATGTGGGGCTTGTTTCAGCCCATATAAAGCTTTGTTAAGCTTGCAAACCTGAAGTGCATTGCCAGAAAGTTCAAATCCAGGAGGTTGCAGCAAAAGCTGTTTTTATGTCCAACTGATGGACATTCCAAACAAAATTTGCAGCCATTGCAATAACTGACCGTATGGTTGTCATCCGGGATGTAGGAGCAAAAGTCTCCTCATAATCTATGCCCTTCTTCTGTGCATAGCCTTAGCAACCAGCTGCCTTGTACCTATCAATAGACCCATCTGGGCACCAATGGCATGCTTACCTGGTGGCAAATCCACAACATCCCAAGTCTGATTTTTCTCTATGGACTGCAACTCATTGTGCATGGCATGCATCCAATGCACATTATCCTTTGCTTCTTCAAAAGAGTTCGGCTCCTCTTCATCAAGAAGAGTCCCTACATAAGTTGTCTCAACTGAAAGAGCCCCCCCTGCGTGCCTTACTGCACTACGAGTCCTGCCAGGCAATGGGGCCTCAAGCCTACTCTCCCTGAGAGTCTGTAGCAACCGATTCGGGACTGTTTTGTCTGCGTGTATCTCTTGAATCTCTTGCCTGACAACTTCATCCACACCTTGTGGAGGTACAAAATCAGCCGGTAGCTGAATCGGGGTATGTGGATCGGGAGGAGGTTGCTGTAAATTGTAGGCCATCTCCTAGTGGTTCTAGTGATGCCCTATAAACCATGGTATGTGCCTTGTAGGCATAAATATAGGCACTTGTAGTGTTAGTGCCTTTTAGGCCACATAGGACACTTAGTCCTATGTGACACCTAGGACACTTAGTCCTAGGTTTAGGTACTTGTACCTTGTACTCCTTTTTTTTCATTATCCAAGTTTGACGTGACGGCTAAGACTTGTGCGACGCTTTGCTACCTGCACTCTCTCTCTCTCAATCGATCCTACAGTGGTATCAGAGCAAGGGTCTACACTTGTCTTCCAGCTCTCCTTAGCTTCCCGAGTCCTCCATTGCTCATTGGAAGTCTGCTCCACTGCTGGTCGTCACTGCTTCAGCCTGTTCGCTGTACAGATTCGTTGGACTTGTATCTTGCCTCCGGATTTGCATCTACTTCTTCATCCGTACAGTCCGTACAACTGTACGGACGCTCGTACACACAGCTTGCACACAGGACGTACATTGACATACATCTCCGTACCTGCGCTGTCATACAGCTCTGTACCCGCGTTCCGTACACTGTACCTACGACGTACGTTGTACCTGATCCGTACATCGTACTTCCGTGGTACCTAATCCGTACATCGTACTTACCCCGTATTGTGCTCAGCACCTGTTCCGTACATCGTACAGCCTCCGTACAGGCATCGTACAGCCTCCATACAGGCATAGTACCTATTACCGTACTGGCATCCGTACAGTTGTGTTTACTCCAAGATTTGGTACAGCATTTGGCACGTGTTAAATTTCTTGCAGTATTTTACTGTTTTTTGACAGTTTTTACTGTCAAACCCTAATTTCCAACAGAAAAATTTAGGGCTTTTGACATCTGGACCTTCAACCTGTCAATACAATACTTTTGACAAGGTTGACAACTGAAATCCTTCCAAAAATTGAAGTTTTCAGTTAATTTCAGGTTCAGGACTGTCACATTGTGCCATGTCATCACTCAGGTCAACAAAATTTGGGGCTTTTGTGTTGGGAGCTCAATTTCAATTGGTGTTTGGGACACTGACTCATATTTGTGCAGTTTCAAGCCTTGAGGCTATACATTGGGTCAGATTCGCATACATTGGGTCACATTTGCAAAAATTTCAGTAAAATTTGGGTCTTTTCTGCATTTGCCCTCTTTTTGGCCTATTTGCCCTCAATAAATTTGGGGCTTTTGCCAGATTTGCTGTTTTTGCAGTGAACATTGCCTGCCACAGTCACATTTGGGTCAGATCTGCATTTGCCCTTTGATTTGGGTCGAAAATTTGCAGATATTTGCTGTCATTTTTGGACAGCCAGCTTTTTGTAGTGATAGCCTTGAGGCTTTCGGGTTTTCAGGTCTCTTTCAAGGTATCACATTTGCTATGGCTGGGAACAATCAAGATCTATTTGGCGTTCTTCGTGAAGATGATAAGTTGGATGGCACCAACTATCCGATGTGGTCTTATCTCATGAAACATATTCTTGTTGCAAAGCATTTGTGGAATATTGTTTCTGGGGTTGATCTGAGGCCAGACAATGCTACAGTGGTTGCCTCTACTGCTGGTCCCTCTACAGGGGGTACTCCTCCTGATGCCTCATCTTCTAGCACTCCTGCTACTACTCTTCCAACTCAAGAATAGACAAGATGGGATGAAAGAGATGCAAATGCACATTCATGTATTGCTTTATCATGCAAGAGAATCATTATTCCACACATCCGGTCTTGCAGGACAGCAAAGGATGCTTGGGATAAATTGGCTTCTCTCTATCAGATTCGCAATGAGGCATGTGTTGCATATTTGAGAAGGCAATTACAGGAAGTCAGCATGAATGAAGGTGACTCTATGGATGCATACCTGACAAAGGTCAACGACCTCATGGAACAACTTGCCAACATTGATGAGGTGGTGCCAAATTCACAGCTTGTCAGTACCACATTGAATGGATTGCCAGATACATATCAAGGGTTTGCTACAACCCTTCGATTAGTGGCCATGGGTAATCCAGACCACTATTCTTTTGATCAGCTAGTTACTTTGCTTTTGCAGGAAGAGCAAAGTAGAGCTAATAGACAAGCCATTATTCCTGATCATGCATTTGCTTCACAGCAGACAGGAAGAGGCAAGGCTTCCAAGCCTATGGGCAAGCCAAAATCTGCGCATAGCAACTGCAATTCCTCCCATGCATCTAAAGATACAGCAGAGAAGTCAAAGAAGAAAAGATGCAACTATTGTCGCAAGCTTGGACATGACATTTCAGAATGCAGGGAGCGCATTGCTTCGGAGAAAAAGAAAGCAGGATTGACAGTTAATGCCTCTCATGCTATTGAATCCCATGAGCCGGAAGATGCTTCACATGCACATGCTCTTATAGATGATTGGGCATGGGCTGTCCATTGCTCATTTGATCCCTCCAAAGCTGATGCATTCTTTACTGCTAATGATGCTCAGTCCTGGTACTCTGATAGTGGTGCTTCCAAGCATGTCACATCTTGCAGACAGTTGTTTCATTCTTTAGCTGATGCACCTCGAGGGGGGACTGTCATATGCTGTAAAAGGAATTGGAGATGTGCAGCTCACATCCATTTCAAGCCATCCTGTTACTCTGACAAATGTTCTTTTTGTGCCTGGAACTTGATTTCAATTTCAGCAATTGCCACTTCAGGTTTCAGAGTTATTTTTGATGGTTACAGATGCCTAGTTTATGATCTTCGTCATGACAATGCCATAGTTCTCACTGGCACTTTGCAAAAAGGACTTTATCACCTTGATCATCACTCAGCTGCACTTTCTATTGAAGCATTTGCTATTTCAGATTCACAGCTTGCTGAAACTCATCTTTGGCATGAGAGAATGGGTCATCTCAATTATAGAGCTCTTGCAAAGCTACATTCACAGCAGATGGCAAATGATGCACCTCAAACTCACATAGTTTCCAAACATGTGTGTGAGGATTGTCTTTTGGGTAAGATGCATCGGTTTCCTTTTCAAAAGAATTGTCCAAAACTCTCACAAAGGAAATTGCAGCTAGTACACAGTGATGTCTGTGGCCCCATGAGGACAAATGCCATTGGGGGATACAAATATTTTATGACTCTCATTGATGATTTCACAAGATATTGCTGAGTATATCCTTTAAAAGCCAAATTTGAAGTTTTCTTATGCTTTCAAAGATGGCTGAATATGATTGAGAATGAATCAGGATGCAAGCTTGTCACCCTCAACACAGATAGGGGGGAGAGAATATGTCTAAGGAGTTTGATGCATTTCTGTCTTCACGGGGCATTATTCACTCATGTACTACTCCTTACACTCCTCAGCAGAATCTTGTTTCTGAAAGGAAAAACAGGTCCACAATGGAGATGGTCAGATGCATGCTTAAGGCCAAGTCTTCGCCCAATAAATTTTGGCTTGATGCTGTAATGTGTGCAAACTATGTGCTGAATAGATCACCTACACGGGCATTGAATACTGTTACACCTTATGAAGCAAGAAAAGGCAAGAAGCCTTCACTTTCACATATGAGAGTTTTTGGGTCTCTTGCATATGTTCATGTACCATCTCAGCTGAGACATAAGCTTGATGACAAGGCAATCAAATGCATATTTATTGGTTACAGCCAGGAGAGCAGAGGGTATTGGTTATACCAACCAAATATTGGGAAGATTATTGTCAGTAGAGATGTAATCTTTGCTGAACATTCAGCTTCTCCTCTTGTGGAATGCAAAGCTAAGCCAGATGTTGACATGTTTGATGCCTTTGAATCTTGGTTACCTCTGCCATCCTCAGAAGAGGACTTTGACCAGCAACATGAGCCTCTTGCAGGCCCTTCACCAAGCAATAATCAGCCACTACCTCATGCTGATTTGTAGGTTTCTCTTCTGGCACAAAATGATCCCACTATTCATGATGCAGTCATTGAAGAAAGAGCTGTCAATAGATAGCAAAGGCAAGTTCCGAGATGGCTTCTTGATACATTGAGGGACAGCAAACAAGATCAGCCTTTTGCTGCCCAGATAAGATCAAGGAATAGACAGCATGGTCACTTTCTTGAGTTTGCACTCCTTGCTACAGCTTGCAATGAAGAGCCTCTATGCCATAAAGATGCTTTTGACAGCAAAGAGTGGATGGATGCAATGAGAGCTGAGTTACATTCCATTGCTAAAAATGACACATGGGAATTAGTAGATCTCCCTCCCAGCAAGCATGCCATTGGAACCCTGTGGGTCTACAAATTAAAAAGGAAATCTAATGGCAGTATAGATCAACACAAAGCCCGTCTTGTTGCAAAAGGGTATGCCGAACAACAAGGCATTGACTTTGAGGAGACATTTGCTCCCACATCCACGATTACTACCATTAGATGTGTCATTGCCATTGCAGCCCATCATCATTGGCAAGTGCACCAACTTGACATCAAGACTGCTTTTCTTCATGGGGATCTGTAGGAAGAAGTATATGTCACACAACCTCCTGGTTTTGAGGTTGTTAATTCTGAAAATAAGGTATGCCGGCTTAGAAAAGCCCTTTATGGTTTGAAGCAGGCACCCAGGGCATGGTATGCCAAAATTCATGCACACTTACTATCCCTTGGTTTTCAGAATAGTCCCACAGAAGCCACTCTTTATGTCCGTGGGAGCGGATCTGAATTTTTAGTGCTGATTTTATATGTTGATGATATGCTCATCACGGGCCCAGATACTCAGCAAATTGCAGCTTTCAAGGCTGATTTGCAGCAGATTTTTGACATGTCAGACATGGGACAGCTCCATTATTATTTGGGCATTCAGTTTGCTCATGTTGAGGGGGGTATCATGATGTCTCAGTCCAAGTATATTGGACAGCTCCTTGATCGTTTTTTGTTTGAGGATTGCGAGCCAATCTCTACTCCAGTGGACCCTGGCTTCAAATTCTCAGCTCATGATGGGAGCCCACCATGTGATATCACTCTTTATCAGCAGGCTATTGGATGCCTTATTTATTTATGTCACACTAGACCTGACTTACAGTATGCAGTATCACAGCTCAGCAAATTCATGCACATGCCCAGTTCACAGCATTGGCAGGCAGTAAAGAGGTCTTCAGATATCTCAGAGGCACTCAGGATTTAGCCCTCTTCTATGGTGATCAGGGTTCACTTACCATGCATGCTTACACGGATAGTGACTGGGCAGGATGTTCCAACACCAGAGTGTCACGTACTGGCAATTGTTTTTTGCTTGGCAGTTCATGTATCTCTTGGCTCAGCAAGAAGCAACCAACAGTTGCCACATCTAGCTGTGAGGTTGAGTACAGGGCAGCTTTCACTGCTACAGTAGAGTGTGTTTGGCTTCGACAGTTACTTACAGATCTTGGTATTCGCCAGACATCCTCCACTATTGTCTACACTGACAGCCAGCGTGCTTTGGCCATTGCGCGTAACCCAGTGTTTCATGCGCGTACCAAGCATATTGAAGTTCATTATCATTATGTTCGGGAGCGGTTATTAGCAGGAGACATAGAGTTGTCCTATCTTCCCACAGAAAACAACATAGCAGATATGTTTACAAAGGCACTTCCTCGTCCCAAGTTTGAAGTCTTTCGACAAGCTTTACATTTGGTTCCCTTTGTTATATGATCTGACATCCCTTGTACATTCATAGGTGGCTATATCCTTTTGGATGAACATGTGCCACCATGACCAGAAAATACCAGGTATTCTGAGA
Source organism: Dipteris shenzhenensis (assembly GCF_047967505.1). NCBI lineage: Eukaryota > Viridiplantae > Streptophyta > Polypodiopsida > Gleicheniales > Dipteridaceae > Dipteris > Dipteris shenzhenensis. Next base: position 24,208,044 of record NC_141619.1, read on the forward strand.
CGTTTCCAGAGTACTTCAACCCATCCCATGGAGGGGGGTTTGTAGGCCATCTCCTGGTGGTTCTAGTGATGCCCTATAAACCATGGTATGTGCCTTGTAGGCATAAATATAGGCACTTAGTGCCTTTTAGGCCACATAGGACACTTAGTCCTATGTGACACCTAGGACACTTAGTCTTAGGTCTAGGTACTTGTACCTTGTACTCCTTTTTCATTATCCAAGTTTGACGTGACGGCTAAGACTTGTGCGACGCTTTGCTACCTGCACTCTCTCTCTCTCAATCGATCCTACATAAATTCTCATTTTCAGTGGGGGAACCAAATGCTATAGGAAGCATCCCCTCAAAAACATCATTTGAAGAAGTTGGAATCTGAAATTCAGCATGTGTATATGCTGAATTTTCGGAGAATATAACATCTCTAGTAACAAAAATCTTGCGTGAAGCAGGATTGTAGAGACGATAGCCTTTGCTTTGTGAACTATATCCCAAAAAAATGCATTTAAGTGCCTTATCTGACCACTTATGTCGAAACTCCACAGGCACGTGGGCATATGCAACACAACCAAAAACTCTAAAATGGTCCACTGAAGGCTTTCTCCCATGCCATGCCTACATTTAAAGGGGGAGGGGGACACATCTAAACCACACCCCCTTCTTTTTTTAATACACTCCTACCAACATGGTACGCGTACCAAAACTACCGTGGGACATAGCTAGACTTAGCTGACTAAACTACGTAGGTTGTACCCTATGAACTTGATTACAACCTTCGAATTGTACAAACTGCAAGAGGATCCCACACCTGCATGACTTGCGGCATATTTAAATAGTAGTCGTTTAACATTCCCAAAGCATGTCCATATGGTTACTTATGGAGGATGGCACTAAATGATTGACCTTGATCCAATATCTTGATGCCGCTTCAAAAGCATCCTTGTTCATAATACAAGGATGCCTTTATTACCACATGAAGATGAACCACTGCTTGGTTGTCACCCAAGGTTCAATCGAGCCAAGTACCTCACTATCAAAGTGATCATTGCATTCAAAGCCTCAAGGTAGGATCCAATCGATTTGGGCGTGTGCCAAATTTATGCATTTGAACACAAACTACCTGCCAGTTGCCAACACTCCCCAGCTTAATTTCGATAGCATTTGGAGCTTCTGCTACTCACAAATAGCCAAAGCCAGCCACTATCTTCTCTAGGTGAAAGCAAACACCACCAAATAACATTATTGAGTAAGAATCTACTGGCATGGCAAAGTTTAAGAAACAACAATCACCATACGGTAACCTAAAAGGAAGAGCAGATCTAGAAAGGGAATAGAGTAACAGAAGAGAAGGGAAGGAGAGTGAGAAAGACGGGAAGGGAGAAGAGAAGAGGTGGAGAGAGAAAGAAAGAAAGAAATAAAGTTTATTAGAAGTCTTCGAAAGACCGAAGGGTCTATGAGACTGAAATAACGTGCTGAGTGTGTGGAGCCTCTAAGTGGGCATCACACCCAAGACAAATGTAGCATAATCATAAAGACACGAGTACACAAAAGTGTCTAAGCCCATGGAAAGAATGGAAAATTTGTGCGGCATCACTGCGATCATCCTTAGGAAGCTGACGAAAGGATCAAGCCCAAGGGGGAGCCCGGTAGTGTACGAGGTTGCGGTGGCTTAAAACCTGTGAGAGAGCGCCAGCGATAGTCGGTATGTGTGGCGCATTATGGTCTCCTAGTTGTCGCCCTACATTGGACAAGTTCCACTATCACCCCATTGGCCGTGCCTCTCATCTACTGAGCATGGAGGGAAGATCCCCAAGCTTGATTTGAGCCACGACCTGCTGACGAGTCTGTTGGGGGTGTGTGTGTGTTTGTTGGGGGGGGGGGGGAGGGGGGAGAGAGAGAGAGAGTCTATTAAAGTCTTCGGAAGACCAAAAGGGATCTATGAGACTAAAAGAAGGTGATACAATGAACCGATGGATGAAGCCGCTAAACAAGCATCAACACCCAGGTTGCATACATAATTAGAAAAATCCATAGTCCTGCCGATAAAGGCATCGGTATATAAAAGCAAAAGACTCTCTGGGTGGAATCTGGCAAGAGTGTCAACTCTAGGAGGGGGTTGTTGGTGTGTGAGGGTGCTGCACAGACAAAAGTCATGTGATAAGGCACTGGCGGCTGTCGACATGTACAACCTGTTGAGGTCTCCTGGTTGTAGCCTTGCGGCAAACAAGTGCCATAGTCACTCCCGTGGGTTGTGTTTCTGGTCAAGCAAGCATCGAGGTAAGGTCCCCTAGCGTGATCTGTGCCTCTGTACACTGGCGGGTCTAGCGTGTCTCTAGCTCTAGCTCGGGTCCATGTGGTCGTCGCTTATGTGAGCCCTCCTGATCAAAACAATTTGGTCGAAAAAACTCAGTGATCATACTTTGAGCAGCTTCTAGATGTGTGCCCAGTCTTCCCTACGTGCTTTGAGCAACCGCTCCCTATGCCAAACGGCCTCATGTATGAAAGCTGCCAAGCACAATGGTCTAGGTAGGATAGGAGGTTGGGTAGGGAGCTGAAACTGTCTATGAAGAGGCAGTGGTACAGAGCTCTGATCTCATAATGCATCGGGCACCTGAAAGGGAGAGAGAGGCACAGGGAAGGAGGGGGGGGGGGGTGGGGGTGGGGGGAGGGGGGGAGAGAGAGAGAGAGAGAGGTTTATTAACATCTATGAAAACAAGAAACTAAAGACAAAAAAGAGTGCACTCCCCGTCCAAGGGATTGGAGGTGTCTATCACAGCTCTAAAAGACAAAAAAGGTCTAGTAATCCTAAGAACTCATGTATCGCAAGTCAGGTGTCGGTCATTTTTAGTCTATGCTCAGTGTGCGTACAACTCACGTCTCACCAGGGTCTTGATGTCTCTACAACATGTGCAAGATCTATAGCTAGCATCCTTGGCTCCTCTCTGTAGGGCATACTCGTGGGTGGTATGATGTTGCCTACCATAAAAAAACTGCAATGGGGCCAATGCTTGCAGGATGTGTCCAGTCTCCTGCTAACGTGGCATGTCTGAAAATTAAGGTCTCAATCCTAGAGTCTCCCGACCACTTCCTTGCCTATGAAGAAGTTTGTGATCTCCTACTATCTATGGCCATGTCCCGAGTCTCATAAAGCTAAACCTAAGTCGAGTAGCCTCGTATACAATCCTCCTATTTAGCCCTCTACCTATTTGTACCCCTCGTGCTAGCCCCCTAACTCAGCATAATTTGTATCTTCATTACAATCATTTCTTCCCATTACAGCCATTTCTTCCCAAAGATTCTTTTCATCGAAATTACATATGATGGCAGTCCATAAGGAGTGTCTAAGGCACCCAATTCCACTCATCAGTCTGTCAAGTGGTGGGGATCTATCAGAAGTGAACTAAATCCCCTTCTTTAAACTCCAATTACTCCCTACAAATGTTGGCATACTTATTTCGCTTTACTCGAGCATCCTACACGTTTCTTTTGACCAATTGCAAAAGAGCATCCATCCTTTTCTAGACCATCTCTTGCTTCTTGATTTTTCACAGACATGTCTGCAATAGTGGAAAGCATCCCACCTTTTCATCCATACATTGCATGGAACAAACTCATCCCTATCAATAAATGTTTGGTGCTATTGTAACAAGTCCAAGTCATTTATCCCAGGACCTTTCAGTGCCATGGCTAAAAACCTGAGACACTCCTTCGGCCATTTCATTTACCCTCTCTGACAGACCATCAATCTCGGAATTGTATGCCAGAGTATGATCTCCACTGCTGTAAATAATTCCTGCCAAAATGACCCTTGAACTTTGCATCTATTTTGCCGACGATCTCCAAGGAATGTTTGGTAAGCCTATCAACTACCTCATAAATGTTGTCCCATGCCCTGTCTATAGAGGGCGAACCAGTTAAAGAGCACATGGCAAGATGTTAGCTAGTAGTAGGTTAATGTGGACACCTTACCCTAGGGACATTTGTATCACCAATTAGGGGTTCCCCCCCAAGGTTGGATTTGAATTTGGGTTGAGGGTACATAACCCTAAAGTTTGTATTTCTCATTTCATTCTAGTAACTACAATTCTTGGCTGTAGAAGTTCTACACATTTTGCGCACTCCACACTTTGTTCTCCGCCCCATCTCATCATTCGGTATCAAAGCAAGCAGGTTTCTCTAGCCTCCCCCACAACTGCCCTCGCCTCCTCGCTCCATTCCAAGCTCAGGACCTCCAATTCTATCATGAGGAAGTGGGCTGTTGACCTATTTTTCAATTGATGTTCTTCTTTGCCCAGTCAAGCTCTTCTGGAAGTGTTTGCACAGTTTTTGAGCTGTTTTCAGCTATTCGCGTGCTGTATGGCAGCTGTGCGACTGTATTTCAGTCAGCCGCACCATCTGCAGCATTTTTGAGCTATTCCAGACCCAGTCAACTAATTTTTGCAGGTGTTTCCAGTGGTTTCGATCTGTTTTTCACATGATGTCTACTGTTTTGACAGTTCTCAACTGATCGCCACTATTCGAGGTACTTTTGGGGCAGGCTGCCTCATCCGGTATCGCATACCTGGCTGCAAAATGGAAATGCTGTCAAAAACTGGTGCAGCATGTTCAGGAACAGGTTTAGTTGCTCCAACGCAGCTTCATAGTGATGACCAGATGTGGAAAGCACCAAAAATCCGATGGCCAGGACAAAGCCCTAAAAAACAGCTCTGAAAACCCTGTAGCAGATGGTGAACTGTTTGAAACCCTAAATAACACCTCTGAAATGCCTCCAAAACAGGTCGCCCAATTTGATCTGTTTTGGAGACTCTGCGGGCTGATTTTGGATAGAAACATTACTAGTTTCTGCTCAGCCAGTCTAGTTCTCACTTATGGTGATGCTCTTGCCTTTAGATTTTGCAAGTACAGATCTGCCCTGTTCTGGAATCCGTGCTTGCATTGGAAGTGTGGATGCCCTAAACCTGCATTGGTTTTCTTAAAAACCACCTCAGCTCAGTCAAGACTTTTGCTGTCAGATTCAGGTGACGTTGTGCATTGTTTGGCCAAGCATTGCCTACTGGGGCAGTCTCATTTTGTTGATGCAATACCATTCATAGCACGTGAATATTTTTGGGCAGTTAGTTGTGCATACATCTGAGATGGCTCAGTATCAGAATCAGAATCTAAATGATGTGTTTGGAGTTTTGGCCCAGGAGAATAAATTGGATGGCAACAATTATCTCTGTGGAGTTTTACGGCGAAGAATCTGTTAGCTGCAAAGAGTCTTTGGGGCTTTGTCATAGGTGAAGATGCCATGCCCACTTTTGTCCCTAATTAGGGGTTTTCCCCCCTTGGGTTAGTAAGGCTTGTTATTTTTCTTTGAGAGTACATAACCCAAAACATGTGAGTTGTATCCTTTACTTTTCGCAATATCAGCACCTCATTTTGCTTCACCCCTGCTCACTCCACTTTCTATTCTCCCACCATTTTTAACACCAATGGATGATCCCGAAAGTCCGAGCATGCCAACAGTAGGACATGAATCAAGGTTTTCAGATCTTAAAATCTGACCTGCACTTCCTTTGACCACAAGAAGGCATCGTCCTTCAAGAGATCTGTGAGAGGAGCTGCCCTTTTGCAAAACGTTCTATGAATTGTCTATATAATGATGCCCTAAAATCCTCTCCTGCTTTCGATGTGCCCAATATTTTTGAAATAAGAGTGATATATTCCATTCAAAACAAATCATACAACAGGTGGGAGAGAAAGTACTCTATCCCTAGCCTCAACAATGCGGCAAAAAAGCCATGGAGGTGGTCTAAAATGCCACGACATCCCAAAAGGGGTCAAGTGAAAAAATAAAGAGCAGTCCCATGTCCTCATGAAGGATATAAGTCTCCCACGAGCTGCCAAAGAGGTGCCTGTACACCGCTCCCACTGACTCCTAAGGGTGAAAATAATCTCTGCCCAAATGGAAGCGAGAGTGTCAGCCTCCGTGCATAAATGGTCCCCAAGTACAAGAGAACATCGCGAACACCATATCCGCCATAGGGTAATGCTGGAAATCACATCCTAGGCTGACCCTACAGCTGAAATAGGCATGGAATCCTGTGCTGGTATCGGTAACAAAAGTAAATCCTGCAGCTCCATGATGCTGGCCTCCGTGGGACCCCGTCTCTGGCGTCGCTGCATGAAGAAACCAAAGTCTCCTGGCTCTGCCTCAAAGAGAGTAAAGGCTCCAGATCCTCTCCCCCAAAGAGCAGCGCCCCACGTCATCAGAAAGGACTCATGAGTACCTGAAGATACCTGTCCATACCACTCTAGAGCTGGTACAACTCCATAAACAATGCTTGCTAGATTCCTCTGCAATCTGACAACGCATACATAGGGAGGGTCTACCCATATGCTGGAGCCAAGTACCCACAGGTATACCCCTATGTATAGTGAGCCAAAGAAAGTAGGAGACTTTCCTGGCTCTACTGATGCCCCAAAAGTGAGTCCAGTAGCTCCGCAAGAGCTCTGCAGTAAGTCCCTGTGCGTGCCAATGCTGGGAGGCAGATGGAATGTGATGAGAGTCTCTCCGCTGAAGCCTGTAACCTGCCCTCGTCGAGTACTGGAAGAAAGAAAGAGGACGATCGCCTGTCACCGGAGCAGGCCATGCCCACTCACCTGAGTCCCAGTCAAGCTCCGCAAGAGGACGACCCTGAAAAATCCAAACTCTCCATCTAATATCCTCTGCAAGGGTCAACCTGGAAGGATCTGTGATCCATTCCTTACCCAGGCAACCAATGACCCTGACTCTCTGCCAAAGAAGCTCCTGACGATCCATGGGTTGAGTGGGATACAATCTGTGAGAGGAGTTCGTCTCAAAATAAATAAACGGTGCCGGTCCTAAGCGAACTCCAATGCATAGCCCAGCCTCACTAAAACAACCTGACCAAGTAGAAATAGGATCAACATAGGCTGGATCTGTAAGTACATCCCTCCACTCCTGAGGAATAGCTCTCATGATCTGTAATCTGGTGGCAGCAATCTGTCCAAGTGGCCCATGTCTATCTCTGATCACCTCCTCTGACATCTCCACACCTTCCCTGAACCAATCTCCAACTGTCACAACCCCCTGAGCATGCCATCTGGCCAAGGGAGTCCTGAGTTCTGTACCAAGGGAAGATCCCTGGTACCGAACTAGGGGGTTATGGTAAAGTGGCTGTCGGGCAATTTCCTCTCTAGAGGAGGGAACTGCTCTGATGAGGTGCTGTCGAAAGTGATCCCATATCTGAACAAGCCTTTTCACAAGTGGTGAGGAAGGCTGAGAATGCTGGTCCGTCAGGAAGATCCAATTGACTCTACCTGCCCACTGCCTGCTGCTCTGGGGGTGCACTGATGAATCCCATGCAGTAGGAACTGCTTCCACGGCTGATCTCCTGGAGTCAAACTGTTGGAGAGGTCACCTCCCCATCTGTAAGCCCCCATATGAGGAGAGCATGGGGGAGGGAGACCTAGGGCAGTACCCAACAGAAAAAGAGAGAAAGGGGCTGCCACATAGACAGCATCATGGCTGTCATGTGGGCAGCACACCTAGAGCTGGAACAAGCCTGGAGCAGAGGCAAGATAGTCTGGGACAGATTGTGAAGGATCTAGGACATGGAGGCGCACTGTCTGCAAAGGCGCAGATATGGCAGGGTGTGCAGGCCCAGATCTGCAGCAGGAACTGTGGGTGTCAGTGGGCAGGAGACAGGCCTTTTATAGGCTGGATATATGCCTTGAAAGGAGGGCCAAAGGGCCTTGGAAGTTTGGGCCAAAAAGCCCTGGGTTGTGTGCCTTATAGGGCTGGACCAGCCACAGACTGGTCGGCCAGTCTGCACCAGGCTGGTCGGTTTTTTTTACCAGCCCCTTTGGGGCCTATAAAAGGAGCCCTTTGGCAGGGCATTTAGCATCCAGCTTCCAGCAGATCCAGAGCAGAAAGGAGCAGCAGTAGGGCTACCTTTGGGCCTACAGTCAGGAGGAGAAAGAAGTACCTTGTGCTGCAGACTTAGCTTGCAGGAGGCTGCCCACCTAGACTGGTTTCCAGACAGCAAGGTGGAGAAGATCATTCTAGACGGAAAGCCTACTCACGCTCGAGGTGGAGCACGCGGACTCTAGTCTAGAGATAGCCAGCAGATAGGAGGACTTTGTGGTAAGATCAGAGGACCACACCATTGGTGGGACTCTGGATCTGTCTCTCTTGTATTGTGTCCATAGTTGTGGACGGAAATATATTATTTGATGGTTTCTCTATCTAGTTTGGTTCATTGTCTATTGATGAGTCTGCACACCTATTGAATGCACATAAGTAAAGAAGTTTGTGATTCCACACCCACACCGCACACTGTGTGAGCTCCTGGGCATTATTTCCGCTGCGTGTACCCTCTGTTGGGTATTTTCTAACATGGTATCAGAGCCCAAGTAGGAGGCTCACAGGTGTGGGAGCCTGAAGGCAGGGACCTTGCTGAAGGACGACCCTGATTCAGAAGCTCTAGGGGATCGACTTCCACGACTGGAGGATTGTGCCCTTGCGAGAAGGAGGGTGACTCAGGTTCAGTCAGGTGCGTTCAGAGTTCTGGTTTACTGAAATTGAGTTTGGTTGACTTTGCTGTGTGGTATATACAGCAGAGATGTCGACATCTACAGCCTCTTCAGCCCCTGCTTTCCCTTCCTCCTCCAGTTTTCTCTCTTTCACTATCCCTAACTTTGGAGAGTCTGGGAACCTGGACGGGACTAATTACCCGATCTGGAAAGTGAAGATCCGGAGTCATTTAGTGGCTCGGAAGTTGTGGAAGCTGACCACGGGAGAGGAGTTGAAGCCGGAAGACATGGTGGACAGTAAAGGGAAGGTACTCATGGCAGTAGACAGAGAAGAGCTTGAAGCTTGGGAAGAAAGAGATGCCCATACCCTGGCAATAATTATAGGGACTACGGCGGACTCCGTTCTTCCGCATATCCAGCTGGCCGAGACGTCAGTAGAGGCGTGGGCCATCCTGAAGGATCTATACAAGACAGACAATACCTCCCGGATCGTGCTTCTTCAGCATCAACTCTACAATCTTGATATGGAAGAAGGCGATACGGTGCATAGCCATTTGACGAAGGTCAAGGTGGTGCGGGATCAGCTGGCAGCAATTGGTCAGAAGACAAACTCATGCCATCTGGCCTTGATGGTACTGAGGAGATTGCCTCGGAGTTTCAAGAGCTTTGTTACAGCTGTGACAGCAGGACAGAGGACCAAACCTTTGACATTTGAGGACTTGTGTCCATTACTGCTACAGGAGGAAGCTCGGGAGAAGCTCTACAACGAGGACAAAGACGACAAGGCGATGCTGGTGAAGGATTCCGCAGGTAAAGGAAAGGGCAAGCCTAACAGTGGCAAGTCCAAGAAAGACGACTCTGACGACGAGGGGACTTCGAAGAGAAAGCACAAGAAGAAGTGTTTCTATTGTGATACGCCCGGACATTTTGCAAAGGACTGTAGAAAGAAAAAGGCGGATCAGAAAAACAAACAGGAGTCTGACTCAGATTCAGAGGAAACAGCCAAAGCTAATGTGGTAATCGAAGAATTGTTCCTGGTGACATCACCGAGTGTTACCGAGGTCAGATATGTTGATCCAGAAGTCACAGTAAGGATGTCTGACATAGAGATGTGGGTCGACGAGGAGTCAGATGCCTTTGTGAAGGTGAAGGACAGTATGGAGCACTTGGTACCTTCCAGGTGTGTAGCTGTTGACACTAACACGAGGGTGGATTCCATGGAAAGCCCAAGGGTCTCATGGCCAGATGGATGCTGGAGTTCAGAAGGGGACAGTACAGGATTACACAAGATCTTGGCGGGTGCCTCATTGAGGTACAGGGTTTGCTTTCAGAGCGAACATTCAGGCAGTACAACAGTCTGGTATGTATTTGATATTCTGCATTTGAGCCTTTATAGCATGCTGTGGAGAGATTCTGCTCTTCATTTGTCTCAGGTGATAAGAGATTGGAAGGAATTGGCCTTCTTCGAAGGCAGAAGGGGAAGTATTTGTGCTTCTTCAAATCTTGGACGCAGATTGCTAGAAGGTGGTGGACAAAGAGTACTGAAGCCAGAAAAGTACCTGCTTGAGAACTCAGCGAGAGTTCATGGTCCAGGTTATCTGGAAATATTCATTGGTTGCAAACCTTGCCAAAGGAAGGACGGGTTGAAATAGACCCTCAGAGCATGGTGCCTGGAAGACTCCAGGTTGTTCACTCATTATGAGGGGGACGACTGGAAGATCGTGACGGCTGGATTGCTCGAGTTCAGAGGCGGGAATGTGATTGAAGGAGATGGTACCAAAGATGGACCTGTGTACTAGGATGGTGTGCGGAAGCGGAACCGGACCTGGTGGAGCAGGAGCCACTAGATGAAAAGCCAGGAAAAGATTTTGACACCGAAAGGTTCCAGAGGACTACAACCAGGGCTGGAGCATCTTCATCGGTGTGTTGGCATTGGGCTGAGATGTGTCGGTGAGAGGGGGTGTTGGAGAGGTCACCTTCCCATCTGTAAGACCTAGGGCAGTACCCAACAGAAAAAGAGAGAAAGGGGCTGCCACATAGACAGCATCATGGCTGTCATGTGGGCAGCACACCTAGAGCTGGAACAAGCCTGGAGCAGAGGCAAGATAGTCTGGGACAGATTGCGAAGGATGGACATGGAGGCGCACTGTCTGCAGAGGCGCAGATATGGCAGGGTGTGCAGGCCCAGATCTGCAGCAGGAACTGTGGGTGTCAGTGGGCAGGAGACAGGCCTTTTATAGGCTGGATATATGCCTCGAAAGGAGGGCCAAAGGGCCCTGGAAGTTTGGGCCAGAAAGCCCTGGGTTGTGTGCCTTATAGGGCTGGACCAGCCACAGACTGGTCGGCCAGTCTGGTCGGCCAGTCTGTACCAGGCTGGTCGGTTTTTTTAACCAGCCCCTTTGGGGCCTATAAAAGGAGCCCTTTGGCAGGGCATTTAGCATCCAGCTTCCAGCAGATCCAGAGCAGAAAGGAGCAGCAGTAGGGCTACCTTTGGGCCTACAGTCAGGAGGAGAAAGAAGTACCTTGTGCTGCAGACTTAGCTTGCAGGAGGCTGCCCACCTAGACTGGTGGTTTCCAGACAGCAAGGTGGAGAAGATCATTCTAGACGGAAAGTCTACTCACGCTCGAGGTGGAGCACGCGGACTCTAGTCTAGAGATAGCCAGCAGATAGGAGAAGGACTTTGTGGTAAGATCAGAGGACCACACCATTGGTGGGACTCTGGATCTGTCTCTCTTGTATTGTGTCCATAGTTGTGGACGGAAATATATTATTTGATGGTTTCTCTATCTAGTTTGGTTCATTGTCTATTGATGAGTCTGCACACCTATTGAATGCACATAAGTAAAGAAGTTTGTGATTCCACCCCACACCGCACACTGTCTGAGCTCCTGGGCATTATTTCCACTGCGTGTACCCTCTGTTGGGTATTTTCTAACACAAACCTCTAACAAGAAGTTTGACTAAAAGGGCTCTGCTCTGCATCTCCGGATCAAGAATCCCAAGTCCTCCTTGCGAGAAAGATAAAGTGATAGTATCCCATGAAACTCTGGCCCTAGTGTCCTCAGAACCATCACCACCACTCCACAGAAAGTTCCGAAGCAATCTCCTCACCTGACGAATCGAGTCAGCATGAAAGCACCAACATGACGCAACATACCACATAGTCGCTAGTAGAACCTGGTTGAGTACTAGCACTCTTCCGGCCAAAGAGAGTCTAGCCGTACTCCAGTAGGCTAGCTTTTTGCGGATACTCTCAAGAACTGGGGCAAACTGTTGCGTCGGGGACACCTCAATGCCAACCTGGAAGCCAAGATATCTCGTGGAGGTGCCTCTAGGTATCCATACAAAGCCTCTGTCTCCTCCCCATGCTGGGGTATCCTGCTGATCTCCATTCCAGATGCCTTTTAATTTGTTCCAATTGACAAGTCCCCCTGAGGCTTTGCAGAATTTGTCAATTGCATCCGCAGCAGTAGCAAGACTATATGCATCTCCTCTGACTGTCAGTGCCGTATCATCAGCAAACTCAGTGTCCAGAAGCTCCTGCTCCTGTCGGATAGGCAGATGAAGTCCCAAAGTGCCATGACTGGTAGCCTGCATAAAGTATCCCATAGCCTCCGCTACGAAAAGGAAAAGGTAAGGTGCAAGCGGGCATCCCTGTCGTACTGATCTGGATAGCTGAAAAGCCGGTCCTCTGCCTCCACAGACCACCATCCTACTAGAAGAGTGAGAGTAAAGTGAGGAGACCCATAAAATCCATCTGTCACTAAAGCCTAGCCTCCTCATAGTGCCCTCCAAGAAGCCCCAGTCCACCCTGTCATAGGCCGCCTCAAAATCGAGAAGGAGAACTGCAATCTCCTACTGACTCTCCTTCGCCCAGTGAGTGGCCTCCCAAAAAGTGAAGATATTATCCAAGATACTCCTATCTTGGACAAATCCTGTCTGAGTAGCTCTGATGATATCTGGCAGCATAGGCTTTAAACGAAGGGCCAAGGTCTTCGCTAGGATCTTGTAGGTTGTCCCTAAAAGTGTAATGGGTCTCCAATTACGTAGGATTGTCTTGTCTCCCCCTTTCGGGATAAGACAAATCATACCTGTGCATAATGCCTCACCCAAAGATCCTGCATCGAGAGCCTCTGAAAAGGCCGAAAGTAGATGAGGTCCAATCGTATCCCAAAGAGCTGTAAAAAGAAGTGGTGACAGACCATCCTCCCCCGGGCCTCTGTCTCTGGGCAGCTCATGTAACGCATCTGTGATCTCCAGGAGTGATAGCGGGCTATCCAAAACCTGACTCATCCTGTCTGAGACCATCTGGGGGACAGGACTCCAAATCTCATCTCTGGCTCTGATCATCTCCTCGGTGATTGGATCGGCGGTGTAAAGAGTGGAATAGAAATTAGAAGTGATCTCAACAAGACGATGAGGATCCGTCTGAAGAGACCCGGCCGCATCCACAAGTCTACGAAGACTGTCCGAAGAGTATCTCTGACCCACTGTCCTGAAGAACTCTCTAGAGCATCTATCCCCCTTCTGGATCCAGAAGGTCTGCTGGGAGTAAAACCTGAACTGGGCCCTCCTGCCCTGAATCTCCTCTAGTCTCTCATGAGAGCTGTCTATCAATCTCACTGTCAAGTAGCTCAGTTGACCAGCTTTCGCTCCCCCGAGAACGAAAGCTGCCTGCGGAGAAACGAAGAATGTGCCCCTCTCTGGATAGAGTAACACATCCCAAGTACTACTCTACCTCCTCTGACCGTCGACAAAATACCGGGAGAAGTTCCAATCTAGTGAGGGAGTCTGTGGAAGCCCCTCGAGCCAAATAGGACCAAAACTCCACGGGCAGATCTCTGTCAACCAACCTGGGGTCAGGTCTGGGAGTCAGAAGAGCTGAAAAAGGGGGTTGAGCCGTCCTAACTCTATTCCTGGAATAGGTAAGAGGGAGAGGAAGAATCTGCGACGAGGTGCTTGTACGCATGGGTGACTGAAAATCTCGCTCAATCTCCTATGCTAGGATCTCCCAACCCTCACGCCTGTCTGGGTACTGAGCGAAATCTGTGACCGCACTCGCAAAAGATCTGGATAAACCAGGAGTGAAAAGCTGCGAGGACGAGGCTGTACTGGGAGGGGTGTCTGAGAGGACACTCCGCATAGCAACAAAGGAAGGTACTGCACGACAGGGAAGAGAAAGAGGTCTCGAGGGAACCTCATACAGGCGCATGAGATCCTGGGGCGGACTCTGACTCTGACCTGTGTCGTGAAATACCTCTCTCTCACTGGACTGCTGTGAAGAGGCATCTATCACCGTGTCTATAGCCTGAGCAGTCTCCTGCTCGATAACTGTCTCAGAAACCAAAATATGAACCTCCGGGGTAGAAGTGTCAAGAGTCATCAAATCCTGAACTACTGTCTCCTGCACAGTGTAAGGCCCTGCCTGCGGATGGTCCTTTGCATCTCCCCATTCCGGGGTCTCCTGCATGTAAATCTCAACTCCCTGAGCTACTATCTCCTGTACACTGTCAAGACCTGTCTGCGGAAGGTGCTCTGTATCTCCCCTTTCCGGGGTCTCCTGCACCTGTGTCTCAACTCTCTGCCAACTGTGAGCTCGTACCTGGGGCTGCTCGTACTGCTGACTCTCCCTCTGTCTCCGTCTCCTCCGAGCTCTCCGTGAAAGCTGTTCCGTTGGAGGCACTTCCAAGTCCTCTAAGTTCATTGGAGGCTCTGCTGAAAGAGTCGAAGCAGGCTCAGAGACCCCTGGAGGCCGCTCGTATTGCTGACTCTCCCTCTGTCTCCGTCTCCTCCGAGCTCTCCGTGAAATCTGTTCCGCTGGAGGCATCTCCAAGTCCTCTGAGTTCACAGGAGACCCCCCCAGAGGAATCTCTCCTCGCTTTGTTGGATGAGTCGAAGCAGGCTCAGAGACCCCTGGAGGCTGAGCTGTAGGTTTTGGGTCACTCGGAGGATGAGATGTATTTGGAGTCTCTGATCGATGTCGACGACTGGGGCAATCCCTAATAAAGTGACCTCTCTTCCGACAGAAAAGACACTGATCAGGAAGACCCTCGTACAAAACCCTCTGCTGCATCTGGACCCCATCTCCAATAGAGTACGAGATCAAAGTAGGCAAAGGTCGAGGAGGGGGGAAATCTGAAATGAGTCTAACCCTCGTAACACCTGTACTAGTAAGTGACTGTGCGTAAGAAGGTCTAGCACCTGAAGGGATGACTGTACCTACTACACTAGCCATATGCTCCACAGCTCTGCGACAAGAGCTGACCTCATCAGGAAGTCCAGGGAAAAGAATCCAAAAGGAGACCTGACGCGGTCCAGGGGAAGTAGAACTGAAGTGCTTCCGCCAAGGCCACAAATGGATGACTCTACTCTGAAACTGAATCGGTGAGCTCATAAGTACTCTTTGAGCCTGCTCTGCAGACTCAGGCCAAAAGAAAAGTACCCTCTGCCAAGCAAACGAAAAACCGTAACTGAGACACCCAAAGAGGCCATGCTGGTGCACACCCAATCACGTAATTGTTGGCCTCTACCGGGTAGAAAGCCAATGATGTGTGTAGAACGAAAACCCTCCTCTGCTACCTCAATCATCTGCACAATGTCGGGAGGAAAAGAAACTGTGACTTCAATCTCCTCAGGTTCGGCGACGGGAGTGGTGTTAGTGTCCTCCATTGTCTCAGCTTACGCTGTCCTGAGGGGAGGAGCTACCCCTGCTGAAAATACCCACCAAGAACTCGCAACCAACCACAAGTAAATCCCCAAAAGAAACCTGTAAAGCTCCGATCTTCAGCCTGCTTGGGATGCAAACAGAACGCTCAATGCTGAAACAGACCTCTCCGCCAATGCCTGGAAACAGCCAGGATCTCAACTCCCCGGAACACGAGTCGAACAGTCCCGGAGGGGGCCCTGAAACTGCCTAACCTGAAGCAAGGGAGGGGGGGCGAGCAAACAGCAATCGAGAGGACCTGAAAGGCGGCCAGCAGGCTGAAGGGGGGGCGGGGGGGGGGGAAAAAAAAGGGGCTGAAGGGGGGACGCTGCCTAGAATGCCTGCGCAGCCAAGGCAGCAGGCGACCTGGGCAGGGCGCTGCCAAAAGGCCTGCTCAGCCGAGGCAGAAGGGCGCAGGGCGCAGGGCCAGGGGCTCAGGGCAGCGAGATGCCGAGGCAGCAGGGCGCAGGGCAGCGAGACGCCGAGGCAGCAGGGCGCAGGGCGCAGGACGCAGGGCCTAGGCGTAGGGCGCAGGGGCGCAGGGCAGCAGGCCGCAAGGGCACAAGGCAAGGGCGTACGGGCGCAGGGCAGCAGGGCGCAAGGGCGCAAGGCGCAGGGCACAGGCGCAGGACACGGCCGAGGCAGCAGGGCACGAGGCAGCAGGGCGCGAGGCGCGAGGCAGCAGGGTGCGAGGCAGCTAGAGAGCGGGGGTGGGTGATGGTGAAAGCTGATGGCGGGCAGCAGCAGGCGGGGAGCTCCTCTCTCGAGTAAAGTCTTCTTCCACTGTGCCCAATATTTTCAACCTCTTCTACCATAAAAGTGCATTTGCTGGCCTTAGAATCGAGCTGAGTGGGATTGTGTGGTCATGGCAATTCCCTCATGCATTCACCTTTGAAGGGATCCATTTTTATCCCATTCCTGCCTACAATGTGCCCAAGATTTTTAATGTCTTCTACCATAAAAGTGCATTTGCTAGCCTTAGTATAGAGCTGATGCAACCTCAAGATTGCCAAGGCCTTATAGGTGAACAACTAATCTATTGTGAAGGATAATAGAGGCTGGAGCAAGCGTGTGAGATCTAGGCATAAGAGATGCTCTTTTGATTAAATTGTATTTTCCTTGCACCTTGTCCCCTCCTGCTGGATCTTTCCCTACTTTTTTGGCACTCAACACTCTTTTTTTCAAGTCTCCCCATGGTGCTTCTGTAACTTTCTATATTTTTGTAAAATGCTGGTTTGTCAGACAGATTCTTGTATTGGAGCATCGGACTGAACTTATCTTGAAGTACATTGTGGTATTCAAAAGTCTTTTCTTGATGACAGAGAAATAGAGCAATATCTAATGATTTCATGTCACTCTTTCTTAAGTTCTCCAGATTTTATCTTTCTTTCATCTGTGCTATGGTGAATGTTATTTATTTTTAAATTGTATTGGCTGAAAATTAAATTGGTTTTCAAGGGCTTAGATTACACTCGACAGCAGGCTCTTGAAAGCTTGAGAATCAAATAGCTTTTCTAGCAAAGCAATTAAAGTTCAGATTTATTCCCACAAAATCAGCAAGTACACAATAGCACCCAAATTCCCAACAAACCTGTACTGAGCCATTTGCTAGCCCTCCTGCTACACATTTTCCATCCAATGCCCAGGCACAAGCTGTCACAGGTACACGCCCAGGTCTAGCAAGCTTTGGCTTAATGACCTACAATCATTATATTTTTCCATATTAGTATCTCCAGCATTCATGAATTAGGCCATCATAGAGAAAAAGTCGAGTATCCTTTACCTGTTTCTGAGACTTGAACTCATTAACATCCCAAATTCTAAGAGAACCATCTTCAGATGAAGTCAATGTAGTCTGCTTCTCCTTTGGATGCCATTCTCCCCCCGTCAATCCTGAAATATGACCTTTTGTGTTTTTCAAGTCACGTATGTACATATCACCTCTAACAAATTCACCTAAAGTCATTCCATCTCTGTCATAAACCTGTAGTGATACAAGGCATGCGGTTAGACTCTATTCCACATATCAACATACACATTTTGCATAAAGGATCATTCAGCTTAACTTTAAACCTCCACCCAGGCCATAGACTGGACTTCACCATCTCTGTTAGTCTTGTTGTTAGGAAGCAAATGCAGATAATATACATCTTCTCAAATTGGGACTACATACAATTTTACAAACTAATTGGTGAGAGAGGGAGAGAGAGAGCGAGAAAGAGAGGTGAAGGTTTGCCTTTACGAGGATGCTAAAACAAAAAAATTTAAAAAGAAAAACGAACAACTACCCCATAGCTGAGGCAAGGCATGCTATGATCAGTATCTGAGCATAAGCTGGCCCATCCATGAGTTCTCTATAAATGAAGGTTGGATAAAGAGGAAAACAAACGATGTAAGATGTCATTTACTTCTTCACAAGACCAAAATAGTTCTTGCAACCAACAGCTGACACATCAACAAATATGGAGCAAGGAGAATGTCCTGCGTCTCACATATGCAGGTGGAAAGCATTAAAAAATACAAAGGAACCTCAAGAACTACATCTAGTTGCTAAAAGTACTAAGCATCACTTCAGGACGTAAGGTAGTGGTGTAGCAGCAAACATGGAGATGATCCACTGATTGGGTGCAAGATATCATCTGAAAAAACGTTGATATTAGGAGCATCCACATCTAGGAGTACCCCCCATCATTCACACAGTCATCTTTTCTGGGGGAAGGATGCACGATGGCAGGCAATTACATCTTCCCCACTCACTCACTGGTATTTATCCATATGTAATTAATTGCATCTCTTATTCCTCCATCAATTGTGTTGGAGATGACTACACTAAGAAGCCAACTATATATAATATAATTATGGGAGTAGACAAGTTTTTTGGTCTATCTTAACAAAATGCAGGAGGGCATGTCAATGACGACTAATAAACAAAATGAGGTGCCCCAAGCCTCACTAGTGCAGGTGCTAATGGTGATAAAAATTCAAGGGAATTTCTAAAGACATTAATATTGCCGGGAGGGGTCATGATAGTGGCTACCATCAATTGTGTTGTATCCTCTCCTCTTATAAGAAAACTACTATATGAATCTGCAAGGAGTTGGTAGGCATGACTATCTATCCTACTTGTCAGAGAATATAAGATCACACATCCACTACCTGCAAAGGTCCAGGATGCCATGTCAAAGCAAGAGAGCTTGCTTGCTAAGCCAACTCCCCACAACACAAGACTTCCCCAACATCACGCAGCTTTGCAGAAGATAACTCCCTCCAGATGCATGGATGCATAGAGAAACACTTCAGATCTGGAGACAAAGAAAGAAAGAAAGGAAGTTTATTAAAGCCTAAGAAAGACTAAAGGGTTTGAGACTGAAAAACATATATCTTTGTAAAACTAGAATATATCCAATCGTACAAATTTTTGTAGTTCTAAAGTCCAAAAAATAAAAAAAAATTTAGTTGTTGGGGCTTTTGCATCCGCGTAAGATATTTCGATGTAGTTGGACAGCTGATCACCACTTGGAGAAAAATTCAAAGAATTTGCATGTTTGCTAAGGTGATAGAACATATACCTTTGTAAGACTAGAATATATCCAATCATACAAATTCAGATTTTTGTTATTCTAAAGTCCAAAAAAAATTAGGGTTTCTACACCTGCATAAGATATTTCGATGTAGTTGAACAGCTGATCACCACCTGGACGATGTGCTATCATTGCAAAGAGAATCCAAATGCAAAGTGACAAAGAGGGGAGGACCTTGGCCATCATCCCAACCAATCAACTATCCATCCGACTGACGTGTGTGCATGCTATCTGTAGGGCTAACTCGACAAGATGAATTTGGCCATCAATGGCTATGGATGTGGTGATGGCTGGCACCATCGAGGGAGAAAGTTGCTCATGCTCAGCCTAGGTCCCTCCCTCCTCTGTAATCTCAGAGAGGTATCTGGACATCGGACAAGTGCTACCCTCACTCCAGTGATCTGTCTTCCAAAAGAGTCCACCTGAGGTCCAGTCTCTGGAGTCGAGCATTATGTCTCGTCCCTACTGCCCCTGACCAGGTCATCGGAGAAGAAGCATGTCATAGTCCTCTGGCTGGGCTCTGATGACACCTCCTACACTCTCCTTTGTGCTCACATGAGCTGATCTCTGTCATTGGGTCTCGAGGAGGAAAATCACCACATGTAGCTAATCAAGATGGGCCAAGAAATCTCTTAGTGGGCCAAAACCACTTCTAAATTGACAATGGTGCCGTCCACAAATCCCATAGTACGCACGGCATCTAAATGCAAAGTGCTCCTATATCTCGATCTCCTGCATATCACATAAAGTGCAGATCCGTCTCTCACGTGGATTGTCTACAAGAAAAGTAGAGGTAGGTTGCTGCCAATATTACTCTGCAACAGTGGAAGCTTCACCTTGAGATCACAAGATTCTAATGCAGAACACAACTCAAACACATGTGCTTTACTTAAATGTAAGAGGGCAATTCAGATCTGAAAGAGTGCTCGGATCTGAAAGAGTGGATGTAAGAGTGCTCGGGTGTATAGCCAAAACAAAAAGATATATAGGTAAATCTCAAGTACAAAAACTTGCCAACAAAATGTACCAACACCTCTAGGAACAACCCATGAGGTAAGGTACCAAAACATGGCTCGGTTTTGCTGCACTTCACTCATGCAAGGTGATCACCAAGCTAAGTAGACTCCTAGGCTCCTACTGGCTGCACGTGATGCAGTCCAGCCCAAGCTCTGTAGATGTGTTTGGTCCCCTGCCTAAAGCCCTTTATATCGGGCAATAAGCCCTCAACGTAGGCCAATTGGATCCACTCATACAGTGTCCAGACTAGCCTGATTATGTCCTAATTGTATCCTAGATCAAGTAGTTGCTTGAATCATTGAGCTCGTGGTACTATGTCAAAGGCTTTGCGGAAATCCACAAAGCAAGAGTAAACTCTCTGTTTCCATGCTCGAGCCTCTTTAGTGATAGCTCTGAGTGTGAAAATGTGGTCCAATGAAGCACGATATGCCCGAGCCTGACCCATAACTTTGAATCCTACAACTCCACAAACCGACTAGCTCATGGAGGGAAGGTCTTCTCCATGGGGAACATCATGAGCAACATAGGCTTTCAAATCGCTAAACAAGGGGATCCCATTCTAGCTCCCAAGGTCTTGAGGCCATGGTCCAGGATGGGAAAAAAAGTGGCTATCCATACTAACCACTTGGTCTCGGATGGGAGTAATGATGACAAATAGATTCCCATCCTAAACCCATGCTAGTTCCATCCATGTGCTAAGGCCTTAAGTTCATGTGCAATGTACTCATGCATAACCCCTCATGATCTTTGGCTCGACCATTCTGTAGCTTGAGAGTTTTTATATTCATAACATATTCTACTTAGAAAGTATGATAATCTATATATCATTTTGTGTTCAATTTAAGAAGTATCTCTTTGATAGTTAACTAAAGTCCACTTTATCCAACTACTAGGATTATCCCTAGATAACCACAACTTGGCTAAACACCTGGAGTGGTGGATTCCCATGGATTCCCGTGGTATGGGACACAGGAGTTGTGGCCATGCATATGATTGTTTAGCCATGGATTTGGCTAACCGGCCATGGATTGGTTAGTTGCATCACTTAAGTGATAAAAACCATAGCAGTACGTGGTTGGATAACCCATTGTTTGAGAAATCCATTGGGATAAACCACTTACTTGGAAACTGAGAGTTTATGGGTAACTATGATGATGTGGCAGTATCACGTGGGTGACAATCCTCGATCACTGTTGTTGTTCTATAGTGTGGATTCACTCGAACAGCAGCTGAATTGAGAGAAAACTTCTTAGACTCAATTCCTTTGGTGCTTTGGACTAAGCACGTGATAAAGGAATGTTGAGTACCATTCATGGATGAAATATGGAATTCTTGCTATATCCACTGCTT
Organism: Dipteris shenzhenensis; assembly: GCF_047967505.1. Lineage (NCBI taxonomy): Eukaryota > Viridiplantae > Streptophyta > Polypodiopsida > Gleicheniales > Dipteridaceae > Dipteris > Dipteris shenzhenensis. The sequence continues at coordinate 24,229,232 of NC_141619.1, forward strand.
GCATTTGGCAGGTGGGATACAAGATACAATAGCCCGGTATTATTGTGTCTTTTCAATCATCAATAAGGGTATACTTTCCTATAGTTTACGTAAACAAGGGAAGATAGGAAGAAGCTGAATCCTATATACACTTCTGTGTGGCCAAAAAGTTATCAGAGTAAGAGTAAACCTTGTGCCTGACTGTTAGCCCCAGTACCTGGCTATTAGCCCTTGTACTAGAGATCCCCTAGGCAATGAGCTGGGTTTCTCTGGAACAGGCCACTTTTTTCTTTCAGCCTTTTCTGGTTTTTTCCATACTCAGCACCTTTGGGGCTGTTGTTTTGTATGAAGTCTTTCAAGCATTAATAGAAGGTTCTTTTCTTTGCCAAAAAAAAAAAGAGTAAGCCTTGTGGAGAAACTCATAAGTAAGGGTATACTTTCCTCTAGTTTACATAAGCAAGGAAGATGGAAAGAAGCTGAATCCTGGATGCACTTCTGTGTGGCTAAAAAGTTATTGTGGTAAGAGTAAGGTTTGTGAAGAAAGATGTTGGAATAGAGGTCACCTCCCCGTCGTGAGCCCCCATATGATGAGAGCATTGGGGGGGTGGACCTGGGTCTTGAGAGACTGACACATGGGCAGGGTATTGTCTACCATGTGGGCAGGAATCAAAGAGAGAAGAGAGAGGTACATGGAAAGACCAGCATGGCTGCAACGGACGGAGCCTGTGAAAGGAGCGGATGGCGGGGACAGCAAGTCCTGGATCTGGCCCGGTCAGTCAAGAGCAGCAGACATGGCGGGGGATTCCACAGACAAAGAGGCGCCTTGAGGGACAGATGTTGCAGCAGTAAAGGGGGCAGTGGTGGTGGCTATGGAAGGCCAGCCACCTGGCCTTGGTACTGCCCAAGGGAGGGGCCTTTTGTAGGCCTCCCTTAGGGCCTGGGAGCATCCCTAAAAAGGCCGACCAGGTCAATCAGCAAACCGACCTGCTGGTTGGCCAGAAAGCCCTGCAAAAGGACCTCAAAATGAGAGCCCCCAGTCAGTTATGGGGGGCAGCAAAGCCGTCCATTTAGGCCTGGCCCAGATGGCCATTTCAGAGGGCCCTTGGGGCCTATATGAGGAGAGGCCTTGAGCCTCACAATTCAACCAGCAGGAACAGCATTTCAGCTGCAGATTGCAGCAGGAGGAGGCCAGCCAAACAGGCTTCCACAAGCCCTAGGAAGGTGTCCAGGACCTGTAGACAAAGAGCTTGGAAAAGGCTTCACCTTGCTGTCATCTTGGACAAGGGGGTTTCCATTTTCCGAGCAAAAACCCCCGAGCGACAAGCGGACAAAAGGTGGGAGGGGTCAAAATATACAAGCTCAAGTCATTTTTGGGGAGCAAAAAATTCCAAATTATTTCAAAGAATATGTAAGTAAATATGTAATATTCATAAATAGATATAGATATAAATATACCTTTATATAATATACATATATAATGTCCAAGTGGTCACTTATTTTATGACTTTCAAAAATCCTTTCTTTTCCTTTCACCATTGGTTGGATCATGAAATTTTGAGCAAATATCCTCTTTACAGTTCCTCAGAATGACCTAAGAAAAATATATAATACATTTTTAATAGACCCTCTAAGTGTATTTTGCCAAAGGAATATGGTTTGAAGAGCTTGCCCCAACCCTATTCCGTCGGAGGAATACCCTTGGAGAGCCTACGCAGAAGGGGTCATGACTTTTGCTCCTTAGCTCAGATTGAGGAGCTGTAAAAAGAAAAAATGTTCAAAATTTCATGATCTATGCAATGGTAGGCTTAAAATTATACTTTTTATAGTTATAAAAGAGGAAATTGAAATTTTCAAGATGTATATGAAAGTTACAACCTCCCTAATTCATATTATGGTAGAAAGGAGTTCAATAGAGACCACATTTCCTTAAAAGTACTTAGGTTTGGAGAATTGGAAATCTTTTGAACATCCCTCCCTTGCCTTCCCATATTTGATAATGTATTAGAGATTAATTTATGATCGATTATAATGGCTTCAAGTATGAGGTTTCCAATATCTTTTTCCTACTCATCCAAGGAATATGGTATACGTTGTTATATGAGAGCTTTAAATATGGGATTGCTAAAGATTAGGGAAAATCTTTTTAATTGATTGAATTACCATAATCCTCAAAAGAGAGTATGGTAGGGAAGTATTCATAGGAGTTTCTAAAGTGTTTACTATTTGTTCATATATAGATGATGTTCTCTAAAATGAGGGTTATAATGAAAAATAAGAGTATATGGTTCCATAAATGAGAAATTGAGAAAGAATTGTATATTCCTTTGAGAAATATATAAGCATGGTTGGTGTAAAAAGTTATCGCTCGCACTTTTTTGCCCGTAGGTTTTTGCTCAGAAATTGTGCACATCCCTTGGACAGCAAGGTGCAAGGATCACGAACATAGAGTCTACATACGCTCAAGGTGCAGCACGCGGGCTCAAGTTTAGACATATCCGGCAAATAGTGGAAGTACATAGTAGTCAGATCAACGGATCATGCTTTGGTGGGACTTTAGATCTATCTGTCTTTGTATTGTGTCCATAGCTTTGGACGGAAATATATATTCTTTTGGTGGTTTCTATATCTCGCTGGATCATTGTCCATTGATGAGTCTGCACATCTATTTGATGCACATAAGTTTAAGAAGTTTGTGATTCCACTCCCCACACACACTGTGTGAGCTCCTGGGCTATTCTATCAGTCTTCCGCTGTGCATACCCTCTGTTGGTCGATTTCTAACAAAAGACACTCATGCCAGAAACATGTACTACATTAATCTCATGTAAGGATTGACAGTGAGGAGTCAAGTTGTATACCTGACTGTCCCCCTCAAAATACTATTTGTACTGAAATGTGACAGGTCTAGCATCCCCTATTAGTATTTTAAAGGGAGAAGAGAAGAGAAAGTCTTAAAAGACTTTTTGGAACCTAGTAATAGATTCACAAGTCCAAAATGGATTATTTAGACCTTGCATTTTGAATTTGGATCGTATTAAGATCTATATCATGATGACCCAAATGTTGGAAAGGCCACCTCCCCATCTGTAAGCCCCCAAATGAGGAGAGCATGGGGGATGGAGACCTAGGGCATCTGCGACAGAGAAAAGAGTGAAAACAAGGGGCTGCCACATGGACAGCATGATGGCTGTCATGTGGGCAGCACATATGAAGAGATACTTGGCAATGCAAGGGATTCTTGGAGGGCGGATCTGGTGGTAGGAGATCCAGAGGCTATCCACATGGACAGAGGACCTGATTGCGCAGGAGATAAAGGGCTGCCACATGGCGGGATGTGCAGGATGGATAAGCTCATAGGTGGATCAGGTTTTGGGCCTCTTTTAAGGCCTTTTGGATTAGGGCTGGAGAGTGGACACCTAGGTCGCCAGGAGCAGCAGCAAGTAGGGCTGCATGGGACTGGCCTTGGGGGCATATTTATAGCCGGCCAAGCAGGCCTGCATAGGGGCTAGGCCTCTGCAACGAAATGAGGGCCAAAGGCCCTATATATGAGCCCAAGAGGGGCCAAACCAGTTGGCCAATTAGGATGCTGGGTCGGTGGGTTTTGCCAGCCCTTGGGCCTATATAAGAGGTCCTCAGTGGCCTCATTACTTATCCAGCAGGTGGAGCAGTTCAGCAGTAGATTGCAGGCTCTTGGTTGTTGACTTTGCTGTGTGGTTTAGTAGCAAAGATGTCGATCACTTCACCCTCTTCAGCCCCTGCTCTCCCTTCCTCCTCCCCCAGATTTCTTTCTTTCACCATCCCTTACTTTGGAGAGTCTGGAAATTGGATGGGACAAATTACCCTAGCTGGAAGGTGAAGATCTGGAGTCATCTAGTGGCTCGAAAACTGTGGAAACTGGCAACGGATCCTAAGGCGAAGCCGAAGGATATAGTGGACAACAAGGGGAAGATACTCATACCAGTAGATGGAGAGGAGCTCGAAGCTTGGGAAGATAGAGATGCCCATGCCCTGGCATTGATCATAGGGACTACGGCGGACTTTGTGCTTCCTCACATCCAGATGACCAACACGTCGGTAGAGGTGTGGGTCATTCTGAAGGATCTGTACGAGACAGATAACACATCTCGGGTCTTGCTTCTTCAGCATCAGCTCTACAACTTGGATGAAGGAGATTTAGTACATGACCACTTGACAAAGGTCAAGGTGGTAAGGGATCAACTAGCATCGGCTGGTTAGAAGGTGGACTCATGCCACTTGGCCTTGATGGTACTGAGGAGGCTGCCTCGGAGTTTCAAAAGCTTCATTACGACTGTGACAGCAGGATAGAGGACCACACCTCTGACTTTTGAGGAGTTGGGTCCATTACTGCTTTAAGAAGAAGCTAGGGAGAATCTCTACAACAACGATACGATGACAAGGCGTTGCTGGCAAAGGAAAGGGCAAGTCTAACGGTGGCAAGCCCAAGAAGGATAACTCTGATGACGAGGACACTTCCAAGAAAAGGAAGCAGAAGAAGAAGTGCTTCTATTGTGACACGCCAGGCCATTTTGCGAAGGATTGCAAAAAGAAGGCGGCTCTGAAAAACAAGGAGTCCGACTCAGATTCAGAGGGTGACACAAAAGCCAAAGCTAATGTGGTAATCGAAGAACTGTTCTTGGTGACATCTCCATGTGTTATTGAGGTCACATATGCCGACCTAGAAGTCACAGTAAAAATGTCTGACATTGAGATGTGGGCCGATGCGGAGTCAAAAACCTTTGTGAAGGTGAAGGACAACATGGAGTGCTTGGAAACTTCTAGGTGTTGATATTGTAACGAGGATGAATTCCATGGAGTGCCCTAGGGTTTCATGTTCAGAGGGTTGTTGCAATTCAGAAGGGGATAGTACAGGATTGCACAGGTGATTGGTATGTGCCTCGATAAGGTGCATGGTTTGCTTTCAGAGCAAGCACACAAGCAGTATGACGGTATGGTATGTACTTGATGTTCTTAAATTAAGCCTTTATAGCATGCTGTGGAGAGAATCGGCTCTTCATATGTCTTAGGTAATGCGAGATTGGAAGGAATGGGCCAGAAGGGGAACTGTGGGTGCTTCTTCAAATCTCGGATACAGATTGCTGGAAGGTGATGGACAAGGTGTATTGAAGCTAGAAGAGTACCTACTTGAGAGCTCAGTGAGAGTTCGTGGTCCACGTTATCTGGAAATATTCTTGGGATTTCATTTCTCGATATGGTTCTTTTGTTGCAGACCTTGCCAAAGGAAGGACGGGTTAAAACAGACCCTCAAAGCATCGTGCCTGGAAGACTCCAAGTTGTTTACTCATTATGAGGGAGACAGTGGCGTTTGGATTGCTCGAGTTCGAAGGCGGGGACCTGACTGAAAGTGGTGGTGCCAACATGTGCTACTATGAATGGACATGTGTACCAGGATAGTTTGCTTGTGCAGGACCGGACCTGGAGGAGCAGGAGCTACTGGTTGAAAAGCCAGGAACCGGAATCGACACCGGATTGTGCTAGAGGGCTTCATCATGGGGGCTACTGGGGCAACGTCACCGACGTGTTGGCATTGGGCCGATATCTGTCAATGAGAGGGGGTGTTGGAAAGGTCACCTCCCCATCTCTAAGCCCCCAAATGAGGAGAGCATGGGGGAGGGAGACCTAGGGCATCTGCCAAGAGAAAAGAGTGAAAAGAAGGCGCTGCCACATGGACAGCATGATGGCTATCATGTGGGCAGCACATATAAAGAGATACCTGGCAATGCAAGGGATCCCTGGAGGGCAGACCTAGCAGCAGGAGATCCAGAGGCTATCCACATGGAGAGAGGACCTGATTGCGCAGGAGATACAGAGCTGCCACATGGCGGGACGTGGATAAGCGCATAGGTGGAGCAGGCTTTGGGCCTGTTTTGAGGCCCTGGATTAGGGCTGGAGAGTGGGCACCCAGCTGGCCAGGAGCAGCAGCAAGTAGGGCTGCAAGGGACTGGCCTTGGGGGTATAGCCCACACAGGTCAGCCAGGCAGGCCTGCATAGGGGCTAGGCCCCTGCAATGAAATGAGGGCCAAAGGCCCTATATATGGAGCCCCAAGAGGGGCCAAACCAGTCAGCCAGGGGGGGGAATTGAACCGACCAGCAGCCGGTCATGTAGGCTGCTAGGTCGGTGTGTTCTGCCAGCCCCTAGGCCTATATATAAGAGGTCCATTGTGGCCTCATTACTTATCCAGCAGGTGGAGCAGTTTAGCAGCAGATTGCAGGAGGTCAGCCAGACAAGCTTCCACAAGCTCTAGGAAGGTGTCTAGGACTTGCATACAAAGAGCTTGGAAGAGGCTCCACCCTTGTCTGTCATCTTGGACAGCAAGGTGCAAGGATCAAGGACGGAGAGTCTACATACGCTCGAGGTGGAGCACGCGGGCTCAAGTCTAGAGATATCCAGCAGATAGTAGAAGTACGAGGTGGTAACATCAAAGGCCACGCTTTGGTGGGACTTTGGATCTATCTCTCGTTTGTATTGTGTCCATAGCTTTGGACAGAAATATATATTCTTTTGGTAGCTTCTATATGTGGCTGGTTCATTGTCTATTGATGAGTCTGCACATCCATGTGAAGCATATAAGTTTAAGAAGTTTGTGATTCCACTCCCCACACACACCGTGTGAGCTCCTGGGCTATTCTACTAGTCTGCTTCTGTGCGTACCCTCTGTTGGTCATTTTCTAACACCAAATAGGTCATGGTCTGTAGTGGTATGGGAACTACGAAAACTATTGATGGATGCATCGGATTCCTAAGTGGCAGGAATTCAGCACCAATACCAATGGGCCCTCAATTTTGATAATTAGTATACTGTTAATATTTTCCAGATGGATTAGAATATGCTTAATGAACAAAAGTTCTTTAGGCAGTGTTAGTAAACCTGATCACTTTACTAGGGCCAATGTGATTAAATTAAGTCATGTTGAGAACTTTAGTTCCTTGATATCTTGCAGTATCATGGATTGTTTGTTGGCAAGGAGTCTTGAAAAAGACTTACCCAATGGATTTTGGGCAGCATGACCAGTAACTTACTAAATGATCATGACATTTAGTGTCACAATTGGATAACATTAACTTTCTGTTAAGAAGTTAATAAAAGTACAGTAATTTCCTGTCTACCGAGTGCGTTGATACTTCTCTCTTGTACTCATGGGTATTCAAATGAATTCTAAGGGTTACATTACATATACTACCCTAACAATACTATATGAATCCAGATCTGGCATGACATTGAAAGATGACTATTCTCAGATGAATCAGAATCACTATATTCAACACAATGTGAACATCGATTACTCGTACCTTGGAAGAAAATTGAGTAAGTGAGATTAAATCAAATTCTGAGTTTACTCTGAGAATTCTAGAGTTGATACTTCTCTTTATGTGTGTTTTAGTCTAGTGTGCCCTATGTCATATTGGAAGATATCCCATATGCACTTGGGTGCTCCAAGGAAGTGGAAGGGCTTCAAGAAGCCTTCTACAAGCAATTTATGCAAAGACCATGTCCTTGTCGCCTGGGACAGCTTGCATATGGATGCAGGAGATATAGTAGAGGCCTGCAACCAGAAATTTTGGGATGCATTTTTGTAAATCACTCCCTTCAAGAAGGTCTCAAAGAAGACCCAGGTAAGAAAGTACAGGACTGGTCTCATACCAAAAAATCAGGCTGTGGTTAATACCCAACAGCAACATAAGGGCATACAGGATATCATGCATGTAGCCACTGTGGCGAGCTTAATGTATATGCAGGATCCCACCACAGTGCCTTCTCTTTATTCTGGGACAGCAGACAAGAAAAAGCCAGCCACACCTCAGCTGGAGAAAAAGGAGTTTCCCAAGGCTCAGAAGAGAGAATTTCGGTCTCAGAAGCCGAGGGGAAACCAAGCACCAAAAGCCTTCAAGGGAAACCCCCAGTTTTCCCCTGAGCAGATAGCCATTTTTCGTAAAGAGGGGAAATGTTTTAGGTGTGGGAAGGAAGGACATGTGGCTGCCTAGTGCCCCGCGAAACCTTCGGGTTCTAGGGAGCAAAGAAAGCCACCAGGACAGCAAAAGCCAATGGCAGGAGGAATTCCGGACATTTTGGGCCAGAGTGACAACCCAAAGGAAAGAGAGTTGCTGCTATCTTGGGGCAAGATTAGAGACCAACAGGCGCTTATAATGTTTGATCCCGGGGCTACAAATAACTTCATATCAGAGGATTCAGCCATGAGACTGGGGATAAAGACGGAGGAGTTGGGCAGGGCTCTGGATGCTGACCAGATGTTCTGTGGGAACCCTATGCCAATTACTCCCTTGATAGGGAAGCTCCGTCTTTATTTACAACATTATGTTGATCATGAAGACTTCATCTCCCCAATAAAACATCACGACCTGGTTTTGGGTATGCCTTGGTTCCATCGCAAGGCAATGAAGTTAACTCTTCCTGAGAGAGTGCTTGAATTTGTACATAGGGGTAAAACGCAACGTGTGGTTGCCAGGAATAGAGGGGAGACTATCCCCATTGTATCAAATATTTTGGTTGGAAAAGCAATAAAATCTGCAATTTCAGCGTACATGGTTTTTATACAAGAAAGAGATGTTGAATTGCATGCTGAAATGATTGAAGCAGATAAGGATAAATTTCAGTTTCTTGTAAACTTTAAAGATTTTTTTTTGACGCTTTGCTAGGGAAGTTACCCCTGAAGAGACCTGAAGATTGTGGCATAGAACTCATTCCTAGTAGTGAGCTACCTAATAGGCCCCCATACAGAGTTAGTGCAACTCAGCGAGAAGAAATTATGGCCCAAGTGCAGGACTTGTTGTCCAAGGGGCTGATTCAACCCAGTTCCTCTCCATTTTGTCCCCTATACTGCTAGTATAGAAGAAAGATGGTTCATTTTGTATGTGCGTTGACTATCGCGCTGCAATACTAACTCTCGTAAAAGACAGCAGAGACACTCTCATTTGCTATGCAATACTAACTCTCGTAAAAGACAGCAGAGACACTCTCATTTGCTCTCCCTCTCTCCCTCTCTCAACAGAGACACAAGGGCCCAAGACAACATGTCGGGCTGGACCCCCCCGAAGGTATTTTATTCCTTGAAGAGAATCTATTACAAGAGTTCAACGTAGAGCTGTCTGATACATTCCCAAAAATCCAAAACGTGAATCATTCATTACAAGAGCTTCAAGCTCATTTCAAATTGGCAACATGCCACTTGTCTAAAATCTAGACTAAGTCCTATTACATGCCACTAAGGGCCACTCTGAGTCTTCAAAGCACTTGGTCACACGAACCGCCTCCTAGATGCTTGTTAGGCTCCCGTAGCCCTTAGGAAAAATAACTCTTCCTAGTACCTGCAACAATTAATTAAAGCGCACCACCATGGCACCCATTAATTGTTAGCGCTTTGCATGCAAATAACACACTGTGGACTAATTCTAGTCACGGTGGGTGTCCCCACTGAACACATGTGCACACCTAACAAATATAAAAATATATATTTATTCTCTGGTTGACCAGAGTCAACACTCTTGATTATAATTAAGGAGCTTTGACCAAGGGTCGAGGCGCCTTAATTATAGCCAAGTCTCTCCAACCGAAGTTGGCACAACTCTCTAACCGAAGTTGGCACATCTTGGTTAACCGGTGTTAACCCTCTTGGCGCATGCCAAGTCTTGTTGACCGAAGTCAACACCCTCTGACCGTAGTCAGCTCTGTGGTTCTCTGGTTAACCGCAGTTAACCCTCTTGGTAATAAACCAAGTCTCCCCGACCGAAGTCAGGTTTACTTGACTAGAGTCAAGTATCTTTGACCGTGGTCAATCCTTTGACCATTAAAAGAATTCTTTGACCATAATTAACACATATAAAAACTCTTTAATTATGATCAAATAAATAATCAATTGTACTTTGACTTAGGATATTTACATTGTGGTGACATCCCCTCGGCTTCTATTCAGTTGACCTCAACTGAAAAGCTTCCTTGTAAACATCCAAAAGCTGTGGATGATCGAATAACATGTCTTCGTCCATCCACTTGGCATCTAATGCCATATAGTTCTTGAATTTTATAAGATACCTGTAAAACTCCTTATTCTGAGGGCCTTTGCGTACAGTATGGTACACAATTTGCTCTGGCTGAAGGACCTCCTCTAGCTCATCCACTTCTGGTGGATCCTCTGATACTGGTTTTGTAGGCTCTCGTCCCAAGAATTTCTTTAGAAGACTCACATGGAATGCATTGTGAATCCTCCAATGCTCTGGCAATGCTAACCTGTATGCAACCTCATTTATTCTTTCTATAACCCTGAAAGGGCCATAGTATCTGGGAGATAACTTTGCATACACTTTCTGTTTGCCTTTAAACTTGCGGAGCCTAGCTTTTTCAAACTTCAAAAGTACCCAATCCCCTTCCTTGAGATCTAACTGTCTCCTATGCTTATCTGCAGCTCTTTTATGTTTCTCTTGAGACCTTTTGATTGCTGTCCGGACTTGGCTGTAAGCTGTTTGGAGGTCTCTCACAAACTGATCAGCTGCAAATATTTCATCTTTGGTCCTCAATATAGGTGGCAAAATCACCTTCCCATATATAACCTCAAAAGGGGCTTTCCCTGTAGAGCTATGTACTGTATTATTGTAAGCAAACTCTACCAATGGTAGGTACTTTTCCCAGTCTGAACTTTGGTCACCCACGTAGCATTTTAGCATATCCAAAACTGTAGAATTTGCTACTTCACTTTGACCATCTGTCTGGGGATGGAAAGAAGAAGAAAAATTCAGATTCGTCCCCATGTTATCAAATAAAGCTCTCCAGAATAGACTGGTCATTCTGGGATCTCAATCACTAACAATGGACTTAGGCATACCATGACGCTTAAAGATCTGTGCCATGAAAAGCTTAGCCATATGATCTGCCTTTATGGTTTTGTGAACCGGAATGAAATGAGCTTGCTTGCTGAATCTATCAATGATAGTCCAAATCCCATCATTCCCTGACTTTGATCTTGGCAAATCAAAAATAAAGTCCATTGTAATACTTTCCCATGGTGCCTGAGGCATGGGAAGAGGCATAAGTACGCCAGGTGCCTTCCGTCTGTCATACTTCACTTTCTAACACGTAAGGCATTCAGTAACAAACTGATGTATATCTTTCCGCATCCCTGACCAAAAGAAATACCTCTCTAGTGCTAAAGTGGTTGCTGTAATTCCTCTGTGTCCAGCATAGGGAGGTGCATGGCATTCCTCCAAAATCTTTTTCCTCATCTCCTGGGTGATGTATGCATAGGCAATTTCATTAGATACCCATCTTTCAGGTAATAGTGACTGGTGGATTGCCCCTCTTGCATTTGCTGTAAAATCTCACCAAAATCCACATCACTAGCATATTGCTCCCTCATGCCTTCCAGGTCCTAATGATAAGCAATAGTCACATTATTGACCTGGGGTCTTCGGGACAAGGCATTTGCCACTCTGTTTTGAATTCCTGGGGTATGGACAATCTGAAAATGATACATTGACAGCATGTTTGCCCATTTCATATGCTTCTCGGAAAGCTTGGTCTGAGTCAAAAAGTATCTCAGACTTTGGTGATCTGTCTTAACAGTAAAATCTGCACCCAAAAGATAGTGCTTCCATGTATGGATGGCATGAATTACAGCTAATAACTCTTTCTCATAGATTCCTAGATATCTCTCTGCATCCTGAAGTCTCCTGCTTTCATAGGCCACTACATGACCAATCTAATGCAATGCAGCCCCAACACATTCTCCACAAGCATCGCAATCAACATCAAAAGATTGATAAAGATCTGGGACTACAAGAATAGGCTCTGTAGTCAACTTCTCCTTGAGTGTATTGAATGCTTTCTTATGTGATATTCCCCATGTGAAGGCTGCATTTTTCTTAGTAAGGTCATGTAATGGAGCTGCGATATCAGCAAAATGCCTGATAAACCTTCTGTAATAAGAACACAGGCCTAGGAAACTTCGAACTTCATGCATAGTTTTCAGCTCTGGCCATTCCTGAATGGCGCGGATCTTTGCTGGATCCATCTGTATCCCATTCTTGGATATTATATGCCCCAGATAATGGATTTCTTCCAAAGAGAATTCACTTTTCTTGCTGTTTGCATAGAGCTGATGATTTCTCAGCTCTTGGAACACTATAGCAAGATGTTCCCTGTGCTCTTCCTCTGTCTTTGAAAAGACTAGGATATCATCAAAGAAAGTACCCGTGAAATGCCTGTACTTTCGGAAGATGCGATCCATCATTCTATTGAATGTGGCTGGAGCATTTGTTAACCCAAAAGGCATCACTAAGTATTCATACAACCCGAATGTAGTGCGGAATGCTGTCTTGTGCACATCCTGAGGCTGTATCCTCACTTGGTGATAGCCACTCTTTAAGTCTATCCTGCTGAAAACTGAAGCTCCATTTAACTGATCCAGCACATCATCAATGCGCCGAATAGGGAATCTATTCTTGATGGTCATTTTGTTTAGTACGCAGTAATCGACGCACATACGAAATGAACCATCTTTCTTCTGTACTAGCACTACAGGGGAACAAAAAGGAGACGAGCTGGGCTGGATCAACCCTTTGGACAGCAAGTCCTGTACCTGAGCCATAATCTCCTCTCTCTGAGTCGCACTGACTCTATAAGGTGGTCTGTTTGGTGGCTCACTACCAGGCATTAACTCTATCTGATGATCTTCTGGTCTCTCTGGGGGTAACTCCCCTGGCAAAGCATCGGAAAAGCAATCTTTAAAGTTTACAAGAAACTGAAACTTATCTTTGTTTGCATCATTCATTTCAGCATGCATATCATTCTCTTTTTCTTTTACAAAAACCATGTACGCAGAAATTGCAGACTTTATTGCTTTACCACATGTGATATCAGATACAATGGGGATATTGTCCTCTTTATTCCTGGCAACTAAACGCTGATTTTTCCCCCTATGCACAAACTCCATCAGTGGAGAAATAAAGAAGTCTTCCTGATCCACATAACTCTGTACATGAAGACGGAGCTTCCCTATAAAGGGAGTCACTGGCACAGGATTCCCACAGAACATCTGATCGGCATCCAAAGCCCTGCCCAACTCCTCCGTCTTTATTCCCAGCCTTAGGGGTAGGTCCTCTGATATGAAATTATCAGTAGCCCCTGGATCAAATAAAATTAGCGCTTGCTGGTCTCTAACTTTGCCCCATGATAGCAACAATTCTCGTTCTTCAAGGTTTGAAACATGACCCAGTATGTCAGGAATTCCTCCTACCATTGGCTTTTGCGGTCCTCGTGGCTTCTTTGCCTCTTTTCCCTTTGAAGTTGAAGGCTTTTCTGGGCACTGGGCAGCCACATGCCCCTCTTTACCGCACTTGAAGCATTTCCCATCTCTACAGAATTCAGCTATTTGTTCAGGGGTGAATGGAGATTTGCCTTTATAAGCCTTTGAAAACTGAGTACCCCTCGGCTTCTGAGGCTGAAACTCTTTCTTTTCAACCTTGGGGTACTCTTTCTTTTCTGATTTTGAAAAATCAGTTTTCTTTCTTTCGACACGTCCTGCATGCAAGGATAGTACCGTGGATGGATCTTGTAACGGCACAAGACTGGCTACTGAAGCTGAATGCATAAGGTCTTGAATGTTCTTTGCCCCCAAAGCATTCACTACTGCCTGGATTCTTGGAGTGAGACTTGCTCTATATTTTCTCATTTGGGTTCCTTTGGAGATCTTTTTGAAAAATGCAACCTGCAAATAAGCATCCCAAAACTTTTGGTTGTACACATCCACTGTATCTCCTGCATCCATATGCAAACTGTCCCAATCTTGAAGAACATGGTCTCTAAACTGTTTAGGCATAAACTGTTGGTAGAAGGCTTTCTTGAAGTCCTTCCACTTCTTTGGGGCTGACCCATCTGTGGTTTGTGCACTCCACCATGCACTAGCTGTCGCTGTCAAGTGCAAACTGACCATTCTTAACTTGGAGGATTCTGAAAACTTTTCTGTGCCGAATGCAGCATCAAACTGCCTGATGAACTACAATGCTTTGTCTGTATGACCATACTGTCCATTGTAGGTCATAAACTTGACAGATTTACCTCCCTCTTTAAATTCCTTGGTCTCTCTGGAAGACTTTCTCTTCCTAGACTTCTTGTGTTTCCTTCTTTTCCTGGATGGTTTATCTGATAAAGAAGAAGAAGATACAGAAGTCGAACTCGGGGTAGACGGTGATGGACTAGGAGATCGGTGATGATGCCTCGATCTCTTCCTGCTATGAGACTGTCCCCTATGAGATCTCTCTTTCTCTGGTTGTACACGAGAGTGTGCCTCTGGCATTGGTACGTCATATACTGCATTAGGCATAGCTTCTGCTTGAAACAAATGCTGAGCCCTTGGATCCTTTTTGAGATTTTCCATCTCTTGTATACGAGTGCATACCATCTGCTCAAATTCTTGCTGAGTTTGTTGCACACTTCTCTGATTTGGATGTGCATCCCTATCTTGTGAATCCCACTGGTAGGTGATTGAGCCATCTTCTTACAACTCGTCTGAGATCTGCAAATTTCTCGCACACACACTGTGTATGCAACTGATGCACGCTGCCTTCGCTTTTCAAAGAGAAAATTTACCTCAACAAGAGGTGTCTTGCATTCATAATCTATGCCAGTACTGGCTGTCAATTCAAGGCATATACCCACACAGTTGCCAAAGCATCAACAACTATATTGCCCTTTTTCTGGCTGCTGCAAATGGCTTCAAAAAGCATCTGTTTTTTCCCTCTTTTCACTACTCAAAGGCATGCATACTCTTTTCCTGCAAATCTCTGTTTTCTCTGCTTTTCTGACAGTAAAAGTCTGCTTTCTCTGTTTTCTCTGCTTTTCTGCTGCATTTCTGACAGTAAAAGTCTGACAGGCAGGTGAAATCTGCTAGCAGAAACAGTCTCTGCAACTGTCCTTTTTTTCTTTTTTTTTTTGGGTGGGTGTGTGGACAGTAACCAGATGGGTAACTGGATGGTTACACTAACCAGACTAATTCTGGTCTGGTTTGGTTGGCTCCCAACTGAACTCAACCCACTGTAGTCTAGATAACCAGTTATGGTTTGGTTAACTACAGCCAAGGTTAGTTGGCCAAACCTGGTTTGTCTAACCAGTCTGACTTGGTTAGACCAACTAACTGAACCTCTGACCAGGGTTAACAAACCAGAGTTAACTTAACCATTGGTCTGCCACATCAGCAGCTGACTATCTGCCACATGTCAGTGCCACATCAGCTGCATGTGCTGCCACGTCATCATCACATGTGTGAACCTGCTGGCTGCCACGTCAGCACCACGTCATCATCGCACGTCTGGACCTGCTGGCTGCCACGTCAGCGCCATGTCATCGTCGCACGTTTGGACCTGCTGGCTGCCACGTGTCCTCCTGCGTGAAGCATCACGGTCCCTTCAACTTTCCGTCACGAGATTTGAAGGTCTAGTGTTGTGTGCGCCCGTGTGGAGGTCTCGCTGGCCATCACATTAGAGAATACGCCAAAACGTCTAGGCGACGGTGGAATCCCCCTGCTCACGTTGGAACCTCAGAACGGACTTCCCAAATAAATCCTGTCGCTGTGTGTAGACCCGCTGCTTTGCACCTTCGCTACACTTTGCTAGCAATTGTGAATCAACACCCACAGCTTGACGCACAACATCAGAGGCTCCAAACAAGGGACAAGGTCTTCTTCTCACAACGAGAGCTCCGAATAAAGTCCCGTCACTTATGCTTGCTGCGTGAACGGAATCTCTGCGTCAATCTTTCCGTCAACGGAACTGCTTCTTTCTCGTTCATTTCAGTAGGGCCTAGCTCTGCGTAACCTCAATCCCTTGCGCTCTTCACGCTTTATCTACCCGATCGTCAAAGCTTGAAGAAGCCTCGAAAACAGGCTCTGATACCAATGCAATACTAACTCTCGTAAAAGACAGCAAAGACACTCTCATTTGCTCTCCCTCTCTCAACAGAGACACTAGGACCCATGACAACATGTCGGGTTGGACCCCCCCGAAGGTATTTTATTCCTTGAAGAGAATCTGTTACAAGAGTTCAGCATAGAGCTGTCTGATACATTCCCAAAAATCCAAAACGTGAATCATTCATTACAAGAGCTTCAAGCTCATTTCAAATTGGCAACATGCCACTTGTCTAAAATCTAGACTAAGTCCTATTACATGCCAATATGGGCCACTCTGGAGTCTTCAAAGCACTTGGTCACACGAACCGCCTCCTAGATGCTTGTTAGGCTCCCGTAGCGCTTAGGAAAAATAACTCTTCCTAGTACTTGCAACAATTAATTAAAGCGCACCACCATGGCACCCATTAATTGTTAGCGCTTTGCATGCAAATAACACACTGTGGACTAATTCTAGTCAGGATGGGCATCCCCACTGAACACATGTGCACACCTAACAAATATAAAAATATATATTTATTCTCTGGTTGACTGGAGTCAACACTCTTGATTATAATTAAGAAGCTTTGACCAAGGGTCGAGGCGCCTTAATTATAGCCAAGTCTCTCCAACCGAAGTTGGCACATCTTGGTTAACCGGTGTTAACCCTCTTGGCGCATGCCAAGTCTTGTTGACCGAAGTCAACACCCTCTGACCGTAGTCAGCTCTGTGGTTCTCTGGTTAACCGCAGTTAACCCTCTTGGTAATAAACCAAGTCTCCCCGACCGAAGTCAAGTTTACTTGACTAGAGTCAAGTAAGCTCTTTCTCCAGCTAAATCCATTTTGACTGGACGGTCGAGAAGTTTTTACTATGTGACAAATGAAGGTTTTGCATCCGTATGAGCTACCGCAGCCTGTGACAATCGGCAAGGCCTTGCCACCAAGGGCCCTGGAGATGCGGCGCATGAACCGGGGCGGAGGAGGAATACCCCCAGACTGCTTCATACTTGACTAGAGTGAAGTATTTTTGACCGTAGTCAATCCTTTGACCATTAAAAGAATTCTTTGACCATAATTAACACATATAAAAACTCTTTAATGATGATCAAATAAATGGTCAACTGTACTTTGACTTACGATATTTACATTATGGTGACACGCGCACTGAACAAAATGACCATCAAGAACCAATTCCCAATTCCACGCATCGATGATGTGTACTAAAAGAACCCTCTACATTAGGAAGGATGGGGGGGATATTTTGGTCATCGTTCTTTATGTAGATGACATGCTGCTCACAGGATCACGTGAAGAAAAAATTACAATTTCAAAGCTGAATTGAAAGCTACATTTGACAAGTCAGATTTGGGCATTTCACATTTTTAGTTGGGGATCCAGTTTATACAAGAGAGACGTGGCATTATAATGTCTCAATCCAAGTATGTGCAAAAGCTCTTGGATCAGTTCAACATGCAAGATTGCAAAGCTACAGCCACTCCCATGGAGTCAAGGCTGAAGCTTACTATGTATGATGTAGGTGAATCAGTAGATGCCACACTCTACAGCATTTATTTGTGCAATACACGGCCCGATATTCAGTTTGCAGTATCACAGGCGAGCAGGTATATGCACAGCCCAAAGACAGCACATTGGCAAGCTGTAAACGCATCTTCCGTTACATGCAAGGCACAAAGTCTTATGGCTTGATGTTTCCCAAGGGGAGTGACTTGCAGATGCATGTTTATAGTGACTCAGATTGGGCTGGAGAATATGACACTAGGCAGTCCACAAGTGGTAATTGTTTCTTTTTGGGACATGCTTGCATTTCTTGGCTCAGTAAGAAATAATCTACTGTGGCTACTTCCTCATGTGAAGCTGAGTACAGGGCAGCTTTCACAGCAAAAGTTGAGTGTGTGTGGCTGCGCCGCTTATTTGCTTATCTTCACCTGGCATTGGAGGGTCCTTCTCCAATTCTCACTAATAGTCAGAGTGCTATAGCGGTTGTTTCATGCTCCCACGAAGCACATTGAGGTTTATTATCACTATGTCAGAGAGAAGTTGCATGCGGGGGAGATAAGTATGATCTATGTCTCCACACATGACAATGTTGCAGACATCTTCACTAAAGCTCTTCCACAAGAGAAGTTTGAGGCATTTCACAATGCCTTGAACTTATCTCCTTTTGGTGATTGATCTTTTCCTTGCACATCATCACATTGGCACTGCAGGGGGGTGTTGGCATTATCGCCATAATTCTTGGCAGTGACCAATGTGTAGTCAATAAGTGAGTTAGGGGCACTTTTCCCTCATTAGAGGTTTTTCCCCTAGCCACAGTTAGGATCCCTTGTTAGAACATGAAGTCAAGTGTGAGTGTATCCTAGAGTGTCCTACAGTTTTGTGGGTGTGAATGGGTTTGGTAGATGAGGCATTAATGCCACCTCCTAGTGTTTGGTGTGTTAGGGGTGAAAGATGAGAAGATAAGGCCAGCCAGCCTATAAAGTGGCACATGTACTTGCCTATCATTCAAGGAATCTATCTTTGTGCCTACAATCTCCATCATGTGATTGCCTCATCTCTTTCACTTTCTCCTGGTTCTTTCGTGTGGTATCAGAGCCTCATTGCTCTCCCTTCTACCTCGCTCTCCTTTTTATCCTCCTAGCCTTGTTTCTCATAATACTTTGGTGACTGATCTCTATTCCTAGTGCTTCCTGTCGCATAGCATTGGTCACTTTTAAGCAGCGGAACATCTCAATAGTTGCACTTGTGTTGCCAAGGCAAGCTGTTTCAAGCAAACATTTTTACTCACGGAAGTATGGAGATATCCATCGTGTACGCTCTTATGGGTTGCTGCAAAGAGACAATGTGTTGCTAAAGTTCTTTGATTTGGTTTTGGTTGCTTCACAACGGTTCTGCGACGATTTGACGACCTGATTCTAGGAGTGTTGCTATTCACGTCTGCAAGTTACTTGCTATTGCATGTATACAACGGAACTGTTTGCATGAAGCGCTTGGCAGCATTCAACGATTTCGTGTATTTGAGGTTTTTGGAAGCTAGCCCGTGTGGTCCTTTCCGTTTTTGAGAAGCATTTTTTTAATGAAGGGGAAAAAGAGGCCAAGTTAGAGGCCCTTTAGGTGGAAAATGTAGAGGGACTATATAAGTCTCCATCCACCCCCTACTATGTACCTTTTGATGTGACATCTCATCCTATCTACTCTCCCTCCTCCTTCTTGCTACTTGCTGCCTATGCTCACACTCTCTCTCTCCTCCCTCTCTCTCTCTCTCTATCCCCTCATCCTTCTCTCTTTTCCTCTCTCCTTCCCATTCTCCTCTCTTCTCCTCCCTCCCTTCTGCCATTCTCTCCCCATCTCCAAATCTGCCCCTTCCCCCTTCTCTACATTGGTATTAGAGCACGACTCTGGCACCTTTGCTTCCCCTTTCACCTTCATTCTGTACTTCAAGTGCACTCCAACGCCCAAGCCAAAGCCAACGTTGAGCAACCAGCGTGCAACCGCAAAGTGGTGGAAGACTCAACAAAATTTCAACGGAACACAGGTCCATGGAACGAACTGTGGGCTGCGGTTAGTGGTGTCTCTCTGACGTAGTTGTGTAGCCCACTATTGGCTGGCCATATGATGAACTACTCCAGAGTCCAAGCAGGCCCAAATTTGTAAATGGGGAGCTGAAGGTGGGCATTCGACGAACCAGCCCCAAATCTTCCTCTGTCGCCGCTGCCTTTCCTGCAACCACGCGCAACAACCCAAGAACATGCCGTTAGCCGTCCGTGAACCGTCTGTGTCCAGCTTGACCGTGAGGCCATCGCACTCGTCGCTGCTGCTCAGCCAACCCCGCCACGCACCGCCCCACCTTTTCATCACATTCTCGCCACCGTCGCCCGTCCCACCTACAAGGACAAACCTTAGCCTGTTCTTCTTTCTAAGGTCCAGTTAGCTAGGTTAGTTGGGTTGGGCTAGGTTAGTTGGTTGGTTAGGTTAGTTTAGGTTTGGTTACGTCTAGCTAGTTAGTGGGTTGAGTTACCTTGTTTAGGTTTACTTAGTTTAATTGGGTTTAGGTTCACTTAGTTGGCTAAGTTAGGTTAGTGCTAACTAGGGTTAAATAGTCTAGTTAGGTTACCTTAGGTCAATGTCCTAACTGTCTTACCAGTCATAGGTTAGGAGTCCTATCTGTCTTAGGTGACTTAGGGCCCCCCCTCTGAAAAAAACAAAAAACAATTCACTTTTCAGCCTCTTTTTAGGCGCCTTTCAGAGCCGTTTGGAGCCATTTTGGCTCCGTTTCGAAGCTTCTTCGACGACCTTTCTTCTGAGCCTCTCCATTGTCATTTTCATGTTTTCCACACACTATCTCAGGTGCTCATCATAGCAGGGTTTTGCTATCCGTTTCTCCTTGCCTACATTCGAGCTTCTCTCTCCAGGGCCAGTCACCATGGCACTGAAGCGTGCCCCTTGTGATATATCGCATGACATTGATGAGGCTGCTCAGTATGAGCAAAGTGCCTGCCACAGTGGTTGCATCCACTGGTGGTGCAGAGGTTCCTTCCACTCAACCTCTCTCTCTTGCATCTCGGGAAGTGCAGGCAGCGCAGACACAGTTTCTGGATGCCCTTTCCTCTATGCTCCAGGGTGCTTTCCGTCAAATAGGACAGGAGTTCAGCCAGCAGCTTACCACAGCCATGGCTATGCAGGATACGGCTCTTGTCCAGATGGGACAACAGATCACAGCCATTGTTATGCAGGATAAGGGTAAGCAGCCCGCACCCCAGCACGGGGACCATTCAGACAGTCAGGATGTTTTGTCTGCTCCACGCAAGGGTTTTATGGCAGATGCCCGTCGTGCCTATGAGCATCAATCTTCTGGACCATTGCATGTACCCCAACTTGGGGATTATCTAGACATAGATGATGCATTTTCTGTGCCGCAGAGCACCTTCTTGTAGGATGTCAGGCCATCTTTTGGCTCTCAGCTTTCTGCATCAATGCAGGCCGAGCCGTCTCTTTTGGGCCGACCCGTTGGTGTGCATCCGGCTAGTGCTCCTTTCACCGCACCAGCGAGTATGCCTGGAGTTGGCTTGGGTTTATATGGCAGGCCACACCCTTGGGGGAGAGGTCAGTCCTCTTCTCAGCCCTTTGGTATGCCATCATTTCGGAGAGATGCATTTGGCAGAGAGACCTAGCCCGGGGTTCATGCACCTATCGCTCCGCCAATGAGCACATATAGCCAGACGTAGCCAGTGCATCAGATGGCAGCGGCTTCTATGCAGCAAGGGGTTGGTGGTGGGCAGCAAGCCACTTTTGATGACATGTTGGCAGATTCTTTATGTTCATACAAGGCCCTACCTGAGGCCATCAAACTTGAGATGCCCTTCTACGATTATGTGAACCTCAAGCGTGATGATGCCCGCACTTTTGGAGGTTACACACACAAGAATTATGCAGCCAAGGATATCAAGGACAAACTCACAGTGCATAAGTTTAAAGGGACACGCACTCCCAATGAGTTGCAAGACTGGCTCACGAAGTTGGAAGACTATTTCCGCTTCTACCCCAAGTTTGAGGAGGAGCGCATCATTTTTGCAAGTATGCATATGCAGGACTATGCCCACACATGGTGGCAATACATGAGGGATTCACCTTAGAGACCAACCACTTGGAGGGGTTTCAAAGAATTGATGGTCACTACATTTGTATCTCCACTTGTATTGGATCAATACTTGGCTGAATTTATGTCTTGTTGCAGACTAGTACGGTCCAAGAGTACTTGCAACGCTTTTGGAGGCTTTTTGTCATCCTGCTTCAACATGTATCCACTTGCTTGGTACTATTTCTTTTTGTTTTTCAATAGTATGCTTATTAAGAAATGAAATGTTTTCCTACTGTTCAGTTATGGACAATGGGGACTAGGTCTAGCATTTGAGGGTGGATCCCCTTGCTTGGGGTTATGGGCATTAGTGACCCACAAGAGTGATGGCCTCTCTTTGAGAGGGACATCTGGAAACCACACCCCACCTGAGTACCCAAACATGGGACCAATTAAATGCACAGATTGCATACTAACCTAGGAACCATTCAAGAGAATGTTCCCTGAGCTTTGGGTGTGGGCCTGACAGCATGCCAAGAGTAATGGAGATACAAGATAAGACGACAAACAAATCAGCTCAGTATGGCTCAATTATGACCTTAGAGTACGTCAATAGATAGTCCAAGCTATTAGGAACCCGTGGGTGCGATCCAAATTGAATTCTGACAACTTTGAAATTTTAGGGTTTTTGGGAGTGACACGTGGTAGACTGCCACATGGAATCTGAGCTGGCAGGTCAGTCCACCTGTCCCACACATGTGGCAGCATGCATGGCAAGTGGCAGGGCATGCAGGCCAAGTGTCTGGCCCCAAATCTAGTAGATTTGGGGCAGGTTGTGGGCTGTCCTCTTTGGGACTGCAGCCCACCAAAAATCTGGGACAAGTGTCCACCTTCCACTCTTAGCGTGGGGGAGGGGCTGAGCCTATAAAAAATCAAGCACTTATGGGATGGGCGTGCCACTTTGCATGTAGGTCGATTCCACCTAGTTAAAGGTGTGTGCAAAGAACTCTCCCCTTCATTCCCTACATGAAAATTCGTCACTTTTCTTCTCCCTCCTTTTGGATGATGCAATAGAACCCCTCCAGCTCCTTGGGTGCAGCCAGCTTCTCCCCAGGCCATTCTCTCACCTCAGCAGCACGTTCTCTCTCTACAACAGCACATTCTCTCTCTACAGTTCCAGCCCCTCCTCTCCAGAAATCTGCCCCCTCTCAGCTCTTCTGGAACAGCAGCAGCATCCTCTCTCCTTCTCCTAGCCTGGAGCAGCCACAGCCCCTTTCTCTCTCCTGCTGCAGTCTTTCTCTCTCTACTGCAGAATTTCTCTCTCTACTGTTCCAGCCCATTCCCCTTGCAGAAATCTGCCTTTCTGTGCACCTCTAGAACAACAGCAGCTCCTCTCTTATATCCCCTCCCTTGGGATCAGCATTGGCACTCTCTCTCTACAGCTATCACTCCATAAAGGCTTTCTCTCTCTAACCTACAGGCTGTTTTTCTAAGCTGTTCTCATTCCAGCCCCATTTCCACACTCTCCTCACCCGAGGTAGCTTCAGAGGCATCAAGGACTTCATCTAGAAAAGGGTCAAGTCACGAAGGAAGCCTGTATTGTCAAGTTTATCTCATTTACAGCACTATTCATGTTGTTTCTACTATCTTTCTAGAAACTAGTGCTTGCCTCTAATGTTGGATGTAAGTGGTGATTGTTGCAGGCTTCTTCCTTGTGGATTGGGCAAGCCAAGAGTTGAAACCTGAGCTTGGAGTCCTCTTTTTTGTTGTCTACCTTGTACATATGCTCTTGAGTCTTGTATCTAGGTCTTAGGCTTTCACTGAGTTCATCAGTTTGGAAGGTGCATTGCACCTTGGTCTTGTATCTCCATTTTCAAGAATAAAGTGAGCCTGGATAAGGGGGGGGGGGGCCGTCTTGGCCCCTCAATCATATTGCAATTTCCAATGATGTCACTTTGTGTTTAAGCTGTATAAGTCTTAATTCCAGCTTAATTGCAAACTCTTAAGTTCAAGTACATGTGTTTGGCAACTCGCAATCATTTCATTCAAACGCCTTTGCAAAATCCGTTGTCTGAATTGATAGAAAGCATTAAGTAGTTTACATTGGTATCAGAGCTTAGGCAGTGGTCCTGTACTCTGTGCTTTCTCTTGTTGAGTCTCTCCTTCATTGAGTCATCATGTCATCATGGCAGCCAATGGACCTGACCCTCCTCCTTACCTGCATGAGTTGAGTGCTCTCTTGTCAAACATCGCTCAACAGGTTCAAGTGCTGGAGAGCAACCAAGCACAAACTCATGACATAGGGCCCCAATCCCAAGGAAGAGGCCATGCGGACAACACCAACTCCAACAAGGAGGGAAGATCATCCTCTTCTTTCCCTCCTCCAAGTAGACGGCGTCATCGGAGTCCATCTCCTTCGAGACATCCACGGAGACGAAGGTATGCAAAGCATAAGGTATCTCTTGGAGATAAGCTCTTCAAGTTTACCAAGTACAAGGGAGAGTGTTAAGCCAGGCAATCTCCAACTCTAGAGGACAGGATAATCAAAGGCCAAATTGGCACAAACGTAAGATAAAATACAGGTAAAAGGCCACAGGTGAATCTCTGTTAGGACGAAAATCAAAGCCAAAATACTCTGTTAAAACCTCGTCAAAACAGGCACCAGAAGAGCCCAAAATCGGAGGCCAAAACTGGCCAAAATCGGGCCGACCAAAAAACTGGCCGACCAGACTGACCAGGTCGGCCAAAATCTGGCCGACCAGACTGGCCAGGTCGGCCAGATCTGGGCGACCAGCTGGTTGACCGACTGGCCCTTCCCTAAAGGGGGGGGGCCTAGGTGCTCATTCATTGCTTCTGCTCCTGAGGTCCCTGCACACCCTGAGCTCCTGCCTCCTTCCTGCCTCCTGGCTGCCTCCTCTCTGCCTCTCCTTCTTGCCTCCAGGCTGCCTTCTCTCTGCCTCTCCTTCCTGCCTCCTGGCTGCTCCATCTTCTCCTCCAAATCTGCCCCAACTTCTGCTCCAGATCTGCCCCAACTTCTGCTCCAAATCAGCCACAACTTCTTCTCCATCTACTGTTCTTTTTGCTCCAGATCTGCAGCAAACCTTGCATCAGTTTGCTGTCCCAAATCTGGTTCAGTTCCAACTTGTGGAGCTATGCAGAAGTCCACTACAGTTGGCTGCCCTGAAGGACTGATGTTTGCTCCCTCCAAAGCTTCTCTCTGATACCTTCTCTTGTATTGAGTTCCTTTGGTGATATATATATCTTCTGTCTCCAAGAACTTTCTTTATATGGTATCAGAGCAAGGTGTGCCTATCGACACCTGAGCCTTGACCTGGAAAGCTTGGAAGATAGATCATCAACTGAAGATGTCTTCTCCTTCTTCCCCGAAGCGATCTCAGCCTGAATCGACCTCTATTCAACCACCACCCTCGTCATATGTCGAGAGAGAGTCTGCAAGGATCGAAGGTGATGAATACCTCTCCAAACTCTTTAAAGAATTTGCTGAATTTCAGAAATGGAAGGAACTTGAAGCAAGTACCTGCACACCTCGTGCTTCTTCTTCTCCACGTTTTTCTCCGATACGTCAACAAGGACCTCTATTCAACTCAGAAGAAGCAGAGCAACATCTCAAGTTCGGTGCCGACGAAGAACAAGTATACCCTGACGAAAGAGGACAGGCCGGCATGAGGACAATGGGTTATTCGACAATGCCTATCCCACAAGAATCAGTGCAAGGTATGTTGCCCTATTCCCTTGGTGCAACTCCATCTGTTATGCAAGGCATAGGAACCAGTAATCACGAGGACACAGATCCATACATGCATGTGAACACTCGTAGACGAGAAAGGAGAAATGCGTCAGACAATGAGTTTGCTTTCGGTTCTCATTCTTCCTTCCCTCCCATCCCTCTCATATCTTCCGCTGCCATCTTTCCTCCAGTGGCTTCTCATCCTCCTCCTTCTCCCATGCCATTGGGCTCCTATAGTTTATTTCCCTCTATCTCTCCCGCTGCCCCTTTTTCCCCTCTCATGTCGTATCCCGCCTCTCATGTTTACCCCTCCCCCTCAGGACCTTCTCCGAATCCTTTTGTTCCTCCGGTGGTGACGCCTCTCCCTTCTTCTCACTCCGCTCCTGTTCTGAATTCTCTCATGCCTCCACCGGTTGCTTCTCCCTATCATTCCCTTTCTTCCTCTCACCCTGTCTCTGCAACAGCCAAACATGCTTTTACTGATATGACTCGTTTTAACGGGTCTAATTATACCACATGGTCAAATCTCATGTGCCATGTGCTTGATTCTCAAGACCTATGGGAACTCGTTCAAGGTACTGAACCGCAACCCGATCCTCGTGTTTATCCTTATCAGGTAGTTCGCTCGTGGCGACATCGTAATGCCACTGCCATTGTCGAAATCATGCAAGGTCTTTTGCCTGAATTTCACTCTCAATTACAGCATTTTGACCTTGCCTCTGAGCGATGGGCACATCTCACTGACCGCTATGCAGCCCGAGATCGTACTCGTCGCATCAATCTTGACCACGATCTCCAGCAATTCCAGATCACTGTTGACGATGATCTCAAGGTCAAACTGGCAGACTACCGGCGGTTAGTTGCTGAATTTGCCACAACTGGTCCTCCCAAATCCGAGGATGACCAAGTTACTTTCTTTTTGAACAAACTCCCGCCCAAGTATTTTAGTTTTATGCAGCAAATCATTTCTCAACCCTCCCTTCCTACTTTTTATGAGTTCGAATGTCAACTTTTGCGTTATGCTCGTTTCTACTCTCGGGTCCACCAAAAACATAGTGTTCCTGCTTCAGAGGGGGCTCTTCTCTCCGGGATTCAAAAAGATCAACTCAGCTCCGGGAAGCCCTCTCCCACTCCTAACTCCAATAACTCCTCTGGTATTAAACCCGCCTGGCACAACCTTCCAAAAAAGAATCGGTTTTTCTGGCAATGCCAGAAAGTTGGGCATGTTGATGACGAATATCGCTCCAAAGCCAAAGGCATTCTCCCACAGCCCCCTACCACGACTCTTCTGCCACCTCGTTAGCGCCCTAGGAGTGGCCCTCCTTCACCTAACGCTGGTCTTTGGAGACCACAGGGCCATGTCACTAATCATTTCACCCCATCCCCTCCTTTCATAACTCCCGAAGGCCTGTCTGACTGGTCCACTGGAGATTCTCTAGACTTTACTTCTCAAGCCTTGATCCATATCACCGAGCTTGACTCCTCCCCATCCATATCTGGATCAGCATTTCATACTCTTCCATGTGGCTCTAAAGCCCCTTGGATTGTGGATAGTGGAGCCACTCATCATATGACCCCTCATCATGATCTCTTTATTTCTCGCCAACCGGCAACAGGGGGAGTCCGTTGTGGCAATAACTCTGTCGCTACTATTTGTGGCGTTGGTTCAATCACATTTGATATCGACAAAGGCCCCAATCTTGCTCAATTGGATCAAGTGTTTTATGTCCCCCAATTAGGGGTCAATCTTCTTTCCGTCCATCAACTTTGCCTTCTTGGTCGCGTGGTGCTATTTAAAAAGATGCATGTCGAAATCATAGATGAGACATCAGGACTCCTTTTAGCTCGGGGTGAAGCCCAACCTCATGGTCTGTACCTCATAACACAATTTCTTGAGACTCCCTCCAATACCGGCTCTGAGTTTCATCGGCTTCATGGTCTTGCTACCCTGAAAGATCCAACTGACACAGAACGATTGTGGCATTATTGTCTGGGACATTTGTCCTATGACTCTTTATATGAAATGTCTCGGGATCATCTGGTTGATGGCCTACCTAAATTATCGCGAGCCAAAGATATTTGCCGTCCATGCCAATTAGGCAAACAAAGCCGAACTCCTTTTCCTTCTCATTCCACTTTTCGAGCCAGTGAGATATTGCATCTAATCCACCTCGATATTAGTGGCAAATCTCCTGTTCCTTCATTGAATGGCTCATGGTTGTTAAGACACTCATGTCTTATCGTAAGACACTTAAGACACGTGTCTTACCTTAATACACCTTTAGACACTCTTTGTTTTTTTTTTGGTTGGTGGGTGGGGGGTAACAACAACATTGAGTTTGACTTAGCCATGCTATCATCGATGGTGACTTTGGATCTAGCAGTGGCAGTGACCTCGTAGATTCAGATTAGGATGAATCTTCAAAGATTTTTTTTGCC
Organism: Dipteris shenzhenensis; assembly: GCF_047967505.1. Taxonomy (NCBI): domain Eukaryota; kingdom Viridiplantae; phylum Streptophyta; class Polypodiopsida; order Gleicheniales; family Dipteridaceae; genus Dipteris; species Dipteris shenzhenensis. The sequence goes on from NC_141619.1 coordinate 24,256,921, forward strand.
GAAAAAACGATGCTAATTATATTACTTCGAAAACAAGATACAAGAGGTCAGCATTGTAGCTGACGGGCTGCGTTCACAAATCGGATGCAGCCCAAAAAGGTAACAAAAGTAAAGCTCTCTCTCACGAAGGGATAAGGCGAGTGTGAATGAACAGCCAGAGAGGTGGTGAGTAGCGCCACCGAAGGCCCTGCGAAGTCTGCTCGAAGAAGAGGCCCTGTGTGTCCCAAACCCGGAGGAAACGTCTCCGCTTCTCCCGACCGGCCCGGGAGTCCCCCTGTATCTGGTCCCACTGGCCTCTGAGGGTATGTATAATCTCGCTCCAAATGTCAGTCATGATCTCGGCAGTCGATAAGGAGGTGCCACCGAGGATCTGCGCGCAGCGCGAGGTCCAAATGTGCCATCCTGCGATGCTGCTAATAATCTCCCAGACTGGCTGCCTCTCTTGAGCTCCTGTGTCAGCCTCTGCCAGGTGCTGCGGGATACTCTCGAGCGGCCCCCACGTCCCCTGTGTGATAAGGAATGTGGGGTCCTGCTGACATGCCTCGAATAAGTGATGAAAACCAAGTGCGGTGCTGCACCAACAGAACGCGCCCCAAGTGATCAATCCTCCCAAGAACTCGCCTGCCCAATGTCGTGCTGTAGGCAAAGAAAGAGGTCGGCCCCTGACTTGTCACAATCTCTGGCCATCTCCACTCTCCTGGGTCCCAATCAAGCTCTGACAAGGCCCGCCCCTCCCAGAGCCAGAGTCGCCAAAGCTGCAGCTGATCCTGCTCTATGCTAGGATCGGTCCGCCAAACCTTCCCCATGAGGCCTACGACCCGAACCCTCTGCCATGGGAGTAGGGGGTCGATGAGCACATCCTCTCTCCTGAGTCGTCCATCCCCCATAACTGCGAAGAAGGAAACAGAGGAGTCGTCCATCCGCCCTGCGACCACCAGTGGGATGCCACGGGGGGTGAACTGTCCCAACCAACGGTCATCACCAGGCATGAGGATCTGAAGCTCACGTGGAACCAACCAATCTGCTGGGATCGCGCCGTCGATCTCCGTACGTCTTGCTTGGGCTCCACGGGCACCTCCAGCTATGTCTGCAAGATCAGCCGTCTCCAAATGTCTGTACATGTCCCTCCAAACTCGAAGGGACCGGGCTGGCCCCCGCATCCAACCGTCCCACCTGATGTGTGATCTCTCCCCCAACTGAAGGCCCTCGGCATCTCTGACCTGATCATTCCAGATAAGCGGCTGGCGATCGATCTCCTCCTGACAGCTAGGAGGGGACTGAATGAGACTGAGGTGGAGCCGCCTCCAAACCATGAGGAGGCTACGAACGAGTGGGGAGCGGGGCTGAGTGAGCGGGGCGGAAGTGAAGATCCATCTGAGGGACGGAAGCCACTCTCCACCTCGGCGCGGGACACAAGAACCGACCCCTGCTGTCATAGCCTCAGCGAAGAAGAGAAACAGGTAAGGAGCAAGGGGGCAGCCCTGACGCACTGATCTCTCCAGACTAAAACGCTCACCCATCCTGCCGCCAATGATGACCCTGCTAGAAGCTGTCCTGTACAACGCTGAAATACCCTGAATCCATCTTGCTGGGAAACCTAGTCGCTCCAGAGTCCCCTCCAGAAAGGACCAGTCCACTTGATCGTAGGCCTTCTCAAAGTCGAGAAGTAGGATGGCTAGGTGTGATCCACTGTGCTGAGCCCACTCCGCCGCCTCTGAGAAGGTGAAGACATTATCCAGTATACTGCGATCCTGGACAAAGCCTGTCTGAGTGTCATGAATGAGGTCTGGAAGTAGAGGCCGAACTCTGGCGCTGATCATCTTGGCAAGGATTTTGTAGGCAGTGGTAAGGAGGGTGATCGGGCGCCACTGACGGATCTCCTGTCTATCTCCTCCCTTCGGGATGAGGCAAATCAGTCCCGAGGAGAGGCTCTCTGGCATATAACCGCTGCTGAAAATCCTCTGAAGAGCTGCTAGGAGGGGCTGATGGATCTGATCCCAGAAGGAGGTGAAGAAATCCCGGGATAGCCCATCCTCGCCCGGGCATTTCTGCCCGTCGATGGCCATCAAGGCCTCCAACATCTCGTCCGTGGTGAACGGTGCCAACGTCGCCTGCATGCTGGGCTGGACCAAGGATGGAATGTGCCTCCACACCTCCTCGCGGGAGCGTCGAGTGTGAGGGGGGGCAAGCGGCTCCTGCTGGAAAAGGGTCCTGTAGAAGTCGGTAGCCAACCCCAAGACCTCACCCGAATCCGTAACGATGTGCCCCTCCGCTGTCCTGATACTTCGAAGCTGATCACCTGCTGCTGCTCTCTAGCCATGCGTCCTGAAGAACTCCCTGCACATCCGGTCACCCTTCCGAGCCCAGAAGGAGAGAGAGGTGTGATAGGAAAACTCTGAACGGCGCTGGAGGGTCTCCTCAAGAAGGGCTCTGGCTCGAAGGGCATGGATCCGAAGCTCCTCCGAGCTCGGGGCTGCCTGCTGGAGTCGCTGAATGGAGGCGAGGTCCCTCCAAAGAGCTCTCTCTCTGCCCCACCACTCCTGTCAAACCTGTAGGGCTGCGAGCTGGCAAATCTGGCTGGACTCCTGCAAAGCCTGCGCCACCGAATCAACCAGATCCACGCACTCGCCCCAATCTCTGTCCCATAGACCGCATATACTGCTGCGCACATCCACCCTCGAGAAAATGGAGTTGGGAATCCGGCATGAACGGGGGGGAAGGGCCTGAACTGCCGAGTCTAATGATAAGAGCATAAGCGCATGGTCAGAAAGTGTCGTCCCTGGAACTATACTCGTCTGACCGCCTCTGCTGATGGCCCAATCACTAACATAAAATCTATCCAGCCTCTCCAGGAGTCTGCCTCCTTCCCTACGAGAAGTCCAAGCTCCCGTGCCAACGCCAGAAGGACGGGTCTCTCCAACTGTCCCTACCTCCTGTCGCGAAGATGAATGAGTCCCAAGCGGACTGCTCTGCCTGAGACATACCTGTAAACTCCGGGCCTCTGCCCTGCTGGTCCTCCAAGGTCTCCAGATTGTTGAAGTCACCTCCAACAATCCAGGAATCCATGTCTGGGAGAATCCCTGTAAGTGTCCTCCAGAAGGTGGCTCTGCAACGGAGGTCTGTGGGAGCATAAATGTTGAGGATTCCTATTCTGGAACCCTCCAGTTCCAGGCCTACCCAAAGGGCACGGCCTGGGATCAACGTGCCATGACCGAAAACTCCCTGGGCTAGCTGCTCGCACACGGAAGTACAGACACCACCACTCCTCCCCTGTGCGCCGATCGAGGGCTCGCAATAAGTGTGAGAGCGTCCAGGGAGAATCTTCCCGCAGCTACGGGAGTGAGCCGCAGAAAGCTTGTGCTCCTGGAGCAGGAGTACATCCAAACGACCAATCATTGCTGGCTGAAGTTCCTGTCTCAAAATGAGCTTCCTAGGACCACAGGTGCCAGAAGAGTGAAACCCGTTCACATTCCAGGATACGAGGTGTAGGCTCATGGTGAGGACTGGGAGGCTGCGAACAACTGTCTGCTCGCGGTCGAAGTCGATGAAGAAGCTGACATTTCGGAGTGGAGGCGCTGACGCTTATGAGAAGGTTTGGAGGGGGAGGCAAGGTCGTCCTGCCCGTTCTTCAAAACCTTCAGCAAAGGCGAGAGGCCTTTGGTGCCATGAGCGAATGCTTTCTCGAGCCAGCTCGAGATCTCTGAAGTAGTCATCCCGTAGAAGGCTCGGAGTTTCTAAGGAGTCCAGGCTCTGACATCCTGGGGGAGGGGCCATGACAGGGGGGGCCTGAGGATCACAATCAGTCTGAAGCGTTTGGCGGCGCAACGCCACCGCAGGCGCACGTCACCCTTGGACCACTGAGTCTCGAGAAGCTGCCCACCGGACGGGCCTATCCAGGAGCAAACCTGAGCGTGCGTCTGCTCCCTGAGAGCCTCCCAGACCGAGTCGTCTGTCCAAGTCTCGGTGCCGTCGCTGAGGAACGTGAAAGCAAAGCTAGGGCCATCCCTAGGGGCCAAGGCAGCTATCTTCCCATCCGCCCCTTTGCGGAGCAGGAAGATACTAATGTCGAGGCAAGCAGGGAAGGTCCCGAGGTCGGCCACATCCAAGTAGTCCCAGGGGCCAGATCTGTAAAAGTCGCGAGGAAGCTCTCTCTCCTGAAGCTGAGGCCCATCAGAGTCTGCCACTGAGGGGCTAGCGGACAGAGAAGCCTGCTCCAGTGGTGGTGTAGACTCAGGGTGTCCTGCTAGTGGAGGGGGAGGGGAGGGGAAGGAGGCTGGGGGATAGGCGACTCAGACTCCTCGGAGGCGACTAGCGGAGGAGGTGGAGGAGGGGGAGCGGGGGCTGCCCTCGGCTGAGGAGCCGTCGGTGCAGCTAACTCTACAGGAGAGCTGAGAGAGGCGGAGGGGGGAGATGGGGATGCATCTGGAACTGGGGCTGAGAAGGAGGAGGAGGAAACTAAGGAGGAAGAGGCGGGGGCTGAAGCTGCGGGTCAGGAGAAGGGGGGTGCAACTGGGGAAGGGGCTAGGACTGAGTGGAAAGAGGCTGAGGAACGGAAGAGAGGGGGACCTGAGGCTGTGAAGGGCGGGCTACCGTCGAAGAAGAAGCTCTCCCAGGTCCCTGGGGCGACTGCCTGTCAGGTCTCTGAGGTGCTGCTGCAGGAGGTTGGGTAACCTCTGCCTCCTTGCCTTTATCAGAAATCTTATTGTTCTTTCCTCTTTTCCTTCTAACCTCAGTCCAACCGCCAGCTAACTCTGGACCGGACTTCGACTGCCTCTGCTCCTCCTGATGTGGCTGCCCGGAGGAGGGGGGAGGGGGCGGAGAGGGAGGGGGCGGGGGAGGCCGAGAAGAGTTGGCGAATCGTGGACAAACAGCCGCCAGGTGTCCAAAGCCGTGACACCTCAGGCACTGGCCTGGCTGTCCGGTGACTACCATGCTTTGGGTGATGCTGCCGGCATCTGTCACGATCTCGATCACTGCAGGGAGAGTCGCAAGATCCGCCATAGCCACACGGACTCGGGGGGCTCCTGCCGTAGTCACCGCATCGGCGAAAGTGTCGTGCATAACCCAGCCAAAGTGGGAGCCCAGGTCCCTGACAATCGGCCGTAGCTCAGCAGCAAGACCTGGAAAAACTAGCGTCACTGGATGGCGAGGTATACGGAACCGAGCATCAAAATCCGCTGCGCTGAATCCACGGTACCACGGGACTATCATAATAATCTTTCCATCCACCGACGTGGGGGAGCCAGCAATCAGGTTGCTCGCAGCTTTCGCATTGGAGAGTTTGAGCCACAAGATGCCCCTTCCCATAAGGGCCACCTCCTCAATATGGCCGTCCTCTAGCATGAGAGTGGACTAAAGCCAGTCCCTGATGGCTGATCTGGAGGGGGAATGTCCAATGACTCTGCCATAAACAGAGGTAAGGGCAAAGTCATTGGCAACCTCCTGAACCCGAGATGATTGTTGCTCTGTCAGGATGACGCGGTAGGCATCTGGAGAGGGAGGGTCCGACTGGGCCTCCGGTTCCGGGCAGGGAGCCGCCATACCGCCAAGACAAACTGCGAGGCTTCCAATGAAGAAGAGACTGCCACCCAGAAAAAGGGGGGATAGATGCGGGAGGGTGGAGCCTGGGTGTGAAGAAGACGGGTGCGGAGGCGAAAAGCGGGAAGGATGGAGGGCGGAGGGCAGAGGAAACAGGGCGGGAGGCCGGGAGGCGGAGGTGGCGCGGGGTGGAGGAGTGAGGACGGAGAGCGGGTGAGGTGAGGAGGCGGGAGCGGGGGAGAGGCGGAGCGGGGCGGGAGGGCGGGAGGAGGCGGGGTGGAAGGGCGGGGCGGAAGGGGCGGAAGGGGCGGAGCGAAAGGGCGAGAGGAGCGAGGGTGGAAGGGCGGGGTGGAAGGGGCGGGGGTGGAGCGGAAGGGCGGAGGGACGGGAGGGAGCGGGGGCGGTGTGGCGAGGGGGCGGGGGGGTGAAGCGGGGGGGCGGGGGAGGAGCGGAGTGGGCGGCGGGGAGGGTGGAGCGAGGGGGCGGGGGGGGTGAGGCGGAGCGGCGAGGGAGGGGGTGGGCGCAGCGAGGGGGGGGCAGTGTGAAGCGGGGGTGAGGCGGAGGGGCGAGGGGGTGAGGGAGCGGAGAGGCGAGGGGTGAGGCGGAGAGGCGAGGGGCGAGGGGTGAGGGCGGAGGGGGACGAGGGGGGGGAGAGCGGAAGGCGAGGGGGGCGCGGCGGCAGCGGCGAGGTGAGGCGGCGGGTGAGGGGGGGTGAGGGCGGAGAGGCAAGGGGTGGGGGTGGTCGAGATGAGGAGGAGCTAAGGGGGAGGTAGAAGTTGCGGGAGGGGAGGGGAGGCTCACAGGAGCTTCTCTCCGCAACATGAATCTTCAGAGATTTGAGTCTTGAGAGTTGAAAGTTTCCTTTCAATTATATGTATCGAGATGCAGATTTCATTCATATCACATGTGACAAGATTCAATTGTCCATTTAAACCTTTAAGTACTCAATACTTGCGAGCTCTTGAGTCGCGAGTCTTAACTTTAAGTTTTAAGTCTTGAGTGACGAGTCTTGACTCTTAACTACATTGTACAAGTGCCTTCTTGCATTGTTTAAGTGTAGCTTATTGTACTTCTAGAATCTAGCAGCGAGCTATGCTAGCAAGTTGTACATTTGTATACTTATACATATATTAATTAAATATTTATTATTATAATCACAATGGCGTGTCTTACGAGTCTTATCTTTAAGACACTTTAGACACTCGTGTCTGCTAACGTGTCGTGTCTTAACGTGTCTTACAACCATGGAATGGCTCACAATATTTCTTCTTAATTGTGGATGATTACTCTCAATATCAATGGGTGTTCTTCATGAAAGAGAAATCTGACACTTTTTCCTTCTTTGCTACTTGGGCTCGATTGGTCATGAATCAAACGGGAAAGCCTATTGGGATTGCTCGTAGTGATAATGGTGGTGAATTCATCTCCCATGAATTCACTCACTTCCTTCACGAGCATGGTATCCAACGCCATCTTACATCTCCCAATTCGCCCTCCCAAAATGCTCGTGTCGAACGGAGACAGCGCACAGTCATGAACATGGCACGTTCCATGCCTTTTGCAGCCGAGTTGCCTGAACGTCTCTGGCCAGAAGCTGTGAATACTTCTGTCTATCTCCTTAATCGTTGCCCTACTCAGCCCATCCCGAACATGACGCCTTTTGAGGCCTTCTATGGCTACCGACCCTCTATTTCTCATATCCGCATCTTTGGATGCCGCGCGTACACTCATACTCCCAATGATACTCGCGGTAAACTAGAACCTCGTGCTGAACTTCTCATTCTCGTTGGCTACTTAGCAGAAGCCAAAGCTTATCGCTTATTTGATCCTCGCACAAACAAAGTTTTGGTTCGCCGTGATGTGGTCTTCGATGAAAGAGATGTTCTAAAAAATTCCTCTATTCTCCCTGCTGATGACGTACGTACTCCCGTTCCCTCCGAAATCTCTTTCTCTCCACCTGAAACTTCTTTCTCTCCCCCCGAAACTGCTTTCTCTCCACCCATTGCTTCTCCCGTTCCTCGATCCTCTTCTCACGACCCGCTGCCACGCTGGTATCGACAAACTATGAAGGATTCCGGGATTATTCCCTTAGAACTTCCTCCTTCCGGTCCTCGACGCTCTACTCGGACAGCTTCTTCCACTACCACTGCCTCCATTTTTACCACAGCCTATATCATACATTCTGAACCTGCCACTTGGCAGGAGGCAGTTCAACATCTTGAGTGGCATCGTGCCATGGAACAGGAGCTTGAGAGCATTGATCGCAATGAGACCTGGATTTTGGTCGATCGACCCAGTCACAAAAAGGTCATAGGAACCAAGTGGATCTTCCGAACAAAACTCAAAGCAGATGGAACATTGGACTAGTATAAAGCTCGCTTAGTAGTGCAAGGATTTCGCCAAAAACATGGTATCGATTATGAGGAAACCTTTGCACCTACTGCTCGATTAACATCCTTTTGCCTTCTTCTCGCCCTAGCCGCTCATCACAACTGGTCTATCTATCAGATGGATGTCAAGAGTGCCTTTCTCAATGGCTACCTCGATGAGGAAGTCTATGTGGCTCCCCCACCAGGTTTTTCTCCTCCTGGCCATGAAAATAAGGTATTCCGTCTCCGCAAAGCTCTTTATGGGCTTAAACAAGCACCTGGTCCTAGTTCCACCGAATAGACACCTTCCTCAAAACTAATGGGTTTCATTCCACTCCTTTTTATATATACATCAATCTTCAGAGGGGGTCTGCTTTATCTTACTTTACGTAGATGATCTTTTGCTTTTGGGCTCTACCACCACCACACTTCAATTCATTAAAACTCAACTCAGCACCACATTCGAGATGACCGATCTCGGTCTTCTCTCTTATTTCTTGGGCATGGAAGTTGTTCAGCATTCTGATGGTATCTTTGTTTCTCAACAGAAATATGCTCTTCAACTCCTTGATCAGATCATTCCCCACGAGCCTAAGCTAGCTGCCACTCCCTTGGATCCCACAGTCAAGCTCTCAAAAGACTTGGAGTCTCCTCCCTTTGATGAACATCTCTATCGTCAAGTTGTTGGCAAGCTGCTCTGGCTCATTCACACTCGTCCGGATCTTTCTTACTCAGTTTCCATTCTCAGTCAGTACTTTAATGAACCCAAGCACACTCATTGGCATGCATGTATTCGTATCTTGCGGTTCATACGTGGTACTTACTCTTATGGTTTACATTTCAGACCAGGACTAACACTACAGGGATACACTAATTCCGACTGGGCTGGCGACCCGGACAATCGCCGTTCACATCAATGAGGAAGAGCATAAGGAACATCTAAAGATTGTATTTCAAATCTTAGCTGAAAATGCTCTTCACATCAATGAGAAGAAAAGTGAGTTCTTTCTTCCTGAGATTCACTATCTTGGCCACATTATCTCACGCGAAGGTGTCCGTATGGACCCAGCCAAGATACAGACAATTGTAGAGTGGCCTGACTTGAATGCCCATGAGGTAAGGTCTTTTCTAGGCCTATGCTCATATTACCGAAGGTTTATTTGGCATTTTGCTGAACTTGCAACTCCTCTACATGATCTCACTAAGAAAAATCTGAAGTTCAAATGGACCCAAAAAGAAAAGGACTCCTTTAATGCTCTAAAGCATGCCCTGACTACAGCTCCTGTACTTATTATTCATGATTTAAGGAAACCATTCCTAGTAGTAGCTGATGCCAGTGGCGATTGCCTTGGGGCTTCTAAAAGAACTCTTAGTTGTAATTCATGCTCTCAAACTTTGGAAACATTATCTTTTAGGGATAGATTTTCTTGTAAAAACTGATCATGAAAGTCTTAAATATTTTCTAACCCAACCTCTGATCAGAGAGAGACATATGAAATGGTCTACCTTTCTGCAATCATTTCATTTTCAGATACAATATACTCCTTGGAAAGAGAATGTAGTGGCTGATGCCCTTTCTAGTAGACCACGGCTTCACCATATTTCAGTTCCCTATCATGATGAGCTAACAGCCCTCAAAGAATTCTATGAGGGAGATCCTGATTTTGCTCAGCCATGGGCACATTTGAAAGATGGAGGCACCCATCATGCCTACCACATCAGGGATGGCTATTTATTCATGGAGAACAAACTATGTATCACAAAGCAGCTTAGATCTAAAGTGATGGAGGAAAGCCATAACCCACCCTATGCTGGTCATAGGGGTATTGTGGCCACTTTTTCAGCCATGGATAAATTTTTCTACTGGCCTAACATGAAAAAGGACACTGCTGCCTACATTTCAGCTTGTCTCGCATGTAAAAAAGCTAAGTATGAGAGAGGAAAACCCAAGGGTTTACTTCAGCCCCTACCCATTCCTGAGAGACCATGGGAACACATCACCATGGACTTCATTATAGGAATTCCAAGGACCAATCAAAATCATGACATGATTTGGGTGATAGTAGATCGATTCAGCAAGCAAGCCCACTTCATTCCTTGCAGAAAGAATCTAAAGGCACCTGAAGCTTCCCATTTATTTATTAGACACATCTTTAGACACCACGGCATGCCCAAGTCTATAGTATCAGATAGAGACTCAAAGTTCACTAGTAACTTCTGGCAGGCTTTGTTTGAGAACCTTGGAACTCTTCTAAGTTTCTCCTCAGCTTTTCATCCTCAAACGGATGGCCAAACTGAAGTTACGAATGGATTTGCTGAAATTTTATGTGCATGACCAGCAAACCTTTTGGGAGAAATTTCTTCCTCTTGTGGAGTTTGCTTATAACAACACAATTCATTCCTCCACTGGAAAAGCTCCTTTCGAAATTGTATATGGTAGATCTTTACCAACTCCACTCATGCAAACAAAAGACAAAATCTTTGCCGCTGATCAATTCGTGGAGGATTATGACTCTGCTTATGCCACGGTTCGAGCAGCCATTCAAAAGGCACAGGAGAAACAAAGAGCAGCTGCAAATAAAAGACGGAGGGCGTTTGCAATGAAAGAAGGCCAATGGGTCTTATTGAAATTTGAGAAAGCCCAGTTAAAAACCAAAGTGGGCAAAAAGCGCATCTACTTCAAGCTATCCTTTCGATATTATGGTCCTTTTCAGGTGTTCCAGGTAATAAATGATGTCTCAATCCGATTGAGACTTCCAGAGCATTGAAAGATCCACAATGTCTTCCACGTAAGCTTGGTGAAACCCTTCAGTGGGGAACCACCTCAAGAGCCCACATTGGACAATGCACCTGAAGTAGGACACTGAGATCTTGTTGATCCCAGAGCAAATTATTCTACATAACTTCACTACTGGACGTCAAGGCACGACTCGCAAGATGTACCTTTTGAAGTTCAGAGGGCTCCCATCCACCGATGCCCAATGGGTGGACAGAGCTACATTTCAGGAGTGTCCTGACATCCTGGATGCTTATGAGGAAGCATTTCAGTTGAGGACAATCGAATGAAAGACGGAGGGAATGTCATCCTGCTTCCACATGTATCCACTTGCTTGGTACTATTTCTTTTTGTTTTTCAATAGTATGCTTATTAAGAAATGAGATGTTTTCCTACTGTTCAGTTACGGACAATGGGGACTAGGTCTAGCATTTGAGGGTGGACCCCCTTGCTTGGCGTTATGGGCATTAGTGACCCACAAGAGTGATGGTCTCTCTTTGAGAGAGACATCTGGAAACCACACCCCACCTGAGTACCCAAACATGGGACCAATCAAATGCACACATTGCATACTAACCTAGGAACCATTCAAGAGAATGTTCCCTGAGCTTTGGGTGTGGGCCTGACAGCATGCCAAGAGTAATGGAGATACAAGATAAGACGACAAACAAATCAGCTCAGTATGGCTCAATTATGACCTTAGAGTACGTCAATAGATAGTCCAAGCTGTTAGGAACCTGTGGGTGCGATCAGAATTGAATTCTGACAACTTTGAAATTTTAGGGTTTTCAGGAGTGACACGTGGCAGACTGCCACAAGGAATCTGAGCTGGCAGGTCAGTCCACCTGTCCCACACATGTGGCAGCATGCATGGCAAGTGGCAGGGCATGCAAGCCAAGTGTCTGGCCGCAAATCTAGTAGATTTGGGGCAGGTTGTGGGCTGTCCTCTTTGGGACTGCAGCCCACCAAAAATCTGGGACAAGTGTCCACCTTCCACTCTTAGCCGGGGGGGGGGGGGGGGGGGGGCTGAGCCTATAAAAGAAGGCCTCTCCCCTTCATTACCTACATGAAAATTCGTCACTTTTCTTCTCCCTCCTTTTGGATGATGCAGCAGAACCCCTCCAGCTCCTTGGGTGCAGCCAGCTTCTCCCCAGGCATGGGGAGTTCAAAAAACGCTATCTCCCCTTAGCTCGCCAAAAAGATGGGGTGCACTTTAATGCCTCATGAGCTTGCGGTGGACAGGTTCACACCTAGGCTACGCACTCAGATCACACACAAGGCCGGAAATTTTTCTTTCTCAATTCATAAGGCCTCTTTTCAGCGTGACTTCATCCTCACACCTCTTTTAGGTTGCGACATGATATTAGATATCCAGTGTACACATTCACTCTAAAGGCTAATGTCTGAGACGAGAAGAACATGTAGAGAAGTACACCGCGATGTCTTTGCTAAAGGGCACACATAGCCTAGCATAATTGTCCATATTGGAGCTAGGAGCTATGAGGGATCCTTGTAGGGAAACCAGTCGCCTATCTACCAAAGTGTTTGAACCTTTGTATGTTGTTTAAGGGATGAAATCCACCAACCGTTTGAGGATACAAGAGATCATCTTAGCAAATAGTGGGCTTTGGTGGAGACTAGCGTCTTTGAGACAGGAAGTCATTGACAGACGTTGTTGATGCTCAATCTGAGCAACTGCGCGAGCCCATCTCTCCTGGTCTATGGTCTCCGAGCAACGATGGTCACCTGTGAGGGCATCATGGAGTAGATCCCGCCGCTTATCTTTGAGCGCACAAAGTCTTTGCTTATAGAATAACCATCCATCTTGAATTGAATAATGGACGGGTGTAAGAGTTACGGCAAACTAATATTGAGTGCCAAACTCTGCAGAGTCCGCGTACTATGTTTTCATAGAGTCAAGGTCCTTCCCTTTAATCTCTACGATAGTGGCCTTTTCTATGGTCTGAATGGAGGCTTTCTTGCTGAGAGCGTCGGCGACGGGGTTATCCTTACTAGGCACATACTCAATCATGTCCCCGAACTAATTGAAGATTTCACCATCGGAATTGCCGATCACTCCACTGAGAGCTGGGCATTGTCTACATCCACTTTAAGACTTGGTAGTCTGTCTTGACTGTGAAGGTATGTCCATAAAGGAACGGCTTCCAATGTTTTAATACCTGGATAACGCCAAGTAATTCTCTGTTGTAGACTAAGTAATTCTTTTCGGTAGAGTTAAGCTTTCTGTTGTAGTATGCCATGGGTCTTTCTTCCTGTTGTAAGACTACCCCAATGGCTACATTGCTGGCATCGGTGATGACCAAGAATGAATCATCCCATGATGCCATTTTCATTACTGGAGCTGTTGTGTCCAATCGTTGTAGGTCATGGAAAGCTTGCAAAGCTGCGCCAGTTACGGATATCCTTTGCCGACGAGTCTTCACCCCTTGTAATAAGTCGGTTGAGGGGGCTAAGATGGTGGAGAATCCGGGCATATGTGAACTGTAGGCCTAGCAAAGCCCTACGAAAGATCGGATCTCCTGGGCCGTTGTGGTGACTGTCCAGCTTGTGATAGCTTGAATGTTTTCAGAATCCAAGCGAATGCCATTAGCACTGATGACGTCACCCAAATACTCGATTTCCATCAAGCCGAACTCACTTTTTTTGGCATTGAGATATAATTGATTATCACGCAAAAGCTGAAGAGATTTATGCACATCCCGTATATGCTGCTCTACTGTGGCTGAGAAGATTAAGATATCATCTAGAAAGATGAACAGGAACACTCCTATATGCTCAGCAAACACCCGCGACATCATCTTGTTGAATGTTGGTGGTGCATTTTTTAGACCGAACGGCATGAGTACGAACTCGTAATGAGCTCGCTCTGTCTTGAACGCAATCTTTGGAATGCCAGCGTCGAATATGCGGACCTGGTGATAACCACTCTTAAGGTCTATCTTGGAAAAGTTCTTAGCACCGTTTAAGCGTTCTAAGATATACTCTATGCGGGGCATAGAAAATTTATTGCTGATGGTGATTTTGTTGAGTGCCTTGTAGTCAACACATAGTCGTGCCGTCTTATCCTTTTTCTGGACAAATAGAATTGGAGCCGCACAAAAGGTGGGCCGGATAAACCCAACGCGTAATAGTTGCATGAGCTGTTGTTCTAACTCTGCCTCCATAGTCTTAGATAATCGGTAAGGAAACTTACTAGGAGGCGTTGAGTCTGGGACTAATTCAATTCGATGGTCCTTGGGTCTATGAGGCGCAAGCTGTGCTGGTGGAAGTAGTCCAGGAGCATAATATCTTGGATCTCCTGCATTAGATCGGCCATGGCCTATCCCAAAGGAGGAGCTGACTGCATGGAATCAAGTTGATAGTGGACATACACCAGTGCGCATATGGCACCTTTGCGAACAGCACGAGCTGCTTGGATGTGGGAGATCAGTGGGATGCCAGGAATGCTTTAGTCCCCGTGGATGATAGCTAGCTCAAGTAGTCCTTCGAGAATGGTGAAGGAATCTTGCCGCCAATTGGACACATGTGAATACTCTTAGCTTTTATTGTATTTGGGTCTCTCTCTCTCTCTCTCTCTCTCTCTCTCTCGCGTGCGCGCGCACGCACTCGCAAGACACACACATGCATGCATGCACACCACATGTATACATAGGTCATATGCCTGAAGCAAGTGTGTGCATGCTATTCCAATGTAATTTTTCAATAAAAGTGATGTAAGCAAAAGGGACATGAGTTAACAATGTATTGACCAAAAGTGGGTAACATGAATTACCTTGGCTTGTGCAGACCCTGTGACACAAAAGAATCGATCACCACTAGGACTCCAACTCAAAGAACGCACTTGGTGCCCCTCGAATGGTTCTAGTTGTCTAAATGATTTCAACCTAGAATCCATTCCTTGAAAATCATACATGTGAACGGAGTAATCATAGCTTCCTGTCAGCACTCTTGAACCAGTTGGATCCACCGCTAATGTTGAGACAACCTACAGATCATTTGCATTCAGATGAAAGAATACACGTGCATGCTCATTAAGACAATATATTGAGCTTTCAAATTTGTTTACTTTCGAAAGGTAACAAGACAGACAAAACAATATTTAAGGTCAAGGAAAACTTCTAACATATAAGAAGTTAACAAGAACCAAATGGCAAGTAAAACTACCACAAAGAAAAACAACTTCGTGAGCAAGCAAAGCGTTTAGTCATGGTAAAGAATAAAGCATAATATTGGATTTCACAAATCATTAAAATAAACAAACAAAAGAAAGTGGGAATATTGCCAAAAAGAGACACAAAAACCTATTTTTATAAACCGGCTAAAGCATTGAATGTTTAGATCCAAGTGAAACATAGCTGCATTGCCCACTTACTTGTTTCATCCCAAGCTTCATTTTCCAAAATGACATGTGTTCTTGTTTCCCATTTTAGACTATAGCTATTGCAGCTGCATACGCTGCCATATTTGATGTAGCATTGATCTAGCATACTATATGGGCAGAACTATGCGCAGCAAGATAGGCAATGGAGGTGGCAACTTGCAGGTGACATAGTTCTTGGCGTATGTCAACTTTCAGCAATTGTGGCAGCAACTCATGCTCCAATGAGACTTGATGTGTGGGTGATCTAGCGAATGTGATGTGTGCTTGTTGATGGCAATTAGACTGTGATGTGCACTTGTGAGTAATTGGGTGACTGTGATGTGTGCTTGTTGATGGAAGTTGGACTGTATAAGACTTGTGACGCAAAGCCTGGCGACGGCTAAAGGATCTTGTTGATGGACCACCACATGTTGACTTAAAGGGGAGTCAAAGAAATGTTGAGCCTCACCCCTCATGAGGACATAGGGGGACTTGTCAAGGGGACGTAATCTCTAATTTTAGGAATTTACGGTGACTAACCTGGCCTCAAACTAATTAAAATTATAAAGGACACTTCCGTGCAATTAATTCCATAGGCCAAGGTAAAGGATCTGAGGGTTAGAGAGAGATAAAAATCCAGTGACTTACAAGGCAAGCAAAGGCAGCTATTCTTGGCTCAAGTGGATTGGGGGCTACGCCATGGCTGGTTCAGAATCTCGTTTTTCTTGCTCCCCAGCTGTCCACACACCTTCCAGGAGCCAGTTTCATTGCTCTGCTACTAGCCAAGTTCCAGCTTGCAAGAGCGCCCTCCCCAAGAGCTGTTCCATCAAATCGCAAACCACCAAGAGCCTATTCAGAGCTGGTTTGGCCGTGAGAAACTGCCTAGAGGAAGTGCAAACTTCCTAGAAGTTCCTAGGGGCAAATTCTAGGTGTACCACTAGGTCCTAGGAGCAAGGCAAAGGCACTAGAGAGGGGTCCAAAAGTTGGGCCCCAGGACAACCAATGTTGTCCTTGGTCAGGTGCGTTAGGACTTTAATGAAGGGCCAATTGTCATCCCACCTACCATCGCTCTCCCCTCACCCTCCTAGAGCTGATTTTGACTCTCCCTGGCTTTTGTTGCTGCTCTAGCTCTTCCTCCAGCTCAAGCACGCATTTTGAGGCAACCTAGCTACTGGCTCGCAGACCAAGGCATTGTATGACGGATTTAATGCAGTTCATACAGCCGTTTGGATCTGTATGGACCTGAGGTGCAGCTTCCGAGGCTGCTGTACAGACTTCTTGGCATGCATTCCGAGGTAGGCACAGATCCCAAAGTGATTTGGGGCTTGTTAGAACCGAGGTTCGAGGCCCGGATCCCAAGGTCGAGGCTTTGGGGCAGATCTGCAAGCCTGTGTTCCTCTTCAACTCTTTGCTTGCCTCCCTGCTGCCTTCTTTCAGTTATTTTTCTCTTCACCCGAAGGCTGGAAGACACCTGCACCTTGCTAGAGCCTGGTCAGCGGATATGTTGGAAAGGTTACCTCCCCATCTGTAAGCCCCCATATGAGGAGAGCGTGGGGGAGGGAGAACTAGGGTAGGATGTGCCCAAAAGAAGAGAGGAGGGTACCTAGCTGATCTCCAGGAGCATAAGGCGGAGCAGAGGATAGTAATACAAACCCAAGAGAAGAGGCTATGAGCTCACGGATGATGTCAGCAGTAGTACGGAACAGTACAGAGCTGAGGCGCGCATGTGTGGGCAGATCAGGGAGCCAAGAAAGGCCGCAGCAGAAGCGGGACAGACCAGCACATGGGTCGACCAGGAGAGAGGCTGGTTGGGCTGCTTGGAGGCAGCCCACCAGGCCTTATATAGGGCAGACCTAGGGGGTGGGCCCTTGCCTTGAAATGAGGGCTCACGCCCTAGTTTTGTGGGCCAAGAGGGCCCTTGTTTTGAGCCCCATAAGGGGCACATTTTATAGGTCAGAGGGGGCAGAATGACTGACCAGCAGGTCGGCCATTTTGGGCCTGCTGGGTCGGTTAGTTGGCCAGCCCTCTGAGCCTATTAAAGGGAGGGCCTTGTGCCGTCATAAATCATCACCTGGAGCAGCAGTTCAGGCAGCAGGAGCAGCAGAACAGCCACTTGTGGGCCTCTATGTAGGAGGATTCAAGTGGGCTGTAGATCTGCAGACCTAGCTCAAAGTGCTTCCCACCTAGACTGGTGCAAAGACAGAAAGGTGGAAAGGATCTAGATAGAAAGTCTACTTACGCTCAAGGTGGAGCACGTGGGCTCAAGTCTAGAGATAGCCGGCAGATAGGAGAAGGGCCTTGTGGTAGATCAGAGGACCATACCATTGGTGGGACTCTGGATCTCTCTCTTTTGTATTGTGTCCATAGCTTTGGACGGAAATATATTATTTTGGTGGTTTCTTTATCTGGCTGGTTCATTGTCTATTGGATGAGTCTGCACATCTGGCTGGGTGGGACTCTGAATCTCTCTCCTTTGTATTGTGTCCATAGCTTTGGACGGAAATATATTATTTTGGTGGTTTCTTTATCTGGCTGGTTCATTGTCTATTGGATGAGTCTGCACATCTATCTGATGCACATTAAGTTAAGAAAGTCTATGATTCCACACCCCACACACACAGAGTGTAAGCTCCTGGGCTATTCTATTAGTCTTCTGCTGTGTGTACCCTCTGTTGGTTGATTTCTAACAAGATAGGCGCGAGGACTAAGCTCGCCCCTCTACCACGGACAGTGGGTATTTGGTTAATGTCTTCCCTTTGATTGTTATTTCCCATTTTGAAGTTAGCTGCATTGTATTTCTTGTGTTTGGAGTCCTTTCTGGTCCCCACAAGCTTAAGCAAGCACTCAGAAGCAAAGGATGTGCCTAAGGAAAGGCCAGAGGGTCAGTGTGTTGCATGTGAAAGCCTTGTGGCTGCTTGAGTACAGTTTGCTAGTGGTTTGGATGCTTGGATGCCTTTCAGTTGGGTGTCAGGTCAGAGGTGGATGCCTAAGATTGCCTTGCCAGTTGGATTCTAGTGGTGCACTTGGATTAGATGCCCAAAAGACAGTCAGAGGACTTGCAGAGAGGAACAGTGCAGGGGTGAGCCCCTGGTGTAAAGCATTTCCATTCAGAAGCATTAAATAAATACCGAAAGGGGCGCCAAGGCATTTGGGGCCAGTGGGTGCATTGTGGATTGTTTGGGGCATTCTAGCCTCCCCATTGTTGTTGTTGAAGTTTATTTCTAAGTTTTGTTGAGTGATTGAAGTGACTGAAGCTTGCATTGTGGTTATTTATGAGGTTTATGACTAAGTAGACGAGGATTACTGCCCTTTAGTTTCTTGAAGGTCGGTTACAAGTTACTGATTCGCAATTCACCAGAGGTACTCCCAGGATAGGCGTTTCCTATTTGCGCACTTTTCGAGGGCTGTTTCAGCTTCCAGGCAGGTCATTTCACTGTTTTGCATGCTCCCAGGGCTGGTCTAGCTTAATCGCAGTTTGCAAGAGCCTGCCAAGGCTGTTTGGTTGATTAGCAATTTGCCAGGAGCTCTCCTGGCCAGTCGCCTTCGAGTTTTGCACCTTTCCGGGCTGCTCTGGTGTCTTCCAACAGGTCGTCCATCAGATATTCATCTGCTAGCAGCCATCATGGGCTTCCAGGCTTGGCGATTTTCTCCAATAGGCTTCCAAGGATGCTTTTGTTGATTTTCACCTGCCAGAGTGCTAGAGAACTAATCTAGGGAGATTTGTTTTCATGCCTGCTGCTGATGATCCAGAGTTTCCCGAACCTTCAAATCAGTT
This sequence comes from Dipteris shenzhenensis, assembly GCF_047967505.1. Taxonomy (NCBI): domain Eukaryota; kingdom Viridiplantae; phylum Streptophyta; class Polypodiopsida; order Gleicheniales; family Dipteridaceae; genus Dipteris; species Dipteris shenzhenensis. The sequence continues at coordinate 24,275,760 of NC_141619.1, forward strand.
GATTGCTTTCCAGAAGCTTTCCTACTACCTCAAAACCTTCAGATCCTATTGCTTTGTTGCAGCTAGCCTTTCTGTTTGCCAGGAACAGCCAGGGTTGGTTGTTTTGCTAGCCTCTGTCTTGCCAGGATTCCCTTGATGGGTATCAGAGCTGCCAGGACAGACTTGGCTGATTTCTCTCCAGCCAGGACTCCCTTCACGGTTATCACAGCTGCCAGGTTAGAACCCTCAGTCAAAATCGGAAGAAGGGCTGCCATGGGATATTGCACTGGATTGGATGCCTTTTTGCCTCCATGGCCATCGTGGCAACGCATGGACCAGCAAAGGGCATTGGATAGCTACAAAGTCCTACTCTCACGGGGCGGGCACACCCACAACACAAGCCCTCGCTCCTCTATACACTACCCTCACTCACTGGGCGGGCACACCCACAAGCAAGGCCCTCTCTTTCTAGGTGACACCAGGAGATGTTGACCTCTAACAAGAGCATCCCTCTCGTTACCTTTTGGAAGGTTTAAGGCATGATATAGCTCTAGGGAAGGCTGTGGAGCCCCCTTACCTCGATGTCTCCTCTACCGTACAATCGTTTCATGGAATGAAGCATTCTCTCCCATGCCCACTTCCACATTTGGTATCCCAAGTTCTTTGTATATATATCTGGATGAATCCACGAACATGCCCAACTCATCCTCTAGAAACACAACACATAGTGCAATTTCAATCTCATGATAGGCAGTCATACAATTGAAAACCATAAAGTCCATCACGCATACCGAGAACTAGCTACTATTACATCCCACCAACGCCCACGCCCAACAATGGGTGCAGATCATAGTATAAACTTACGCTCTCACACATACAAATCCACACATATACTTGAGCATCCATTTATATGAAGGCCTTCGTATTGAGTTTCTGACAACATTCCAAAGGCGAATGGCAAACTCAAGCGTGACAAGGCTAGCACTAAAGGAAAAGGCTAATAAAAAAGTATTCTCTTCAGTCAAGCTACAACTGCTTGTAAAGACTATATGTTTTGATTTTAGTCTCTCCCAAATGAGCATCTAAGCCCCCCTAAAAAAATTGCTTAGACAAACTAGCTGATAGGGCAATGTACCAATTAAGATAGAAAGAATTTATCAGAATATCAGCAAGCCACAACATGGATGAAAACATTACGAGGTGAAATTCACATGTCCACTAATACGGCGGGAACATATATCTAGATGAATCCACGAAGCTACCCAAACTTATCCTCTAAAACACAACACACAATGCAGTTTCAATCTCATTAAAAGGTTGAAAACCATACACTCCATCAAGGACTGGCTACTATTGCATCCCAACCGACATCATCAACTGGGTGTAGACCATAGTATAAACATATGCTCTCACACATACAAATCCACACACCACACATACTTGAGCATCCATTTATACAGGTCTTCGTACTGAGTTTCTATTAGCACTTTAGAGGTGAAGGGCAAACTCAGCCATGACAAAGGCTAGCACTAAAGGAGAAGGCTAATCAAATAGTAGTCCACATTCTCTTCAATCAAGCTACAAATACTTGTGAAGACTATATGGTTTCATTTTAGTCTCTCCCAAATGAGCATTTAAGTTTTTTTTAATAAAGCTTAGATAAATTAGTGAAGTAAAGCTTTGAGAATATGGTACAATGAACATAAGCAATAGTCTCCTACAACTAGACCCCTACCCTATGAGCAGAAAGACCATTACCTTCTCACACATAAATCGGCCTAGCAATGAGATTGCCTTACAATGACTTCTAGTGAAGCATCCTACAAAACCATTTTCGGCCAAGCATGAACACAAACAAGACCCACCATCACCTATATGGAAGTCATTTATGCTAATGGGATAATAAATTTGTGACAATCTCTGAAGTTAAACTACTGTGTGGTAATTAACCAATGGCCGACATAACCAACAGCCATATCATCAAATTGACTATATGGTGTTTTGCTTGAGCCAACCTCAACATACAGTGTAATCAATCTCTGTGAAGCTTTTACAAACCTTCTTTATGTATAGTTATGCTTTTGCCTTCCCATTCATGTGTGCACTCACCTATATGGAAGTCATTTATGCTAATGGGATAATCACATTTGGTAATTGAGAGTCAAATACACAATTGGAATGCAATGTCAGCAAGGTCAACAGCAACCAATTTGTGATTCAGCTTAGCCCAATGCAACAATTATATAGACTATTTTATTCTTTTCCACCTACATGCATAAGAAACCTAACCTACAACTTCCATAGTATAGGGTTGGGTTGAGGTCGGGAACATCCCACATATACAGATCCCTTTCATGATCACAACAGCATCTACATCTTAATCAAGAGGAAGTACAATCTCATCTTTTATGCTAATGCTCCTCCTCCCCACTTCTAGATCCCATGCAAAGTTGATGGAGAACACCAAGGCACAATAGGATAGGGAGAAGCACAATAGGATAGGGAGAAACTACTTGAGTCTCAACCATCTTAAGAGGAAAACTTATCATTGCAAAAGACATTTTTCCAAACCCTTTTTCAAGGCAAAGCAGAGACATCAAATTGAAGTCAAGCAAACATAGCTCAAGCTAGGGATGCGTCAATTTTACGAGCAAAAACCTATGAGCAGGTTTATTCAAGCACGTTTTTCAAGAGATTTTAAAAAAAAGTATTTCATTAGGAAACATGGTTTTTACACTTTTATTTTCACTAGAAGTAGATCCCTTTATCATAAAAATATACAAACTAGTCACTCATTCATTTTTACACAACATAATTTTCTTATTTATAGACATCCCTTTGCGCCCCTGTTATTACCTTAAAAATGTCTTGAAAACTAATTCCTTTAAAAAACATCCCTCATAATCACTCTCAATGTAAATACTATACATATGTAATTACTTATGAACACATTTATATCATATGGCAATATCTTTATGGACATGTTTCTAAAGAAGTTTAAATTACTATAAATAAGTATTAACTTCGTCTTATATATCACTCTCATAAAATACATGTAATATTTAATACTATATATGCAAGATTTTCCAAAATATAACCCCATAAATGTGCTTAAATGGGGTGTTCCGATCAATTTGAGTGGTTGAATGACTATATTTGGACATTGGATGTGAAAGTTATGTCACTTTTAAAAGTGCTGTCCAAGGTAGTTTCGCCAACGAAACTACCTTGGAAGACCTACTTCAAAGGGGTTTCGCTGGCGAAACTACCTGGATGGCTTGCTTCAATGAGTTTTCTTTGAAGAAACCTAGGTTGAGAGAGGTTTTTCAATGTCACTCCCTATTAAGTAAAAGTTATAAGAAGGATCATAAGGGAATTTTCATAGAGAAGCCTACTCTACATGTGGGTTGTTTCTTCAAAAGCCATCCCATTATGTTCTCACCATTCCTAAAGATTCACGTAAAGATTTTTTCATAAAATACGCATTGATATAATACTTTGCATATTTCTAAGTGAAACTATGTTTTCTTCTGATCCATTTTTGCCATATTTTTACATAGTTGGAAGCTTTCTTTTGCCTTCGCTCGGATGCTCGGAAGATTTTGCTCGGAAAATGCTCGTCCCCTTCAAGCGAGCATGCTTGAAAAAAAGGCCTTTGCCACGTAGAACACGAAGATGGATTCTTCGGCAATTCTCACATAAGTGAGTCGATTCAGAGAAATTTCCATGTGGTGTACAAGAAGGGCAGAAAGAAGTGTTAGTTAACCACTATGCACCTTGTAGCAGAAACCACAATTTGGTGGGCCAAAGGAATGAGTACATCTTCTCGGCGATCTTGTTCGAGCTTGCTTAGTTGGAGAGCGAAATCATCTTGTAGTCTCTCTGTTTGAAAGCACCTCTTGAATTCTTTTTGCAGCAGGTCCCATGTGGCTCTTTCTTCCACTAGGAGGTCGAGGTACCATTCTGAGGCTTCATCGGTTAAGGCCATAAGGAACCATGCGACCTTGGTTTCATTAAATTGATCTCCACCCGCTCGGCATGCGGCATGAAAATGCTGGAGGAATCGGGCTAGATCGCCCCTACCATTGTATTACAAGTGTTCTTACTAAATTCCATATATGAAGACATTCATGTTGGAAATGAAGAAAAGAATCTCTCTAACCGCACAACCTATGCAGAATAGCTCCGTCTCACACTTAATGATGCAGACCACACTTTAATACCTCACCCAAAAGATAGAGCATAAACAGCGTACACGAGAGAGAACTCAAGAGATTATTCCTCCACCAAATAGTGGGCAAGACAAAGCTCAAGGTGAGCACAAAAGGACCAGCAAGGGCTGGACTGCCAAAACTGAGAGCTCTCTAGACTTCTCCTGCTCCGCGCTGCTTGTTGCAAAGCTTCTATGGCTGATGGAGAAGTGAGGGGGAAAAGGGAGTATTTATAGGGAGCCTGCAGCCACTAGAGGTGGCCGACCCAAGGGTCCGTTTTCAGGCTGGCTGGCCGACCTGTCAGTCAGTCCTTTTCTGCCCCAACCAATCCCCGCTGGGCAGCCTATATAAGGGGCTGCCAGGGGGTTAAGTAGGCTTGCTGTCCCTGCCTGCCATACAGCCCTCTATGCTGCTGTCCTGCAGCCCATAACAGTCACCTTGTGTTCCCTCCCCCTCATAGACATATGCCCCCCCATGTCCTCCTCAGTGGAGGCTCACAAGAGGGGGACATTGACTTCCAACAATTCACATGGATGAACCTTTGCCAAGATGTGAGGAAGAGATTATGCCATCCTTGTATTTCAAACCTTGGAAGAACCAAATACTTCAAACAATTGGTGAAGCAAAGAGACACTAAGCCAATATGTTGGCTGCCCCATTCACATTATCATTCAATCATAGAAGTAGGAGAAGCTTACATGTTTCCCGCATGGTTTCAGGCATGACGTCTAGTGGCACATGCAGGACTACCAACACAAGACACACAATGATGACTTCGACCTAGCATAAAAGTTGGAGATGATTAAACACCAAGCATTTGATCATTGTCAGGAGGTCTAGAGTTCAGCATCACAGGTCCTGCAGTTCTAGCAACTGGGAGGTCCCGTGAGCTTCACAAGAAGAGGATCAGGAAGGAGTGCCCAGAAAGGCATCACTACAGCCAGTGCATTGAAGCTCTTGGTGAACACACGGGCTGACGGAAATTTGAAGTTGCCTGGAGGAGGTAGAAGACAGCTTTACAAGTTGCTAGGGGGGCAAATTGATAGGTAGATGGTGACACACTGAGCACACTTTTACGTCAGGTACTGTAGTTCTAGCAACAGGGAAGCCAAAGGAGCTTCACAAGAAGAGGATTAGCCAGGAGTGCCCAGAAAGGCATCACTACAGTCAGTGCATTGAAGCTCTTGGTGCGCACACACGCTGACGGAAGTTTAAAGTTTCCTAGAGGAGCTAGAAGACAGCTTTACAGGTTGCTAGTGTTAGAATTATTGACATATTCTAGGCAGTGACCAATGTAATCCATAAGTGAGTTAGGGGCACTTTTCCCTCACTAGAGGTTTTTCCCCCTAACCACAGTAAGTGAGTTAGTGTGGTTTTCTCACTTAGACAAAACCACCTCCACTCTTATATCTTCCAATCTTATCTATTGCACACTCTACGTTTTGCTTTCCAGCTCTCTTGCATCCTGCTTCTCTGCTCATCTCTCACATTTAGTATCAGAGCAGGACAAGTTCCGGCACCTGCTCATCTCCCCGGCCTTGCTTTCCATCCAGTGCTTGCAGCCCTTCATCACCTGTCTGTACAGAGTACTTGCTTCAGCGCCGTACGTTGCCCCAACCCATGCTGCTACCACGCGCTACCGACCTGCATCCGTACGTCCGTACGTAGGTGCTTGCTCCCCGTCAATTGTACTTGTTGTCCATACGTCAACCTGCTCTCCGTCCCTACACTGTACAGAATTCTTCTGTACAGAGCACCATCGTCCGTACAGATTGCGCGAGCGCCATTGTTTGTACAGCTTGTGTGAGCGCCGTCATCCGTACAGCTTGCGTGAGCTTCTGTACAATTCATGCGTCCGTACAAGTCGTTGAACCTACATCCGTACTGCACCTACGCACATACAGCTCCATGCTGCTTCGATCATTTTGCAGGTGCTTTCATTTGTAGGTGTTTCTCTTTGGAAAGAAATTAGGGCTTCTGAGTCCTTTGCAGGCACATTGCAATTTTGGAGTGTTTTTATGCATTCTTGGACAAACATAGCAAGCAGATTGCATATTTGTCCCAAAATTAGGACTCTTGGTCTTGCATTCCAATTTTGCAAACAAATTTGGGGCTTTTGTAGGCAAAGTGCCATTTTGGCAACATTCGGGGCTTTTAGTCAATTAGCCCTCTTTCAGTTGCATTTTCTTACAGGAATTTGAGGCTTTTGCATTTTGGATGCAATTTGGCAATGGACAGACAATTTACGAGTTTTGCAAGAAATTTTGGACTCAGATTGAGTCAAATTGCATACATTTGTCAATTTTTGCATATAGATTTTGCAGATTTTGGGCATTTACAGAGCATTCTAGTGCATTTTAAGCCTTTGATAGGCTGTGACAGCAAGCTGTAATTTTGGGCTTTTTTTTTTTGCAGACTTTGGTTGTGCATCTTTAATCCCAAGAAGGGATTTCACTTGTTAGATTTGATGCATTCTTTTTTTAATCTAGTAGATATGGCTCAGAATAACCCCAATGAGGTTTTGGTGTCCTCACAAAAGAGGATAAGTTGGATGGTACCAACTACTCCCTATGGAGTGTTATGGTTCGCAATATCCTAGTTGGCAAACACTTATGGGACTATGTCAATGGGAATGAGCCACGCCCAGGAAATGTGGTTGCACCTACCACTCCTCCTCAACAAGGTGGAGGAAGGGATAGAGGACAAGCTCAAGGTGCAGGACAAGTGGTAGGTGCAGCAACTGCTGGTGGCTCCTACACAAGATCAGAAAAGGTGGGATTCACGTGATGCACTAGCACTTTCAACTATCTCCATTTTTGTCAAAAGGTTTATTTTCCGCACATTCGGTCATGCAAGACCTCGAAGGCAGCTTGGGATATTTTGGAGAGTATGTTTGCAGCCAAAAATGAAGAGAGTTATCTCATACACATATGGATGAGGGTGACTCAATGAATGATCACCTCACCAAGCTTCAGGATTTGAGGGAACAATTGCTGAATATAGATGAGATTATTCCTAATTCAGAGATGATTACCACCACTCTGAATTCTCTTCTTGAGTCGTATCTCGGTTTGCATACCTCGCTGAATTTGTCATTGAGGGGGGTGGCAATCCTCTCTCTTTTCACAAGTTGGTAGGACTCTTGTTGCAGGAGGAGCAAACCAGGAAGAACATGGCCACACGGGCCGGCGAGCATGCCATGCTTTCAAAATTCAAAGGCCCAAAGGGAAAGGGCAGCAAAAACAACATGCAAATCAACCTACACATCAGCATAAAGCTGATTTCGGACAGCCCTCTCACAAGGCTAAAGGTGATGCGGAGAAGCCAAAGAAGAAGGGTATTTGTCACTACGGCAAGAAGCCAGGTCACTACATTGGTGAATGCAGGAAGAGAATAGCAAAGGAAACGAAAAAGGATTCGGGTATGGCTGTCTCAGATACATCAGCCCCTCATGCACATGAAGGAGCTGATGTTACAGCCAACTTTGTGGAAGAGGATTATGCCTTTTTGTCTTGCATTTCAGATTTTCGAGTGGCTGGTCCAAATACTACAACCACTCTTGAGGATGACTCTTATACTTTCTTGACTTGCAGCCATGACCCTTCGAAGAATGCATGCACGTTCAATGTCAATGAGGCATTGAACACATGGTATTTTGATAGTGGTGCATCCAAGCACATCACTTCCAGGAAGTGTCTTTTTGCATCTCTGCATGCACCACCCACTAGAAAGAGGGTGACTTGTGCTAATAATTCTTCTTATTCAGTTTGTGGAGTGGGTGAGGTTGTACTTACCTCCACGGATGGCACAGATTTTAGAATTTCTGATGCTCTTTATGTGCCTGGTATCAAGAAGAAAATACTTTCAGTGTCCTTGCTCAATCGAGGAGGGTTTCAGGTCATCTTTGAAGATGACAAGTGTGCAGTCTGAGACAAAGAAAATGATTATGCTTTGATGTTGTCTGGCACTTTGTATCCGATCTTGCACTTGCAATAACCACTCCCACTGCTACCATGCAGAATGCGGAGTTATGGCATGCCACATATGGACACATGAGCTATGGCAGCTTGATGACACTTCAGAAGCATGCTATGGTTGATGCATTGCCTCCTTTGGAGTCACCTCCTCCTCATACCTGTGAAGGGTGCATCCTCGGTAAGATGCATAGATTTCCCTTCAAAAACGATGGTGCAGTACGAGCTGTCCAAAAATTACAGCTCATACATAGTGATGTCTATGGTCCCATGAGGACGCCTACTTTAGGTGGTTATCTGTATTATGTCACATTTATAAATGACTACACACATTACACTTGGGTCTATGGCTTGAAGAAAAAATCAGATGTGTTTATGCATTTCAAACACTTTGTGACCAAGGTTGAAAATGAGACAAGACTCAAGGTGCAGACACTTCGCACTGACAGAGGGGGGGAGTATATGTCTCATGAATTTGAAGCATTTTTTAAGGAGAAAGGTATCACACATCAGCTTACAGTGAGGCTTACTCCTCAACAAAATGGCAAAGCTGAGCGGAAAAATAGAACTCTCATGGAGATGGATAGATGCATGCTCACTAGCAAGAAGTTGCCTCACAGATTCTAGCTCGAAGGGCTCATGTGTGCCAATTATGTTTTGAATTGGGCTCCCACAAAGGCCTTGAAGACAATCACTCCCTACGAAGCTTGGCATGGGAGAAAGCCTTCAGTGGATCATTTTTGTGTCTTTGGATGTGTTGCATATGCCCACGTGCCTGTGGAGTTTTAACATAAGTTGTCAGATAAGGCACTAAAGTGTATCTTTGTTGGGTATAGTGTAGAAAGCAAAGGCTATCGTCTCTACAATCCTGCCACACGCAAGATTTTTGTGAGTAGAGATGTAATCTTTTCAGAGAGTTCAGCCCATACCCATGCTGAATTCACTATTCCAGCTTCTTCAGATGATGTTTTTGAGGGGTTCTTTCCCATTTCCTTTGGTTCCTCTGCTGATACTCCTGCTGAAAATCAGCATTTACAGCAGCCTCCTCCTGTTCCACATGCCACGATTCAGCCACCTGGTGATTTTGTTCCTCCATAGGCAGTGGATGAGGTTGTCAGGTAAGAGATTCAAGAGATACATGCAGCAAAAAAAGTTCCAAACTAGCTGCTACAAACTCTCAGGGAGAGTAGACTTGAGGCACCTTTGCCTGGCAGGACTCTGCAGCAGGGCACGAAGGGGGGCTCTTTCCGTTGAACCAGCTTATGCAGGTACTCTTCTTGATGAGGAAGAACCTCACACTTTCGAAGAAACCAAGAATAATGTGCAATGGATGCATGCCATGCACAATGAATTACAGTCCATTGAGAAAAATCAGACTTGGGATGTTGTGGATTTGCCACCAGGAAAACATGCCATCGGTACCAAATGGGTTTTCAAAGTGAAAAGGAAGCCAGATGGGTCCATTGATCGGTACAAGGCACTGCTGGTTGCCAAAGGATATGCTCAGAAAAAGGGCATAGATTATGAGGAGACTTTTCCTCCTACATCCCGGATGGCAACTATCAGATCAGTTATTGCAATGGCTGCAACTTTTGTTTGGAATGTTCATCAGTTGGACATAAAAACAGCTTTCCTTAATGGGGACTTGCAAGAAGAGGTTTATGTCAAACAACCTCTTGGCTTTGAACTTTCGGGTAATGCACATCAAGTTTGCAAGTTGAATAAAGCTTTCTATGGGCTGAAACAAGCCCCACATGCATGGTATGCCAAGATTGATGCCTTCCTTGCCAGCAAGGGCTTGCATAATAGTCCAACTGAGAGCACCCTCTACATCAAGAAGGATGGGGGGGATATTTTAATCATCATTCTTTATGTAGATGACATGCTGCTCACAGGGTCAAATGAGGAAATAATTGCAAATTTCAAGGCTGAATTGAAAGCTGAATTTGACATGACAGATTTGGGCATGTTAAATTTCTATTTGGACATACAAGATTGTAAACCTATAGCCACTCCCATGGAGCCAGGGCTGAAGCTTACTATGTATGATGCAGGTGAATTAGTGGATGCCACACTCTACAGCCAGACTGTTGGATGCCTCATTTATTTGTGCAATACACAGCCCGATATTCAGTATGCAGTATCTCAGGTGAGCAGGCATATGCACAATCCAAAGACAACACATTGGCAGGCTGTAAAACGCATCTTATGTTACTTGCAAGGCACAAAGTCTTATGGCTTGATGTTTCCCAAGGGGGGTGACTTGCAGATGTATGCTTAAAGTGACTCAGATTGGGCTGGAGACAGGCAATCCACAAGTGGTGATTGTTTCTTTTTGGGCAAAGCTTGCATTTCTTGGCTGAGCAAGAAACAACAAACTGTGGCTACTTCCTCATGTGAAGCTGAGTACATGGCAGCTTTCACAGCGACAATTGAATGTGTTTGGCTGCGTCGTTTGTTTGCTGATCTTCATCTCTCATTGGAGGGTCCTTCTCCGATTCTCACTGATAGTCAGAGTGCTATGGCCGTGGCAAAGAATCATGTGTTTCATGCTCGCATGAAGCAAATTGCGGTTCATTATCATTATGTCAGAGAGAAGTTGCATGCAAGTTGCATGCACGGGAGATCAGTATGATCTATGTGTCAACACATGAAAATGTTGCAGACATCTTCACCAAAGCACTTCCACACGAGAAGTGTACACTCTACGTTTTGCTTTCCAACTCTCTTACATCCTGCTTGTCTGCTCATCTCTCACAGCTAGGGTCCCACTTCTGGGCAGTAAAACGATTGCTAGATGGTGAAACACTGAGCACACTTTTATGTCAAAACCTTGGAGCAATCTATATTAGAAGTTTTGTTGTTCTACTCAACTGTGCATCGCATTTAAGATCTGTGTCTGTGTCTACTCGTTCATACACGTGCACAACGGAATCGAGTGAGATTTCATTTAAGTGACAACAAGCAACCTCCGTCTCTGTTTTCTCCTTAGCAACAGCCGCCATTGCCTGTTGATCCCCTTCCTCTGGTTTGCCCTGCTCATCCGCTCATCAATTGATCCAAAGATCAGCTTCAGCTTTGTTCCCTGCCATTGGTTATTCTCTGATAAAAGCCCCTACAACAAACCTCTACACTGAGTCAGAACCTGCAACAAACCTCTGACTCTGCAACGACGCTCTGCTAAAGCAAGTCTCTACAACAAAGCACTTATGGTGGACAACTGCTCCGACCTGCTGGCCATTGCCATACCTCAAAATACTGCCATTGCAACAATCAAGGATATGTTGGGGATAAAGGCATAATGTGCTATCCCTTGTATAAGTGGTACTTATAATGCCACGTCATCACCTTATCTATTCTTTGTATAAAAGGCAATAAGGGAAGTCACATCGTGGACTTTGAGCTTCCCACAAAACTTGTGCTCTCTCTTTTGCTCTCTCACCCTTATCCCTCTTTCTTCTTGCTTCCGCTCCCTACTCCCATCAATTGGTATCAGAGCCTCCCAACCCGCTTGCTCCCTAGCCTCCCCTCGCACCCTGTGACCTTTCCATCACGGGAAGTCACTTGTTCTTGCTGCCCACGCAGTCCAGCCACTCTTCCTCGCTGCCCCCAGCTGTTCCGTGGAGTTTCATCGTGAGAATCTCGTCTATTCTCTTACTCCCAACTGGAGACATCTTATGGGTGAGTGTACTTGCTGTTTTTCAGCAGTTTCGACTGGTTTTTTGGGCTGTAGCAAGCGAAATACAGCGAGAAAATAGTCAAGGACACTTTCCAGTTGGAGCTTTTGGTATTGCTGCACCTCCTACAGCAGGGTGACTTCATTTGGATCACATTTGGTCAGATCTGGTGCTGTTTATGCTGGGCGACAGTTTTCAGCCACACAGGAGCTGAATTTCGTCTATCATTTTGGGGTTTTTCCTCCAGTTTTTTGCACTAAATCTGGTCGCCTACACCTGTAGAGGAATCCTACCAAGTTTGGTTGGATTTTGACTGCCCGTTGCAAAGTTATTGTCGATTTTCAGTTTCCAGCCACAGGACAAGTTGTCGATTTGCTGAAAGGGCATATTCTACTACTGTTTTGACACCATAAAACTGGTCGCCTACCTCTAGAGACACACTCTGCCAAGTTTGGTTGAATTCCGCCTTCAGGGTGTTGAGATATCATCACTTTTAGGGTTCAGCCTGTCAGGAACTGACACGTGGCAGTGGATAAGGCACAGAAATTTGGGGCTTTTGCAATTTTATGCATTGGAAGGCTTGATGTTGCACATTGGGGCAAGAAATTTTCAGATTGGGACACATTGGAAGAGGGAATCTCTGAAAAATCATAATATTCCAAGAATATTCCTCAAGGGTGATGTCAGAGGTTATGCATTTGTGAAGTAGTGCTTCGAGTACTTGAATGCAGTGACACTGTTGCAAAAGTGATGCTGATTTGCTTTATGCTTGGATTGTGCACATTAATGATAGTCAAAGTTTGACTTTTGACCTCAGAAATTGGGGCTTTTGGTGCACAAGTGCTCAGCAACTTTTGTTACACTGGAATAGTGTCTTGGATGCCAATTTGGATGCTTTTGTGCTGACAAAAACAGTAATATTGTTTGCTGCAGTTATTATGACCTTTTACTGTCATTTGGGACAGTTTCTCTGAGTCTTTTGGATGCCTATTGGTGCAGGAAATTAATTACAGTTTTGGTACTGTTTATGCATTCAAGGTTGGAATAAATATTGGCTGCAAGTTCTTTTCAGTAGAGGACAGATTTTATAAGCTCTTTTAATTTCCTTTGCTGATTTTTATTTGCTGAGATATGGCTTCAAGTGGGAGTGAAGGTGGTTCACTTCTTAACATCAAGAAGTTGGAAGGAGCCCACAATTTTGCCATTTGGCAAAAGCAGTGCTATAATGTGCTTCTTCAAAAGCATCAAGCCCGTCCTATCAAGGAAAAGGGAGTGAAGCCGGCAAATATATCAAATGATGACTGGGAAAGTGTAGATGAATTGGCACGTTCTACAATCATGCTTTCTATTTCAGATGTGCTTCTATTTAATGTTGAAAATGAGAACACTGCATGGGATATGTGGAAAAGGTTGGAAGATTTGTATGCTCAACAAAGTGCAGCAAGCAAGGTTTATTGGCTCAAGAAGCTCATGGATCTTAGGAAGAAGGAGGGCACAATTATGAGTGTACACCTCAATGAGTTTAACTCTATCATCAAGCAGTTGGCAAATCAGAAATTCAACATTGATGATGAGTTTAAAGCAACATTCTTGCTTTACACTCTTCCTGAGAGTTGGGATATTTTCAGAACAGCTTTGAGCAATTCAAATCCTACTCTTATTTATGCAGATGTTGAGAGTCAGCTTCTAATGGAGGAGATGAACAAGAAGAACAATTCTTCAAGTAAGTCTTCCACTGCTCTTAACACAAGAGGAAGACCTCAGAATAGAGGCAATGACAGCCAAAGGAACAGATCCTGTAGTAAGTCACATCCTAAGAAGGATATTGAATGTTTTCACTGTGGCAAAAAGGGGCACATGAAGAAAGATTGCCTTAAGCTGAAAAGGGAGCAGAAAAAGAGCAACAACGATAATCAGGATGCCAAATATGATAAAGGCAAGCAACAAGTAGAGAGTAGTAATAGTGGTGTGAAGAATGAAGAGGTAAATGCAGTCACTCATGAGAGTGAGGATGACGTTTTGTTTGTTTCATCACTTGATGCACATGCTTTGGTCACAGAAGAAGACGGTGACATGACCACTTGGATCATTGATTCAGGTGCTTCCTTTCATGTGACACCACACAGGGAGTGGTTTTGCTCATATAATGGTGGTTTACATGGTGTTGTGCATCTTGGAAACAATTATGCATGCTCTATTGCAGGGATTGGAGATGTGAAACTTGCATTTTCTGATGGCACGCATTTTATACTTGATGATGTTAGGCATGTGCCAAAGCTGAAAAAGAACTTGGTTAGTACTGGTCAATTGGATGATCAAGGCTACTATACTGTGTTTGGTAATAGTAGGTGGAAGATAACCAAGGGAGCCAGAGTCATTGCAAAGGGGTACAAGTGTGATACTTTGTATACTTTGCATGTTTCTGATGTAAAGAATCATGTGGTTGCCGTAACTGAGGTGCCAAAGGTTTCATTGTGGCATGGCCGGTTAGGACACATGAGTGTTAAAGGAATGCAAGTACTATCTCAATTGGGTTATTTACCGTCTCTGAAATTTTCACAATTTAAGCATTGTGAGCATTGCATTTTTTGTAAGCATTCACAGTCACCACATAAAGTGACATTGCAACAAAGATTGACACCCTTAGATTTGGTACATAGTGATGTATGTCAAATGCCTCAATTGTCTATGGGTGGTCATGAATACTTTGTTACATTTATAGATGATGCCACAAGGAAAGTGTGGGTCTATTTCATCAAGAGGAAGGATGAAGTTTTTGGTGCATTTCAAAAGTTTGTTGCCTTGGTTGAAAATCAGACAGGTAAGAAGTTGAAATGCTTACGCTCTGATAATGGAGGAGAATATGTCTCCAAAATATTTTAGGAATTTTGTGACATGAAAGGGATAAAGAGGGAACTCACAAGCCCTCATAATCATCCACAGAATGGAGTTGCAGAGCGAACAAATCGGACTATTCAAGATAGAGTCCGTAGTATGCTGTCTCATGCTGCCTTACCCCATGGTTTTTGGGCAGAGGCTGTTCAAACAGCCATTCATGTCATCAACAGGACACTGAATAATCGGTTGGATGGTAAAGTACCCGATGAACAGTGGTATTGCAAGCCACCTTCATATAAACACTTGAGAGTGTTTGGTTGTGATGCATATGTGCACGTACGAAAAGAGCAACGCAACAAACTCCAACCAAAGTCAAATAGATGCATCTTTATTGGATATGGTGACAATGGTGAAATGGGGTATAGATTGTGGGATCCCGTTGGAAGGAAGATTATACGCAGCAATGATGTGATTTTTCATGAGGAAAGCATGCACAGGCAGCCCACTCAAAAATCAGAAAATAGGAAGGTTGTCTTTGAAGAAATCATTGTGAATAGACAGCAAAATATGCCCAATAATATGCAGCAAGGTGCTGCTGCAAATGTCCCTAATGTGCAGGGAATAGAGGCTGAGAATCAGCCCAATCAAATTGCCTTTGATATGCCACAAATAGAGCCACATCTGGGTGATGTAGGACAATCTCAGCCCAATCAAATTGCCTTTGATATGCCACACATAGAGCCACATCTGGGTGATGTAGGACAGCCAGAGGAGGTGGTACAGCCACATATGGCTGATATGCAGGCTGAACAGCCAGCCAATCAAGATGATTGGGTAAGAAGATCCACCAGAGTCTCCAAACCTCCTGATAGGTTTGTTCCAGGACAGAGCTACGTGGCTGATTTTGTCATGCTGACAGATTGTGGTGAGCCTTCATGCTATCAAGAAGCAATGAGAAGGCATGATAAGAGAAAGTGGGAGAAGGCCATGCATTCAAAAATGGATTCTCTTATAAAAAATAAAACATGGGATTTGGTGAAACTACCAACTGGAAAGAATGCCTTACCATGCAAATGGGTTTATAAGATCAAGGTCACTCCTAATGCTGAGAACAAATACGAGGCAAGATTGGTTGCCAAGGGGTTCAAGCAACAGAACGGCATTGACTTTGATGAAATTTTTTCTCCTGTGGTGAAAATGACAACATTGAGGGCTGTTTTGGCATTGGTTGCACATGAGGATATGGACTTGTGTCAGATGGATGTCAAGACTGCATTTCTCCATGGTAATCTTCATGAGGAAATTTATATGGTACAGCCAGAAGGGTTTGTCAGTGAAGGCAAAGAAAAGTTGGTATGCAAGCTGAAAAAGAGCTTATATGGGTTGAAGCAGGCTCCAAGGGAGTGGTATTTCAAATTCCATACTTTCATGCAATCTCAGGGGTTTAGGAGAAGTGATGTTGATCACTGTCTCTATACCAAGAAAGCAAAGGATGGTAGTCTTATTTTGCTCATCATTTGTGTTGATGACATGCTTATTGCAGGCAAATCTCGGTATGAGATCGATGCATTGAAGATGGGACTGCATAAGACATTTGATATGAAGGATCTTGGTGATGCAAATCACATTTTAGGGATGCGCATTATACGGGACAGAAATCAGAAATTGCTCTATTTGTCTCCAAAGGAATACATTGGCAAGGTTTTGCAGCGTTTCAATATGGAGGGAGGAAAGATTCTTGGTACTCCATTGCCTCCATATGTGAAACTCCGTCAGAAAGACAGCCCACAGTCAAATGATGAGAGGGCTGAAATGGCCAAGATCCCTAATGCACCCGCGGTTGGTAGTCTCATGTATGCAATGGTGACTACACGTCCAGATATTGCCTTTGCGGTGGGAGTTGTCAGTAGATACATGGCAACACCTGGCAAGAAGCATTGGGAAGCCGTGAAAGGTATCATGAGATATCTTAAGGGCGCAATGCATGTGTGCATTTGCTTTGGGAAGAAAGACTTGGTTCTTCATGGGTTCACAGACTCAGATTTTGCAGGATGTGTAGGCAAAAGAAAGTCTACTACAGGATATGTTTTCACCTTAGGTGGTGGTGCTATTTCATGGATCTCTCGGTTGCAGAAATGCATTGCTTTATCTACCACAGAGGCTGAGTATGTTGCAACCACAGAGGCATGTAAAGAAGCCATATGGTTATCTCGTCTAGTGGGAGATATTGGTTTATCTGGAGAGGTTCCTATTTTGCATTGCGATAGTCAGAGTGCTATTCAGCTAGCACATAATCCTGTGTTTCATGCCAAAACGAAACACATCGAGGTGAAATATCATTTTATCAGAGAGGTGCTTGAGGATAAGCGTATTCAGCTTGTCAAAGTGCACACTGATGACAATCCTGCAGATCTTTTAACCAAGAGTCTTAACCCGCAACGCTTTGCACATTGCAGAGTACAGAGGGTGTTGGCTGAGTTTCTCATGATTGAGATTCTCTTGTATTTTGTGTATACGTTTTCTATGTACACTTCTTCCTCTTTTTGGGCACATTGCCTTTAAGTGGGAGATTGTTGGGGATAAAGGCATAATGTGCTATCCCTTGTATAAGTGGTACTTATAATGCCACGTCATCACCTTATCTATTCTTTGTATAAAAGGCAATAAGAGGAGTCACATCGTGGACTTTGAGCTTCCCGCAAAACTTGTGCTCTCTCTTTTGCTCTCTCACCCTTATCCCTCTTTCTTCTTGCTTCCGCTCCCTACTCCCATCAAGATATCATCCAAGCAAAATAAAGAGCTACTAGCTGTAAGTTACTCTCATTTCCCCTGGTAAAGGTGATAGATAAGAAGATGCCATTCTCTTCTCTCAATCTAGGCCTTTGATAGGCAGGATTGGCATTTCTCAATTTTAATACAAAAGAACAATGCATAACAGAATTCTATCTTCAGTTCTTCTGAAAACTAAGTCTATATTGGGAATCGATAAAGTTGGTCAAATCTACATGGGCATGGCTCAGCCCAATTAGAAGTCTTGTGCACTCACTCTGTCAGACTAGTGTCGGCTTTGGTCTCTACATCTTGTTCAGGTCAAACCCTGAAGGTGGATTGTGTTGAATCAAATTAGCATACGGGTCGGGTCCCCACTTTGGCACCTCAATCCATGTGTTTTCTTTGTGTGGTGGCAAACTGAACAAGAGACTAAAAGAAGTGACACACGGCCTACATCAGCGCCACCAAGCAGTCTCAAAAAAGCACACGTGGAGGGCCCTGGTTGGGATCGGTTAGGGGCAAATCTGCTCTATATATGGTCAGCATATCTACAGACAAGGTTGGCCATCTGGCTCACCAGGCCAGGTCTCGTCACCAGGGCCAGTCGGCCAGTTGATGAGGATGGCAGATTGTCAGCCCTCAGTCTATAGACATGGAGCCATTGGGGGTGCTAAAATTTGAGAATAAATCTTCAACATTCAGCTGGAACCTCTCACAATTAAGATTACAGCAATGAGAAACTGACCAGAATGCAAAAATATCACCTGTACCTTTCCCCATCAGCAAGCTTCTAGACCAGTCCATCAAAGATGCAGCTGAGTCCCAAGTTTCTTGGGAATTATGTACTGTACTGTGTGAGTCACAATGACTTGCCATCTCCAAGAGTGAAAATTCACAAGCAATAAGTATGTACAGAACCTGATGGATTCCCCCAGCCTCCAGGAATTATAGAGATGGAACAAGACAGCATAGCTCTGGATTCTCTTTTGTAAATCGCAACCCATCGTAATGCAGGGCACATCCTTTGTGTCTCCAAGAATAATATAGGATTTAGAGGCCAGATTCTTCAGAACAAGTTCTTTACAAAGTTGAAAGTGCCAAATGATCAAATTTATGAAAACCAAAGAGCATGACGAAGGGCAGCTCCAAACTGGACTTTCTGAAATGCTGGATGGCGCACACACCCCGGGCTGGTGCCCCTTACAGGTGGCTCATTGTGGGTCACTTTTGGAGCTGGTAACCATCACTTGCATATTTCAAGGGCAGACTTTCTTTGGACAGGCATGGTTGCAATACAAAATTAGGTTAGATCTGGAGATTGCCTGTTAGACTTAATGTGTGAGATACACTTTTCAGGAATTAGGGGCATGTTCTACCTCCAATTAGCGTACTGACCTTTAAACCATCCTCGAATAAACTCTCCTCTCCTCTCCCTTGACACTCTCAAGGGTCCTCCCTGCTACTCTTTCATTCCTACGTCCTCTCAGTCACTTGTCGTTCCACACACTACTCTCCCTTCCTCCTCCCCTCCTCATTCAATATCTTCTCCATGAGTTCAGAACATCAAGAACATTGACACCAAACAGAGAGAATAACTCAGAAATTACTTGCAGGTGTGATAGTCAAATGATGACAAGAAGCCTGTGTAACGATGAGCTGCACATTGAAGGCAAGTTGACAGATGGATCTGAAGCATCTCCATGTATGACAGCTGGAAGCAAAGATTTCAATACTCGTAGTTATCAAAAAATATATAAACTCCACTGGTGATCTGTCCTAGATGGTAACGTTGCAAATATATACCTAGATGAATCCAGGAACATTCCCAAACTCATCCTTTAAAAACACAACATAGTGCAGTTTCAATCTCACGATAGTCACTCATCAGATTGAAAACCATGAACTCCATCACGCATAGCAAGGACTAGCTACTATGACATCCCCACTGACGTCATCAGCGCCCAACAGTGGGTGTATATAGTATAAAAATATGCTCTCACACATATGAATCGACACACCCACACATACTTGAGCATCCATTTGTACAAAGTCTTCATACTGAGTTTCTGTCGGCACTCCGGAGGTGAAGGGCAAACTCAGCCATGAAAATTGCACGTAGGGCCCATTAGGGCATAAAATCAAAAGGATAATGTTGCAGCATAAGGCTAATCTCAGGTTGACAGAGAATAGAGCAGCAGCCTATGTTTGATGGCAAAAAGAGGAACTCCCTGATCTGAACAGGGTAAAACAGCCATGATATCGTACTCATAAGCCCCGACAGTGTGGACTGTCAAGTAGAGAAAGATACTCATGTAGGCAGCCAAGTCCTGCTCTCACCTACAGCCAAGTTGGCTGCAAATTTGAAGCTACAAGTGCCCAGAACTGCTGTACACTCCTGCTCCTGCGTGCCTGTCAAAGGCTTTGTTGGAGTATAAAGGAGGCCCTCTATATTGGGCATGGAGGGCCAGTCTGTCCCCTGAAAAAGTCCAGACTGAGTCTGTTTACAGACTGAGTCTGTTTACAGACTGAGTATGGCAGACTACACCAGACATATCTCCCTGCCCAGATCTCTGGACTGACTGATTCACGGTTAGGACAAGGTTGATTTGATTCATCAACAAAGGGGTCAAAAAAGGGACAATAACATCAGCTACTTCCATTGTAGGTGGGCATTAATGGTTCTTTAGTTCATTGGCGGGTGATAGCATAGCAGAGGCTAGCAAAATGTAGCGCCTTTCAAAGGTCAGCTGGGAATGCAAGAGGATGTTTTTATGTAGCAATGTCCCCTTCGACTTCTGTGTTCATTCTTTGTTCAATGCTGCCATTGTGGGAACTCTATGCTTCCTTGATGACTTTGGTTCTAGCTGTGCTACCTAAAAAAGCATCCCAACGTATTTCGGCAATGAAAAGCATAATAACATGAACATGAGATAACAAGGCTTACGTCCACAGATGTAATTACTTAACATCTCCAACAGCCTAGGATTGCAGCAAAGTAAATGGGCAGTCAGCCTTGTGAGTTGAGATTGCATAAATTCATCGCCAAGATTTTAGCTAAAGATAGAGGCTATACAAGCTCGTAATCTATCCAAATAATTACTTAACGTAAAAAGGAATCCTTAGAAGAGTTTATGGACAATAGGCTTTGTGATCTAGAATTGATAAAGTTCAAATCAGTGCTAAAATCTACTTGAACATATTGAAGGCTTTCCCACAACGTGACCAAATCCAGAAGAAGCGCATACCTTAGAGTGACCTTTCAGGACGATCTCGTTGC
The DNA here is from genome assembly GCF_047967505.1 of Dipteris shenzhenensis. NCBI lineage: Eukaryota > Viridiplantae > Streptophyta > Polypodiopsida > Gleicheniales > Dipteridaceae > Dipteris > Dipteris shenzhenensis. The sequence continues at coordinate 24,296,488 of NC_141619.1, forward strand.
TTACAGGGACACGATATGCATCCTCGTCCTCATCAGCGTCATCGTCATCGTCGTCGTAGTCGTCATCGGTGTCTTGGATATTTCCACCTAAACCTGTTGGCCTGGGCAAGACTGTCTCCTCTCCGCTCTCATTCGGAGTTCCTTTGGAAGGTAAAGGAGGACCTATCATAATTTCATCCTGTGGAACATCTGGAAAGGCTGCTGTTTCAGGCATCGGCATGGGCAGGGGACCAATTTTCGCCCTAGGTCCCAGCGAGTGTTTGACTACGTCAAGAGCGTCATTTCTCGACTCTTGGCTCACCTTGCTTTGTCTGACCGCGAGAAATCTGTCTTTCAGAGACGCAATTTTCTCGTTATGACGATGGGCTGGAACGCTAGTTTCAATCGCTGCGGTTTCACGTTTTGTTTTGGCGTGTACAGCCTCCAAGGAAACTTTCTGCCGTTCTTGTTTACCAAAGGAAAGAGGGAAGTGTGCGCGCAATCCCTCGAACACCTCAGAGTGATCAATGACAGAGGGAGGTGGAGGTGTGATCTGCACGAAACAATTCTGTAAAGCTGTGCGCAATGGGGAGGGGGTGCAAAAAGGTGGTGGATAGGAAGCGAAATACCTGCTGGAGCTCCTCGTCGTCGTCGTCGGAAGCCATGTCAATGGTTCAAGCACAAGCTTTGATCGTGAACTGTGTGAGCTTTGATTCTGAACTCTCATGGAATATTAACAAGTATTGAGCACTATATGAGAGAGAGAATGATGACACTCATTTATACTAGAGCTTTTCAAATTTTAATACCAATTTTTGTTGGCCTCGCTGGGGCAGGCCTTAGTCAAAACCGATTATAGTCATCATTTTCTCCCCCTTTCTCCCTCTCTAAAGGGGGAGAAACTGATGGGACCATAAATGGAAATTTAGCTTCAAACGGAGAGAGAGAGAGAGAGAGAAGAAGAAGGGCCAAGGGTAGGCCAAAATTTATTTTTTGCCACTCCCTCTGCACCAGTCCCAGCTCGCATTTTGGGCTCGCAGTGGACTACTCGCCTGGAGCAGGAGATTTTGGGAATTCCAACCCAGCACTCGAATGCTCGACTCGTTGAACCGGTGAAGCATGCTAAAACTCCACAGCCCCTCCACTACTTTCTCCACTCTTTCCTGCCTTCATTGCAGACTTCTCTAGCACGTTGCTGGCAATGCAACTGGGAGCCCTTCTCCTTCTACCTGGCAGTCCAACACATAAGGACATGGTTTATCCCCACCATGCTAACTGCCCAGTAGGCAGCTTCCCCAGCGCCAGGCTCTACATGGGGAGTTGCTCTTAGAGAGCTTCCTCGCGTATGCAAGTGGGGCTAATCCATCCCCACTAGCGGGCAAGTTTCATCGCCCCATGCATTGCCAGGGCTGGTTGATCAGCTGGGCTAGCATTGCAACTCCAGCCCAGCATCCTAAAATCTTGAGATTCTAGCTCACTACAATGCCCAAACGTGCTCATTGGCAACAATATGACCGCCATGGGATTGGGTGTGACAACCTGCAAAAGTGTGTTAAGCTCATTAAATGAGACGTTGGAGATAGGTAAACCTTCATGGGGCTGCATTTTTCCAAAAGCTAGCTAGGCAAAGCACTCGTACGATTTCAAGTGTCTGAACCTTGAAAGCACAAAAGACTATTTGAATGGCTAAGAACAAAATTGGGAAACATGATCTAGATGTTGATGACTTATTGGATGATTAATGAAAGATAAAGTCCATTTGAGAAAAAGGCCAATGCATGCAAAGACAATTTGTAATGATTGGATGATATCTTTCTTTATCGGCCAAATGCACTACAAGGCACAGGCCGTTTTTTGACGAAAATACCAACCTTTTTTACACTAAAAAGTTTTTTTTTGACGGGCGCAAAGGTCGATATTTACGTCGCTATTAACGTCGGAAAAGAAATGCCGCTATATAAGCGTCGCTATATAGTGACTCTGGGAAACGTCGCTATATAGTGACATTGGTAAAGTGTCACTATATAGCGACCCTTAACAGAACTTTAAAAAAACATTAGTGGGGCTAAATAGGGCCACATCAAGCTCTGTTTTGCCCCACTAATATTTTTTTTAAAGTAATCACAAAAGAATGTTTACAAGCACACATGCGAGATAAAACACTCAAACCTTGTTTGTTACAAAATTTCCCTTGTGAAAGGGGTGATACAAAATCACTCAAATGAGCTGAGAGACAGAAGCATATACATGCCAAAGTATATACAACCTTTCGAAAAGGGTGATACAAAATCGCTCAAAGGAGCCGACATACAAAAGCATATACATGCCGAAGTATATACAAACTACTACTAATACTACTACTACTATTACTACTACTACTGCCCATCCGAATCGTCAACGTTGTCATCGTCATGGTCGCGCTGGCCTGATCCTTGGCCCTCATGAGCTACGCCTGATCCCTGGCCCTCGTCAAAGCCGTGTAAGCAAAATCCTTCGAGACCTGCCTCCTTGTCATCACCGCTTACCTACACTGATGGGACATTTGAGCTTGCACCCTAAGAGTGAAACCATATTAATTGGAAATTAGATTGGAACTTAAAGAATAAAACAATTTAAAAGGTGAGATTACAAGTAGGAGTAGACTTATTTCGTGCAAGCAGCCACCTCAGCCCAATCGACTGTCGCTCCCAGCACCTCCTGCTCAATAAACCATGGCTTCACTTCTATGCGAAATGCGCGTCTCGTCTCGCGAGTTTGTGGAAAGGTGACCCATTGCAGCTTGCTATGGGCCCAATTTACGAGAGTTAGATAAAGCTCATGCAATATGTAATAAAATAAGTAGAACAATAAATTAAATGAGAAGAAGTACACTTACCACCCATGTCTCGAACGCTTGCACCAAAGTGCAAAGCACCTATGGTGTCCAGCCATCTCCTCGTAGCCCTCCTCTAACTGTCGAGCTTTTGAGGATGGTCCCTGTACTCCTTATTCAAAAACTTTCAATCAGCTTTGTCTGCCCAACTGGGTTTAGCCTTCCCCTTTGTGATAGAAGTTCGCAAGGTTGACCTACGATGCTTCAAGACAGAACACATGCGCTCTCGCATGTAATCCTCATTGAACTCCCAATTTTGGAGGTTAGGGTATTGTCTTTTCAATTCATTGATGATTGCCTTCTTCTTTTTGTCATCCTGGTACTGCTAATTAGTAGCTATGCTGCTCTTGAAGTGGTGGCTCATCAACTACCTCATGGTGGCCAGCACTTCTGAGCCCTTTTTATTTTCTATTATCTCTCCACCCCTAGTGATTTCATAGTACAAGAGGAGTCATGGGAGTGGCAGAGCTAGAGCAAGGGGTGTTACTACGAGCGCTTATAGAGCAACGAGTAGCAAAGGGAGTAGGAGAGGGCAAGGGACCTGACTAGTATCGGGTCTCATGACCAAGTGGAGACCTGTAGGGATAAGAGTGTGCTGACTTGTTGTCTACATCTCCGGAGTCACCAAAACAGCGTCAACCCTTCCTAATCTTCCTTCCCTTATGATGGGTACACCCATGTGATGACCCCTCGGTCGAAGGGGATAGAGGGGACAGTTGTCGAGTAGGTCCTACCATTGGTGTGGGAGAGAGAATAGCTGAGGTCCTCTGGGATAGCAGAGAGAAGAATCTCGCTACCTTTGCATCGCTCATCTGTGCGACAAACTCGTTGGGACTCCCGACAAAACCATGGGCTGCTAGCAAAGGAGTTCCCTGAGGGGTAGTCGCAGTGCTAGGCCCGAGAGGAGTTGGGCTAGCCTGTTAGGAAAAAATCATTTTGGGGCCTTTTAGCCTGGAAGGAAAATAGCCGTACATCTCCCGAGTCACCACAGCAGCGTCGACCCTTCCTAATCTTCCTTCCCTTACGATGGGTACGCCCAAGTGATGACCCCTCGGTCGAAGGGGATAGAGGGGACAACTGTCGAGTAGGTCCTACCATTGCTATGGGAGAGAGAATAGCTGAGGTCCTCTGGGATAGCAGAGAGAAGAATCTTGCTGTCTCTGCATTGCTCATCTGTGCGACAAACTTGTCGGGACTCTCGACGAAGCCATGGGCTACTAGCAAAGGAGTTCCCTGAGGGGTAGTCGTAGTGCTAGGCTCGAGAGGAGTTGGGCTTGAGAGGAGTTGGGCTAGCCTATTAGCCTGGAAGGAAAATAGCCGTCCACCAATCAAAGGAGGGCCAACGTAATGTTGAAATGAAACACTGAAAATGGGCACCCGGAGGCCCGAAAAAGGCCAAAAAGGCACCGCCAAAAAAAGTGTATTGAAGAAAGCGATTTTGACAAGTTGTCGATGTCAAAAGAACCGAATTCTGTACCGTGTGTCAGTGGAGTTATGTTATATTTTAGTGTTTTAGAGGAAAGGAAAATGAAAAAATTGTGAATTTCTCTCAGGGCCCCAAAATGAGCTCCCTTTTTTCCTAATACGGTAGTCGCAGGGGTAGGCCCTGAGGAGTCGGCTGAGTCCTCTGGAGAGTAGAGATCATGATGTCTCCTCCTACGAGGGTTTCTGTACTCATTGGGCATGCGATGTGACCCATGTCTAATTTGGGGGGATTGGACAAACGCAGACACAAACATGAAAACAAAAACAAACACAAGAGCGGGTAAGAAGAGATCCCACCCAAGCACACACACCTGAACGTTGTACTTTACCCACTCTGTATCGTGCACAATCTTCTCTTTTACATGAGCTAGCAGAGAATCAATGTCCCGGATCACCCCAACATGGGGAACCGGGTTGGGGTTTTGGGAGGACAGCCGTGGGTGAGGGCGTGGTTGTTCCATTTAGAATCTGTTTTTAAAAAAAAAGAACCAAATACGGCTAAGGAGCAAAAGAAAAAAGAACCAAATATTACTAAGGGGAAAAGAAGAAAAGAGAGGAAAGAGGGGAAAAGAAGGAAAGAGTGGAAAAAACAGAGGGGAAAAAGAGAGAAAGCATATGCCTCTTTTTCCCCTCTCTTTTTTCCACTCTTTCCATATGCTTATGCTTATGCATGAGCATATGAGCATATGCTCATGCATAAGCATAAGCATCTACTTTAGCATATGCTTATGAAAAGAGAGAAAAGAGGATGAACATAAGCGGAGAAGAGAGAAAAAAAGAAGAGGAAGGAAGAGGGGAAAAGAGAAGGAAAAAAGAGAGGGGAAAAGAAGAGGAAAACAACTCGAAGAGTTTTGTTTTTGCCAACCATTCGACCTTTCAATTGCATGTTCTAAGATGGTGACGTTTTGCGTGCCCATCTTTCAAAAAAAAAACTGAAAGACAAAACAGATTAAACCTAAAAGAAAACAACTTCTATTTTGCGAAGCTTCACCTGCTGCAGACGCTACTAACATATTTCCAGCATGTATATGAGGATCAATAATACATATTCAACACTATGTAGGTTGATGCTTCTCACTTGGTCAAATATGTGCTTAAAAGTGGTGGTATTCATATATGCTTTGGTGCCATTCTTGCAACTAGGTCGTTTTGGGCAAAAATTAGGAGCATTTATATTCCCTCCAAGCCCCAACCACTAAGGAGAATCATTGAAAGGGAATCTCTCTCCATCACTCAAAACACTCTACATTAAGAGCACTTATATTCCCTCCAAGCTCCAACCAGGAAGAAAAATCATTGAAAGGGAATCTCTCTCCATCACTCAAAACACTCTACGTTATGTTGTAGCTAGAATCATCATTTTTCTCTACCATTTACAAAGAACATATCCATTGAATAAGTTTATGACTCTTACTCAAGCTTAAGCTATCATAAAAATAAGATAGCTGGAAGTCAATCAAATAGAAAAAAACACTTCAGTTTCTTGGTTTTCCTAGCAACATTGAGAATGAGTGGAAGGTAGTTTAAAACAAAATATATCTTGGTCTTGTAAGTAGCACTCAAGCAACATTAGTGTGTAATATGTCTTTATCACACCTCTTGCAATTGATGTTTCCTTCTATTGTTCAGTATTTCAATTTAACACATTCCTTGATGAGGGAGGTGAAATACATTATGGAGGAGATAATTGTTTGCCTACAATTGCATCCCCTTAGCTATCTAATTCTCATCATAGCGTAATTTGCTTAAACTTGTTAATGGTGATGAGGAAGGTGGAATACACTATCAAGAGATAATTGTTCGCCTACAATTACATCTCCCTTAGCACTAGCTTAGTGGTACTGTATGATAGAAAAGTGTCCTTTTGAGGGTCTAGGAAAAAATTCATACAATTAACAAAATTGCCAAACCTTTTTCTTGGAATTTCAAATATCTAAACAACCAAGGGTTTATGAAAACTTTCTCACATGATGGTGAGACCATCCAATATGGACACATGCAACATTTTTGGTGTGGCAGGATGAGGATTTACAATTATGTATGTAAAATGACAAATAAAAGTGTGAGAGTTGTGCCAGGAAAAATTAATAAACCTTTGATAGCATAGAAGATTATTAATGCATGCTACACATTCAAGAAAATAATCGTGCTTAGCAATTAAATCACTAAATAAGACATGGTTAAGTACCATTTGTAAGCTAGTCATAACGAATATGCTTCTAATGTTTATTCATGATGATGATATAATGGCCCAAATTAGTTGACTGAAGCTAGCATAGGCATATCATAGTGTTCTATTAGGAAAAAAGTTGAATTATCTTCTATTCAAAGAGCTTGTAAAGTTCTAGTTTGAATTTGCAAACCTGGCTACATAAGAACACACATACTAAATTGAATTATATAGTTTTGGAACAACCAATGTACCAATACTTTGGATGGTAGCAAGTCTTAGGCCTCTATCCTTCATATTCATATGCACTTTAATAGAGCTAGATGACAGTATAGTGAGTCACAACAACACAATGCATGTATAGACGCGTTTCTAGAATTTAAAAAAGAACTTATGGGCATGTCTATAGACCCATGTCTATAGGCGTGTCTATATAACAAAGACATGTGACTATAGACGCACTAATACACACTATGCAAAAATGTAAAAAAATAGAAAGATGCGCTAATAGACGTGCTTATAGACGCTCTGCAAATTTTTTTTTAAAAAAAGAATGCTGTGTGGTTGAACAAAATGCTGTGTATGCTCTGTGCTTTGTAGGAATCCCATTTCTACAAGAGAGGCATGAAGCCAAGCCAATGGCTTCAAGTACAAAAAAGATTAGCTAGCACTACTTCTATGACTAATCGGAGGCATCTGCATCCTCGTTCCAATCTTCATTGCCTTCTTCATCGCCTTCTTCCTCCTCAGTATCCTCGCCTTCTACCTCCTCAATATCGCCAGGGGCCTGTAAACAAGGGACAACATGTATCAATGTATTAAAAATAAAATCTTTATTTACAACATTGACATTTTTTAAGTACTTTTAAATGCATGCAAGGTGCTCCAATAGCCTAAATATACTGCTCCTTAGTAATCAACCCTTAATCAACCCCACATCGTAGATTTGCTTCCATGTATGTCGCCTGTGATGTCCATGATGGTAGGCTATCTTGGCAAGAGTAGGGTATCTACCCACGATATCAAGCTATAAGATGACACAATTTGTAGAGGGGTTAGTACAAAGGAACAACCTCCTAATAAACCACATAAACACAATATAATTTGAGATCGAGACTTACAAATTGGTCCTGCCATGGGAGAAGGAGAAGGAGAAGAAGAAGGTATGTAAAATTGTAAACTATCATAGTGTGTCTATAGACGCAGCTAATAATGTGTCTATAGGCATGACTGCATAGTTTAAAATAAGATTTAATGCACTGTTAGACACGCTTTTAGACGTGCTTCGATAGACGAATCTCGATAAAAGTCTGACAATGACAAACTACCCAACCTAGAGCCTTCAACTAATTGATGTTTTTGCTTCATATTTCTAAGCTTCTTGAGTATGTCTTCTGGAGTTTTTTCTTTTAAAAAATGACGTAAAAGGCAATTTTCAATCCATCATAAGTTTGAAAATGAGCTACACAGTATTGCATAAGCCAATTCATTGCCCTATCATTAAATGTTGCTGTAAACTACTCTTTTTTTGTGAGGCTTGGCAATTGTCCGAATCCACTTGTGGCCCATCTGGTCTCAAACTATCTGACATGACTATCGGGATCTTGTCCTTTCTTGTCAATGAATTTAGCTGATTTCACCAAGGGATTCTGCATCCTTGGTTACTGTTGTTGTCTTTGAGGTGGAACTTGTTGTCTTCTTTTTGGAGGTGGAGGCCATGGATTGAAGTCGAGTTTCCTTTGAGCTCGTACATGCTGTGAAATTTGTCACAATACTCCTCTTGATTAATTCTTCAGTAGGTGATTGCACCATCAATTCGGAAATTTTGAGCTGTACTTGACTTACTTCTATGCCATGCATAGAATTGTTGAAAGAACTTGTTCCACTTTGTGTGTAATCTGGATCATGAAAAATGTCATCCTGATCATCTGTCTATGTGCTTGCTTCTAGTCTAGCATAGTTTCCAGTGAAGTAGGCATAGCCAATTCAGCGAGGCAATGTTTTCTCTTGAGAGTTATCCGACATGGACCAAGGTACTCGCCATGTAAGAGAAAAATACATCACCTTAATCACTGGCTACTGTAGAGTTGCATCTAATGCATTTTCATGAATAGTCTGCTGGCACTTTCTCAATCCTTCAATCTTCAATAGTTGATTATGCTTGGTGCACAATAGAACATCGGTCTGCTTGTTTCTCCCTTGTATTATCAGACAGCCTAGGCTCTGCCTAGGTTGATTGTGGATTCTGAGCTACAACTTTGTAGGCACCCCACTCATTGCAATGTATGCACTTGTCCAAAGTGTGTGGTGGCTATCCAATTGATTTTCTTTGAATGAAGTTGATAATAGAAGCCTTGAAGGAATTCTGACCATAGTCCACCTTCAAGTGATTTCTATTGGACTTCTTTTGTTGAATGTGCTGCTTTGCGCGAAGTTGTCACTGCGACAACGCTTGATTTTCATGGAAGTTGTTGCATCTGCTAGTCTACATTTCGTGTGGTGCTATAGATCTTACTGTTTGTTCTCTTTTTGTAGAATTGCTATGTGGCAGCAATCGGCAGTCAGAGTTCGAACATAGTAGAGGATAGCCAATAGTGTTAGTGGTGTCTCTTAAAAGCTAAAAAACACCAACACATATCCACACCTGGCAATGGTAGTGCTAGGGTTGGTGGACTCACGTCTAACTAACTTTGAGAAGATGCAAAGATAATTCAAGACATAAAAAGAACTGAGATTGCTATATATATAGTAGAAATGTTAATAGTAGTTTGTATTCCAGCAAATCACAACAAACCCCCCCATACAAGAGGTGAAGATGAGCTTATAACATCATCTGACTTCAGTCAGGTAACAGTCAAACATAGCAAATAGTCCAAAACATGATGTGGTGGATAAGACTGGACAAGGCCACTTCTACTAGCTATTAGGGACAGTTATAACTATCCCTATAGCTACAAAATTATACCACTACTCCCTAATGTAACTTCAGTTTACTATGGGTGTACTAACCCTCCTTGGGTGAAGCCCACATGGGTGGAGAGGTCACCCTAAACATGGAGGAAGATCATTGTATCCTCCAACCCCTCCTATTTCATAGATGGTAATTATAAATGGTGCCATTAGGGTCCTAGTACAAGATATAGGAATGGGGTCCACACCTCTAATATTTACAAGAAGTGAACAAAGTCTATCATGGAGAAAAATCGGTTATGATCTCCAAACTGATTACTAAATTCTTGGGTGAAGGAAACCATGTCTCTCATGTGGAATGATTCAAAAAATTAGGTAAGAAATTTGGTGATATTGGAGACCCAAAGCCTTGATGGCAAGGCTAGACAATGGTTTAGGGCCTTGAACTTGAAGGAGAATGTCATTTGGACCACCTTGCAGTACAAGTCATTCATATTGGGGCTCGCTTTGAGTGGACTAAAATGGAGATCCATTTACCAATTGTATGAGTGAGGCAAAAAGAAATTGAATCTCTCCATGATTATATTATCAAGATAGACCTCAATAGCATGTAGGTAGCTCAAGGGTGGGTGCTCACCAGCAGGTTCAGCCTTTGAGTTTTTCAGTCTCCCCCTCTTAGTCAATCTGTTAACCCAATGTGTGCACTGGCTTAGTATCCTGGTGTGCACTGGGATACTAACCCTTCATGATGAGTACAGTGATTATCTTGGCATGTACTATCTTGACATGTGTGAAATTGTTATCTCAACATGTGTGGAGTAACTAACTCGGCGTCCACTATCTTGACGTGCATGGACTTACTATCTCAACGTGCATGGAGTTACTAACTCGGTGTGCATGGAGTTAGAGTTGACCCCTATTTTAATTCTTGGACAAGATTAGGTCAATAATTATGCCATATATCAAAGATTATGTCAAGTGTCAGCTGCTATTAGGCCAAGTCAAAAGGTGTCGAGATGTTAGTACATTCCTAACCCGATGGAGTCAATGCGATCTCAACAAATTCAAAGTTAACTCGATGGAGTCAATGATATCACAACATGGTCAAAGCTATCTTGAAGGATTTTAACTCAATGTACATTGGGTTATTAACCCGATGTGTGTGTAGTGTTAGGCTACCCCAATGCTTCTTCTTGGGAACACTCTAGCCAATAGAATTTTTTGAGTTTCCTAGGCCTTTGTGCAGGTTTGGAGTGTGAGACGACTAGTTTCCTAACTAAACTACCTACTACTAAACAACAAGAAGCAACCAAAAGGAATCAAAAATGACAAAAACAAGCTTGTTTGGACCTAAAAAGAAGGTCTCCTTCCCAAGATGGACTATTTGTCATTCCAAAGACCTTGAAAAGCTTAAATACCATGGAAGCACTAGAAATGCAGCTATAGCATTAAAGTACATCCTTGAAGAACATGCATTGCCATAGCCTTGTTACACCCCAAGAACAAGATAAGAAGAAAGGATAGAGTAGGAATGAATTCTAGCCTTGTCATGGCCATGTGGTTGTAACATAAGAAATAGGAAGAGTGATGAGGATGGTTAGGGTTGGCCCTCCCTTCAAAAGGTGCTATGTATAAAAGCTAGAAAGTTGATTTTTGGTCTTCAATTGTAAATGTGCACGTTTGAGGAATAGAATACTTCATTCTTTTCAGTGGTGTTTCTCATGCTCTTGCCTTTGTGAATGCCTCTCACCCCCTTCCCCCTTCTCTCTCCATGCATTCCCTTTTCCTCTCTGCTACCCCTTCCCTTTCTGCCTCTCTCACACTCTCTCCCTTGCCTCTTGAGGATTCACACTTTTGTAGTATCCTTGGCATCCCTCCAAGATCCCCATGACACGTGAGTCATAGCCAAAGACTACATATTTTTGGCACCATTGCTAGGGAGATAGAGGTATGCTTTTGCTTGCACATGCTTCTTCTATTATTTCCCATTGCCATGAAGCCTAAATGTGGAGTTTAGTGTAGGGATAAAGCTGAAAAAGTGAAGGAAAATGAGTGAGAAGGAAGAGAGAAAAAACTCAAAGTATTTTTTGGAAGTTTTTGAGTCCTTTGTATTAGTTTATGTGCATTGGAGTTCTCAAAATCCAGTTAGGACTGCTTGGAATCATTGCTAAACCTTGGAGCAAGTCCCATCCCATTGGAAAAATCTAAAAGTGACAAAACCCTTCAAGTTCTTCATGAAGCACTCGAGGAAGAACAACCATCGTACATGTACAGTGCGGCATATAGCAATCTCATCCACCAAATGCACTATGAGATGTAGTTGGCTTATGAGAATAGACCGTGGAAAGGTCTCCTCCACTAAACAAACCACCTCCATTGACATAACTCAGATCCTCAAGTGTGGTGGGATCTATTTTCTTTGAGCTCACATACCTAGAAAGAAAAAAGTGCACCATATTAGCAATATGAAAACCTTGCATCATGCATTGATACGCTTCACATTTTGTATAGAGTGAAGTACCTCACAAGCTCACCCATCTTGTAAATACAATCCTTCATGTACTTCAATGCACTATGAGAAATGCTAGTAGGTAGTATGAACTGAATGCATGAGCAATGGTTGATTAGTTGCTTCTACACTTACAAATTTGGAAGGAAAAAGAGATTATGCCAAGTCATACTTACTTGGAGCATCTTGTGCAAATCATGAGATTTCAAGGCGCATAATTGCTCTACACCTCTTTTCTTGCTCTTTTTGAAGGTTCCCCTTTAAACACCTCATTCATCTAGTGGGAGTACGAATTGTAGTGATAACCCACTTCACCACCACTATCTCTAGCTTTGATAACTTCCATAGTGCATGGGGTAAAAAGACACACTCATTTGGCCTCTCTTGTGGCCAAGCTTCATGCATTCTCCCTGTGGTGCATAGATCCTCCCTTATGCTCAAGGAATCTCATGTCCCATTCAAATATTCCCAAATGGTAGATGCCACATTCTTGAATATATGCATGGGATCAAGCAGGTGATTGATCTTGAGGTGGGACCAATATGGTAGCCGATAAAAGATGAAGTATTCAAACAAAAGATGGTGTTAGCATGCAATCTTTATTTCCATTAAATATAGCACACAATAGTTATAAACCCTTACCAGCTCATGCCACATGAAGGAGGAGTCTTGGAAAGGTTCCAAATTTTCTTCCAATCTCTTGCAATGAGTGATTGTGGGGGCGACATATCTAGGATGATCAAATGGGAGAAATCGATGGTGATTCTCATAGATGACCTTATTCAATGCATCTGGCCGTGAAGCAACTAGTGAAGGATGACAAATAGGACATGCATGGTAACCCAATGTAGTGAGACCTAAACAATAGATGCAAGAATTTTCGTGAGCATGGTGGGTTTAGGGTGCCACATCGATTGCCTACTCATAATTAAAAGTTCATTGCTTACCTAAATACTCACCACAGCCTGGGAAGTCATGCATCGTCCACATCAAAACTGTCTTACGTGTGAAGTCTCATGAATAAGAGAGGCCTGCTCATGTCATGCACCTCGATATCTCTCCAAAATATCTTCATCTCATCATTCAAAGGCTCTAGATAAACATCCATGTTTTTTACTTTATGTTTCCCTAGAATTAGAAGGGATAACATAACATGTCCTTTCTTAATTACCATTGAGGGTGGAAGATTATAATTCATGAATATCACTGGCCATACCCTTTAAGAGGTGCTTTTGACACCAAATGGGTTCACACCATCCATACCCACTCCAAGTCTCAAGTTCCTAGGTTCTTCCTTAAAGCTTGGCCATGCGTCTTCAATATGCTTCCATGCAAGAGTGTTTGCAGGAGATCTCCACTTGTCACTGGTTGAATAATGGGAGGAATGCCATGACATGAGCTCTACAATGGATTTGCACTTGAACATATGTTAGATGCATGGGATTATGGAAAAATGTCGCATAACCTTACGAGGTACATCCAAAGTTTGGGGATCTACTCTATATCTTTCCTCGCCACAAGTAGGACACTCTCTTGCCTCCTTATGTGGTCCACGAAGCATAACGCAATCATTGACACACATATGGATGCGCTTGTAATCCAACCCTCCAAGAGGTCACATGTTGCTGGATTCCGTGCTAGCTAAATAGCACTCATGAAATCACTATGCAATGTCGGTACACCTGTATGAGTCCCTAAATCTCTTACTAGCCGATCAAGCCATATAGCCCAACCCTCTGTGGCTGTAACATACTAGGGTTATGGACCTTGACAAGCTCTATGTACTAGTCCTCAAGTACCTCCATGATGAAATGGTACCTAACCTCAATGTGTTTGGTCTTTGCATGAAAGACCAGATTTTGTGCTAGCTAAATATCACGCATGGAATCACTATGCAATGTCGATACACCTATATGAACCCCCAAATCTCCCACTAGTTGATCAAGCCATATAGCCTCCTTGGAACCCTTTGTGGCTACAACATACTTCACCTCTGTGGTAGACAAGGAAACACACTTTTTTGCTCAAGGCATCCATGACATTGCACCACCTGCAAAGGTGAATACATAACCAGAATGGATCTCTGCTATCCACATGTTGTGCATAGTCTAAATTTGTGTACCCAGGTACATGCATCTCTCCTCTACCAAAGCATATACACATGCCCTTCGTACCCTTCATGTACCTCATGATGCACTTAATTGCCTCCTAATGCCTCTTTCCTGGATTGGCCATATATCAGCTAATAACTCCCATTGAAAATGCAATGTCTGGTCTAGTAGCTATCATAGCATACATAAGGCTCCCAATTATTGATGCATAAGAAACCTTGGCCATCAGGGCTCTCTCCTCATTTGATTTGGGACTATCTACCTAACTCAGTCTCACACATGGAGGCAATGGAGTACTTAATACCTTCCCTCCCTCCATATTGCAATGCTACAACACTTTGGTAACATACTCCTTCTGTGAAAGCCAAAGGAGTTTTCTACTCTGGTCGTGCGTGATGTGCATACCAAGAATATGACCTACAAGTCCCAAATCCTTCATGTTAAAGGCCTCATGCAACTTAGACTTCAATGCATCTAGCTCATAAACATTCTCGCTAGCCAATAGCATATCATCCACATAAAGTGCAAGAAGTATCAGGCTATTATCCTTAGCCCTTTTAGTGTAGAGGTAGTGATCAATCTCACTTCTTCTAAAACCTTGGAGCTGAATGAAAGCATTAAACTTTTGATACCATTCTCTAGGCACTTGCTTAAGGCCATAGAGACTCTCAGCTTGTAGACCAAATGCTCTTTGCCCTTTTCTTCAAAACCTTCTGGCTGTACCATGTAAATTTCATCATGCAGATCCCCATGCAAGAAAGCTATCTTGACATTTGCATAAGTTCCATATCCTCTGCTGCCACAAGTTCAAGTACACATCTAACTGTACTCATGTTCACAACCAGAGAGAAGATCTCATCAAACTCCACACCCTTCTCTTGCTTGAACCCTTTAGCAACCAAATAGGCCTTGTACTTAGGCACATCATCACTTGTGACCTTCATCTTGTAGAGCCATACATGGCAATGCATTCTTTCCATGTGGCAAAGAAACCAAGTCCCTAGTCTTATTCTTTATGAGTGAACTCATCTCTGATTGCATAGCATACTCCCACTTGCACTGATCCTCATTTATCATGGCCTCCCTATAGCAAGAAGGCTCCCTACAATCAATAAGCATCACATAGTCCGCCATGGAACAAAAGAGCAATAGCATAAGCCCACACTTTCCTAGTTGCATCATCAATGAATGTCACATAGTATTCAGCCCCGCCTAATGATCGTGTAGCCATGGAACCACATACCTCGGAATGCACTAAATCAAGCCTTTCAAGCTCTTTGTTTTCCCTTCTTTTATGAGCTGATTTTGTATGCTTCCCATAGAGACAATGCTCTCAAAATTCAAAGTCAAAAAAACTCAAATGCGGTGCATAAGAGTTTCATTCCATTTTCACTCATGTGCCCTAATCAGCAATGCCACAAAAAAGTACTTGGCTACTTGGTTATTGCAACAACATGATCAGACACCCCTAATTCATGTAAGGGATACAATGTCCCACACTTGGCACCTCTTGCCAAAACTATAGAGCCCTTCTAAATTTTCCAACTCTAAAAACCAAAGGTGGTCTAAAAACCATAGAGCCCTTTTCAATTTTCCAACTCTAAAAACTAAAGGTGGTCTAAAGCCCAGCATCATCTAGCTAACCTGATGAAATAAGACTCTTGTCAGCTTAGGAACATGTTTCACATTTTTCAAAACAAATGCAGACCCATTTGCAAAAGAAAACTTTATGCCACCTGCTCCCACTATCACATGCATAGTTATTTCCAAGATGTGCACAACCTATCTTTCCACTATCATAAGTGAAGAACCATTCCCTATGGGGAGTAACATGGAATGAAGCACCAAAATCCAAAATTCAATCCTGGGAATATGCATCATCTAAAGTGGTAAGCAAGTCTCCACGTAGACTAGACATGAAGAGAATGTCATTGTCACTATTATGAGTGACTACATTGATCTCCTTGATCTTCATTTTTCCTTGGTCCTCCCTTGGATTCTATTCCTTCTTATTTGCACCCCAATTCGCATTCTTTTTCTTATCCTTTTGCTCTCTTTTTAGCTTGTAGCAATCCTTTTTCATGTGGCCCTTCTTGCGGCAATGGTAACACTCAATATTCTGTGCCTTGGATTTGCTATGAGACTTCCCTATTTCTTGGGACTTCCCCCTGAATTGTGATCTACCCATTTGCACATTTAAGGCTGCATCCTACTTGTTGCCATTCATAGAGTTCCGTCTAACCTCCTCAGCCAATAGGCTACCCACAGCATCATCAAACTTTAGTACTCCACCAGGTGTAGATTTACTAATAGTTGTACGGAAGGTATCCCATGAGGATGGCAATGAACGCAAGAGGAATATTACCTTAGTCTTTGCATCAAAATTCATCTTCTGAGCTTGAAGATGGATGAAAATAATATTGTCAAAAAGGACATGGATGGTGACATACAGGCTTATGTGATTGATGGGGAAAGAAATCTACAGGCAGCAATTGTAAATGGGTGAAGGAGGGTGTCAAAATCTCTATAAAAGGAGCCCTCCTCTCCCTTGTTCATCAATCTCTTTCACCATTAGGCCTCATTTTTCTGTAGCTCTAGTCTCCTCAAGCCTCTTCCATGAGCCTTCTCTCCCTCTTCTAGATATTCTCTTATGTAGACTATTGAGTCCATCTCTCTCTAGTTCCTTCTCTCTATGAGGAGTCTTGGAGATTCCGCTCCCTCTTGGACATATGAAACCTCTTCTTCTCTCTTGTGTTTGTAGTGTTTTGAGTTGCATTGAAGTGGAGTCTCACTCTATTGGTAATGAAGGTCACTTCAGGTTCTCTCTCTTGAGTGTCTCTTCCCTTTTATTTCTTTCAAAGCCTTAAAAGTTCTTTCTATTCGGCCACTCACTATGCACACATGGTCCATTTTTTTCCCGTCTTGAGGGAGCATCCTGCTCGGGCGAGATTAGCATGGGTGGAGGGTAGTTTTCATGATAGTTTGACACCCTATTAGTGTTTTGCTCATAACTTTCTGCTCCATAGTCCAATTTTAATGAAATTTATATCAACACAAAGCTCTCTTTAAGCGCATGTTCCTATGTAATCAAATCTTGAATCAGATATTGCTATAAAAAGTTATGAGTCCTTGGGTCTGATAGTGTATTTTCATGATAGCTTTTACCCCCATCAAGTAAACTATCCATAACTTTTGGCTGCTTCTCTGTTTCTTATGAAACATATATAAGCGTGAAGCTCTCTTTAAGATGCATGTCTCTATGTACTTAGATCTTGAATCAAATATTGCTGCAAAATGTTATGAGTCTCTGTGTCTGACAGTCTATTTTCATGATAGTTTTTACTCCCTTCCAATAAACTATCCATATCTCTTCAACCGTCTATATGTTTTCAATGAAACTTATATCAACGCGAAGCCATCTCAAGACGCATCTCTTTATATATTTGAATCTCTAATATCATGTCTCTATTGAAAGTTATAGACCTTTGTGTCTAATGATAGTTTGTAGAGTGTTTTGAGCTAAGTGTAAAGGTGTCTATGAAGGAGGTGCAATGTTTCATCGGAGTCTACCCATCCGACCCAATCAGCCCCTTCAAACTCCTTGATATACATCAGTTCATGTCATGTTGAGCTGCAAGATCCTCTTTCAACAACGCATCGCTCTTCTCTTTGGTGCAAACCGGCTCACTGAGATTATGGCCTCTACTGATCCTTTCCTTCTCCCTATGCTTGATTACAACATCACTTGGGATGTTACCATCTTCATTCTCATCTGAGGGAGGAAAGTATGGTGTGGTATCCTGGCATAAAAGCTTCTTTTAATGTCCCATTCTCAATGATAAATATCTTTGTCAGTCAGTTCAAAAGCAGCAGGAAGTGAAGAGGTGCGTGAAGTTTATTACCCCTAACTTCATGTCACATCTTTTGGTGGAGACGCCGGGTACGCTTGGTATTGGATTCATTCCACCTTACTAAATGGTCTCGGGTGTACTTGATTGCATGTTATTCCTAGTATAGGCATGTGTTTCTGATGAGATAAAGAACATGCCTGGAAGAACTCCGTTAGAAGAGATTGCAGCTTGTTTAAGAGAACTTGAAGATTGTGAAGGTGATGCTCAAGCTATTTGCATAGTCACCATGATCATATCCTTTATGTTTGCACTCTTGAATATGTTGGGGAATCAACAACACTGTCAACAGGTACAATGATAGATTGGGGATTATTTCATGCACTAGCAGCTTGGTGTGAAGAAGAGTTGAGTCTTTGGGTAGTTTTTGACTATAACAGTGGAGTGGTGATTCTCAATGCTTTCAACTTCTTTTGCTATGCAAATGATGAAGAGTACAATATCTTGAAGCTATTATGTGCACTTCCAATTGTGAGAAAGGTGATTCTTGAATGCATGTATACACAATGTTTTCGTGGTGCTAGTTGGTTACTTATTTTTTAAGATTTTGTTGAGGATCACATTGTGGAGGGTTTTCAACAAGTGGTTATGCATAATAAGTTGGTCTTGGTGTTGAGAGATATGGTGCCATAAGCACATGTAGAGCAAAGGTATGAGCAAAGGGTAAGCTGCCACATGGCATGGAGGACATATCCCACATGTGAGCAAGCAAAATGGATGTAAGTACCCTCACCTATAAAAGGGAGGTTCATTTGAAGTAATTCAATCAAGCACTATGCACTATCTCAAGATTCTTTTTATGAGTCCAAGCTAATCTATCTTGGAACCTAATTGACTTGAGATACATGTCATGAGCACTCTCTTCATCATGTTTCCACATAGGTTCCATCCACCTTAGAGCACTCCATAGATCCTGAGGCACACATGTTTTGTCATGGTATCAGAGCATAGGTTTAGCTCTCCTAGTTTAGGTCATTAGTAGTTCACTAGGATTGGTCCCATTCCTAGATTAGTTTTAGAATGTAAGATTAGTTTTAGATCTCGAGAGTTCTTCATTTAGAGAGTTGAGTTCATTGTGAGCTTGAGAGTTTCTTGTTGAGAGAGGAATTTCCGTCCATTCATGAGTTAAGTGCCCTTTCTTCTTCTTCTTCTTCTTCTTCTTCTCGGATGAGGAAATTTTCATTGTTAAGGGAAAGAGAGCTTTGGAGAGAGATCTAGTCCATCGGTTTTGTGAAAAGAAAGAACCACCAATACAATAGTCTACAGCAAGCAACGCTCTTGCACTCAACGACCAGCTGGTTGGGGTAAGGCTCTATGGAGAGAGCGCCGATTGACTGCAAGTGAGCACCTTCATAGCCATAGCCTATGCGGCCACCTCCATAGCTCGTCAAATGGGATTACGCTCATAGGCAGACCCGGGACTCCTGCGACTTCTCCAAGGCAGCATAGTTGTGGTGGAGCTTAAAGTCCACACTCAATCGGCTTCTGCAAGCAGCTAGCCAGCCAACGGGCTCTCTCAACATGCCATAGCGAGTGCAGTCGATCGACCAACTGCTCCACAACATACTTTGATGCTCCAATGAGACCCAGCAGCCCGTCGACTCTCTCGAGCCAACACCGAACGTCTCCAACATGCAACAGCAGACAAATCCACCGAGCTCCTACCAGCAACCATTGCGTCAGCTCTTCTGCAGCCCACAAGCTTCCAGATGCGACTTTACCAGCAGCTACCGAGCCTCCAATGTGAGCCCAACGTGCCCACGACCTTCAACAATGCTTCCCACAGGCTCCTACAGCAAGCTGCACCTCTCCAAACGGCTGACTCCATCTCCTATGTCGTCCAGCGGCTCCTTCAACGACCCACTCAGCCTCATGACCCCCTCCAGCGAAGCTCCAAAGCCTACAAAAGCTTCAGCCTCTGCCACTAGCCAGACCTTTCTACAGCCAGCAGAGTGAACACCAAGCGACGACGGGCGTGACTTCTCTTCATGCCTACACCATCGACAGCCGCATCTCCATTGACGCCCGCATTGCCATCATCGTTTCTGAGCTTCTCCAAGGTCTCAGACCTTAGGAAAAACCACGTGGTAGACCGTGGTTAATTCTAAATTAGATTAATGCTTTGGTTGAAATTTTGCCACGTGGCAGATAAGGATATGGTCCACTTAACACACCATGGTTAAGTTAGAATTAAGGTTGATTGAGCCACATCAGCATGCACAGTCAGCAGTGCCTTCTAAGCACACAGCCTCTTGCTAAGCACAGTATGGAATTCAGCATGTGAATCCCTGTGCCACATCATCAAAGGCTTTCTTCTTCATAGAATCTTCAACAAGGCGTAACTTGCAATCCAAGAAGAATTTGGACACGCTTCAAAAGGGAAAAGTGATCGTCTTTTCGAGCTGTACGCGCCTGTCAGATCAGAATCATTGTATGCAATTAGACACTGCCAATATTGAAAGTATTCAATTGGTAAGACCTTTGCAACCATTGGAAAAGCAAAGCATGAATGCAAACATCAATGTAAAAAGCAAGCCAAAAGCACAAGTGTATGAGATGACCATAGCCCGAAGCATGGCATCCACACAAAGCATCAAGGCACATGGAAGAACAAAGCATCATGCATGAAGCTACACCAAGCAAAGAAGCAAACGACATCATCATCAAGCCATGAGCCAAAAGGTGACATCAATGGAATGTATTGAAAAGCAAAAAACCTTGCCAACCTTGCCTATTATGTTTTGTAATCAAACCTGACCACCTGAGAGTAGCTATGAAAGCACCCAGGGGAGGTAAGGACATGTAGAAGCCACACTTGACCACCTTAAGTAGCATGCATGCACTAAGGGGAGGTGATGGAATGTAACTCACGTCTGACCACCTTGCAGTAGCCAAAGGATTATGGCACCAAGGGGAGGTGTTGAGAGATATGGTGCCATAAGCACATGTAGAGCAAAGGTATGAGCAAAGGGTAAGCTGCCACATGGCATGGAGGACATATCCCACATGTGAGCAAGCAAAATGGATGTAAGTACCCTCACCTATAAAAGGGAGGTTCATTTGAAGTAATTCAATCAAGCACTATGCACTATCTCAAGATTCTTTTTATGAGTCCAAGCTAATCTATCTTGGAACCTAATTGACTTGAGATACATGTCATGAGCACTCTCTTCATCATGTTTCCACATAGGTTCCATCCACCTTAGAGCACTCCATAGATCCTGAGGCACACATGTTTTGTCACTTGGTATACTAAGGCTCTGTGGGATCTTGTTTGGATCTTGTTTGGGATATTATTTGGATCTTGGTGTTTCCTTTTTGTGTTTCATCATGGTGAAGATTCTAGTTTTCGAGGGATCCAAGGGGAAGACCCGGAGTCTTATCTTCGAGATTTTGTTTGAGGATGCCGGCTTTCTGGATGGTCCATGAAGGATTGGGCAGAGACTTTGCCTGATTTTCTTGAAGGTGTAGCCTTGAGTTAGCATGAGGCCTTGCCAGACTCTACCAAGGAGGACTAGGACTAAGTGGTGGCAGCAATGAAGCAGAGATTTGGGGCAGTGGAGTTGCCAAATGCTTTGATGTTGCAGTTGGACCGGTCTATCAAGGAAAGGGTGAGATGGTCTCTGTGTTAGCAATCCGATATGAAACTTTATGGACAAAGTATGAAAGGGCAGCTTTGCAAGCTATGGCATCTGCATCATCGGCCCCTCAAAGTCTCTCAGGGATGGAGCACTTAAAGATGAGCAAATTTGTTATGGCTTTGGAGCCTCATCTTCGCTCAAAAGTAATGAGTAAAGATCCAACAACATACATGGAGGCACTTTGCATTGCGACCAAGAAAGAAGCTTCTCTAAAGATCAAATCCTCTTTTGTGTCTTCAATAGCTTCAACTTTTAAGGTGGAGGTAATGGGCACTCCTCAGGTACCAAAGTCCTCTGAGTTGAAGGAGAATTAGCTATTCAGACTTTCCTTTAGGACAAGGCATTAGAAGCTATGACTTGTTGTCCGACCTTAAAGAAAAGGAACCTCATATCACCTTTGGTCAATTACTTGCTTTGTCTCCAAAACTACGAAAGGAATGGGGAAAGCTAGCAAGCACAAGAGTGTCAAAGAAGAAAAAAAAGAAAAGTTCCATTCCTATTGTTCAAAAGGTAGATATAGATGTTGGTGATGTACCTGTGGTTGATGTGATCATTAATGGTCAAGTGATTTCTAATGTTTACATTGATGGAGGTGCATCGATTAATGTCATAAGTGAGAAGACCATGATAGATGCTGATTTGAAATACTCTAGTACTACCTCTCCTTATCGCATCAAATTGGCTGACAACACTAGGGTTAAGACCTTGGGAGTTGTGAAGGATCTAGAAGTGGATGTATGTGGAATTTCTGTGCCAACTACTTTTTAGGTGATCCCTAGCAAGCCAGATGCACGTGCCTATCCATTGATTTTGGGAAGGCCTTGGCTACGCAAGGTGAAGGCTGTTCAAAAGTCGGATACTAGAGAATTGATCTCATAGGGAAATGATAAGAAGGTATGCTAAAACATCAGAAGCCGTAAAAAGGAAGTTGTCAAGGAGAAGTCTTCAACATCAGAGAGTTCAAGCTCTAACTTAACCAATGAAGAAGAAGAGACAGGGTGTAGCTGTAAGGAGCCCAGCTCAAAGGGTGAGGTGGAAGGAGTGGCCTTTGGTCTTTGTCTTGGTGTTGATCGGGATGAGTCAGGAGGGAACAAGGTGGTGGTACAAGAAGATCCTGTAGAGACACTTCATGTGGAGGATGTGGAGCACACTAAACGATGCCAATGCAATGAAGAGCTTCTTGGTGATTCTTTATTAGGTAGTGAGAAGCTCTAGTACTTGGATATGTTAGATGATTTTCCATGTCTCTTTGCAACAAGCTATTCACAGGTTCGACCAGCCTCTCTTGTGGAGCACAAGATTGAGTTGAAGCCAAAAAGCAAGCCAATTGTGCAATGTTTAAGGCGATTGGGGGTGATCCAAGCTGAGGCACTAAAGAAAAAGGTAACACAACTACTTTAGGCGAGATTCATCTTTCCTGTTGATGATTCAGAATGGATATCTTCTGTAGTTGTCACACCAAAGAAAGGAAATAAGTGGCAAGTTTGTGTGGACTTTCGTCATGTGAATGCATGCACTAAGAGGGATCATTTTCCTTTGCCATTCCAAGATGAAATACTAGACCAAGTAACAGGGCATGAGATGTATTCTGTATGTGATGGGTATTCTGGATACTTTCAAATTCATATTCGGGAGGAAGATCAAAAGAAAACATCATTTGTCACACCTTGGGGAGTTTTTGCTTATAGAGTGATGCCGTTTGGGTTGACCAATGCACCATCTACATTTCAAAGTTCATGAGTCAAGTCCTAGAGCCTTACTTGGGAAAGTTCATAAGGGTGTTTTTGGATTATTTTTGCATTTATTCTTGGTGCATAGATCACATGGAGAAGTTAAAGATGGCCTTAGCTAGGATTGATGAAGCAAAAGGGTGTCTAAATCCTACCGTGTCATTTGGCTCAAACAAAAGTAGTCTTGTTGGGGCATATTGTGTCTGAAGAAGGCCTACAAATGGATCCTGACAAGGTTCAAGCAATCATGGCATTGCCAAGTCCTGAGAGTGTCACTGGTGTTCGTAGAATTCTAGGAAAGAGCAAGTATTATCAATGCTTTTGTGATGATTTCACAGAGATAGTACATCCCATGAACTTGTTGACAAAAAAAGGAGTTTCTTTCCAATGGGGTATGGAGCAACAAGAGTCTTTTCAGCAACTTAAGGAGGCCATGATTAAGGGCCCAATATTGAAGCCCCTGATTGGTGGTCTCAAGACTTTTATGTAAATCCAAGTGTATCTTTGCATTCAGTTGGTGCTGTATTGCTACAAAAAGGAGAGGCAGGTAGAATGCAACCCATCTATTATGCCAGCCGACAGCTTACAGAGGTGGAAACAAGGTATGAAGAAATGGAGCAATAAGCTCTCTCTTTGGTGTTTTCAATCAGAAAGTTTCGCTCCTATTTATTACCTTGACCATTTTTCTTCCTTACCTCTCAGTATATATTAGCATATCTAGTTTGCAAGCCTAATCCTGGGGGAAGATTTGCACAATGGTTGTTAGAGCTTCAAGAGTTCTGTTTCTCTTTTGTCACTAAAAATACCACTAGGTCCACTATGGCAGATTTGCTCACAGGACGGGAGGATCTAGGAGAAGAAAAGAAATGTGAGAACATTAAAGACGAAAGAGATATACCACCAACAGCTTTTTTTTTGTATTTTGATGGGGCTTTTAGTCCTTCATGCCAACAAGGAGCCGGGGGGATGGTCTTGATGAATCCTAAAGGTCAAGAGGTGTGGGCAAGAGGACAAGAGCTTCTAGGTATCACAACTAACAATGCAGCTGAGTATAATGCTTTGATTCTTGGTTTGGAGGGTTGTCTTCAAAGTCAAGTTAAAGAATTGGAAGGAAGAGGAGATTCTCAGGTTATTATAAAGCAAATACAAGGGCTTTATAAGACAAGAAGTCCTCATTGGAAGGAGCTTAATCAAAAGGCTATGGCACTATGTAGTCGGTTTGATTTTTGCAAGTTTGTTCATATAAACAGAAAAGAAAATCAAAGGGAAGATGAGTTAGCTACTCAAGCCATTGTAGTACAAGACCGGGGGGTGGTTTCTTTGGTAGACATTAGATGGCCAAAACTGCAAGATGTTCAGCAATATGTGGAAGAAGGCATGTTTCCTCGAGGGTTAACTCCACAACAGAAGCAGAGATTGGTAAGAAAGGCTTGTCCCTATACTATTGTTGATGACATTCTTTATAAATTCGGAAAAGACAAGGTGCTCCGTCGGGTGGTTCATCCCATGGAGAGTAGGAGAATCCTAGAAATGTGTCATGAATGCTCTGGTCATTTTGCTTCAGCGAGCACATCTAGGAGAATTCTTAATGCAAGTTACTTTCGGCCACGCCTCCATAAGGATGTGTATGAATGGTGTCGAAGTTGTAAAGTATGCAAAAGTTTGGAAGGCGACAGTTGATTCTTAGGCCCTTAAAGCTATTCGAGCATATGGACCATTTGAGAGATGGGGGTTGGACTTTGTGGGACCACTCCCTCGCTCATCTCAGGGCAAGCATTATTTATTGGTGGCCACAGATTATGCAACTCGGTGGACACAGGCCAAGGCCATAGTCAATAGCAAGGCAAGCACAGTTGCAAAATTTCTCTTTGATCAAATTTGTTCACGCTTTGGTTGTCCTTTGGAAATTCTCACTGATGGAGGAACCTCTTTTAGAAATGAACTAATTGAAGATGTGGTGCATGAGCTAAATAGAAATCATAGCATGTCCATGCCATACTATCCCCAATGTAATGGCTTGGCTGAAAAAACAAATGGATTGTTGTGCAATTCAATGGAAAACCTTGTAGACACTAAGAAAAGGCATTGGGATAGGCACTTGGCAAAAGTTTTATGGGCTTAGAGAACCACACACAAGCTAGCTATTGGGTTTACACCATTCCAACTAGTGTATGGAATAGAAGCCATTTTGCCCATTGAATTGGAGATACATAGTCTTTGCACTGCTGTTGCAAGAAAAGAAGAACAGGAGGATTCCTATGCTCAATGCTTGGTACAGCTAGAAGCCTTGGATGAATGTAGATTATAGGTGTTATAAAACTTGGAAGCTTCTCAAAAAAGGCGCAAGGCCCGTTTTGACACCAAATTACGCAAGAAGAAAGATATTGCAGAAGGAGATTTGGTTATGAGATTTGATAGCCGTCTGGACAACCGGCTAGACAAAAAATTTATCAACCAATGGGAGGGACCATATCGAGTCAAAAAGAAGTTCACGAATGGAACCTATCATCTTGAGGATGTTGATGGCATGGTGATTCCCGAATGCACCAATGAGTATCACCTTAAATTCTTCTATGCTCGACCACCTTGAGGGCTAGCAAACCCTCTCTGTTATAAGAGAGGATCTACTGGGGGGGAATATGTGATCCCAAAAATTGATATTTTTAATTTGGCATTGGTATTGTTTTTCTCTATGTTTGATAAGAGTTTGAGTATCAAGTGATAGCCTAGCAGCTCTCACTTATTTCTATTTTCTATGATATTGTATGGGATTGAGAGGATGAGTGGAATGGCTCATTGTAAATACCATAGGTATGAATTATAAATACCTTGGTATGGGGTGAGAGTTATTTGTGTATGGGATATTATGGAGTTTTTAGAAAATAGGAAGAGTGAGTCATATAAAGAGGTGGGCTCATGTCCATGTATTCCAATAATATAAGAGAGGCCACATGCCAAGCGTGTGGAAGGCATGTGGAGGAGTGTGAAGTCAAGAGATATCCTTCTAGAATTCCTATGTGGAATAAGGAGGATGTGGACATGTGGAAAAGAGAGGGTCCCTATGGGCTCCATGTGGGGAGACTCTTGACTTTCTCTGCAATATTTTAAGAGTCTTGAGCATCTTCTGATGGGACACATGGCAAGAGTAGCCAAAAAGGACATGGATGGTGACATACAGGCTTATGTGATTGATGGGGAAAGGAATCTATAGGCAGTAATTGTAAATGGGTGAAGGAGGGTGACAAAATCTCTATAAAAGGAGCCCTCCTCTCCTTGTTCATCAATCTCTTCCACCATTAGGCCTCATGTTGCTGTAGCTCTAGTCTCCTCAAGCCTCTTCCATGAGCCTTCTCTCCCTCTTGTAGATTTTCCCTTATGTAGACTCTTGAGTCCATCTCTCTCTAGTTTGTTCTCTCTCTATAAGGAGTCTTAGAGCTTTCACTCCATCTTGTACATATGAAACCTCTTCTTCTCCCTTGTGTTTGTAGTGTTTTGAGTTGCATTGGAGTGGAGTCTCACTCTATTGGTAATGAAGGTCACTTCAGGTTCTCTCTCTCTTGAGTGTCTCTTCCCTTTTCTTTCTTTCAGACCCTTAAAAGTTATTTCTATTCGGATGCTCACTGTGCACACATGGTCGATCTGTTTCCCGAGCCACCATGCAAACTTCTTCCCCTCTTCTAGACAAAATCTATGAGAGGTGGATCATTGATGAAGGTGGAGTCTTGAGGGAGCATCCTACTCAGGCAAAATTAGCATGGGTGAAGGGCAGTTTTCATGATAGTTTGACCCCCTATTAGTGTTTATCATGCATGTCCTACATTATCTAGATGACCAAAGCACATCCATAAGGTTGACCATGGGTACCTTTCTTGCACTTTCTGTGTGCTACCACTAATAGATCCAGACATGATTCTATTCACTTACAAAAGGTGATACAACATCATTGTTAGATTGGGAACACTATGCTATCCCATCTGTATATAGACATAACATATGGTAGGGTGCAGGTCCACCAGTCCGCACTTTCCTACAGGTAGCCTCTTAATTGCCACTAGTGAGATGTCATGTAGGAAGGTGCCTCCATTGGCACTTTTCCTATAATCATGATAAGGGTTTACACTTGCATAAGCTTGTGTAAGGGCCTACTGGCCATGTATTGGTCATAGCACCTTGTATCTAGCCTCTTGACTTCCACTAGTTAATTGCATATTGAAAGGTGCCTCCCTCAACAATTTCCCTATAATCATAAGAGTGGAGACCTAAGATTCCATAATCTTGTTTAAGATCACTTGGACACGCATTGGTCACCTCATTTCCCCTTCAATAACCATCACAGTTGATCAAAATAATTTCCATCTCAACTTTGGCTTTTATGTTTGGTTTAAAACAAGTTTACAGATGATCATTTGAACAATTAGAATTTGGCTTGCATATTGATGGGTTTTTCTATTTTTATGTTGTAAGAGATTAGTTATTTTGTTAGAGGTTTCATTGGCTTAATAAAAATAATTCGCATGAGGTTAAGATGGGTTCACCTATTGCTTTCATCAAAGAGTGTCAAAACTTTGTATCTCCCATATTAGTGTAGTTTTTACATTTTTGTGAGATAACATAGGATCTAGATTCAATAAGAATGTTTATACAACCAATTTTGATTCTACCTTCAAATTCTCACAATTAGTACGTTCTAAAAGAAAGTATTCATGCAAGCTTTATTTTTGCTACAACTAGCATCACTCTTATTTGTAATTCCTAGTGTTGTGCATTGTATAGCTTTAAAGAATTAAGTATATTTCATTTTAGAAGACGATTATCTATTAAATTTCTACCTATTGCATCATACTCTTAAATTTGGTGATGACTATGGATGACATTTCCAAGGATGATTATGCAACAAATTGCAAAATACTTTTTAAATGGGCATTGCTTTTGCAAAAGAGACTTGGATTATTGCAAGATCAATCCATCAATCAGCCTTGCATGGGGAAGGGAGGTTTATATAGAACGCATAAGCGGGCCAACCCGTTACAAAGAATGCTACCATACTGCAATGCGGGTGCTGGCACGAGTGAGGTAAGGAAAAGTTTAGGAGTTTCGTGTAGTTAGGGTGTTTAGGGATTAGTATGGTTTAGTTTTAGGGGTTTTTTGGTCTACATATAACTAGTAAGGTAAAAGTAACAAAAAATGCAATAAAATAAGAAAAAGTATAGTATTTTTAAAAAAACATCCTCTAAGTTAAATTTAAAAAGTTGCCACCATTAACTTAAAGATGATAAATGGTTGAGTGTGGGAAGAAGGGATTAAATGAGATCATAAAATTAAAAAGAACAAAGAATCTGGTTATGAACATAATTAGGCCATTAAAGGCATAAATTCTAGAATGAGGGGGAGTCCTAATTGAAGACATTAAGTCATTAAGAGTTTACCTGTCACATAGAATGCTCCTAGAAGAAGGTGACATTTTTATTACCAAAGCTTATAATTGAACCAACACCTTGGCAGAGGTTCCATAAGGGGGGCTATAAGTACATAAGGATGATGTGCATGTGTGTGTATGTGGTAGTGTGGTCGGTGGGATATGTGTGTGTGTAGGGTATGAGAGTTCTATGTTGTGTATATGCATACATGTGCGTGTGTGCATACATGCATGCGTGCGTGTGTGTGTGTGTGTGTGCACGTGCATGCATGTCTATGTGTGTGTGTGTACGTGCATGCATGTGTGTTTTTAAAAAGTGCTTAATCCAAAAATTGATAGCCATACACTTGGTCTCACACACACACACACACTCGTCATTAGGCCAACAATTATGAACCATAAACTTTTGCACATACTAAGTATCTACACTTGTTAATCAAAATGGGGGATTGTTCTAAAAATTTTGAGACACAAACATAACCCCAATTGATGCACACAACAAAAAAGACATAAAACTATAGAAGAGCAAGCGACTAGGAAACTTACCAAAATTGTCTCAAGAAGCTCTCACAAATGGTAAGCTATCAGAATTATATGGTGAAATAAGGTAAAACCTCTACTTTATGTATTTTCACTTATAGCTACCACACATTGTTTTTTTAATACATAGTGCAATAAAATATGCCAACCACCACATGGGCAAATCAATTGATGGGGTCATCTTAAAATCATCATGTAGTACAAGAAATATTGCATGATATTTTTCCTATTTATCAAATGTATTCCTTTAAGTTATGTGATTAATACCCAATCAACCAATGTTCCTCCTCTCTTTCAAAATACAACTTTTTTTTGTTTATTTTGTTTCAATGAATTAAAAATGTTTAAATCATACTTTTAAGTTTGAAATCAATTTTTAAAAGACTTTCCTAGCATTAAAGTACCTAATCTGGGTCATAGCCATAAGTTTAAGGCAAACAAGCCTAGTAGCCCAATATGTTATCCAACCAAGGTAGTAGGAATTAGATAGTCTAATCTTGCTCATAACTATATGTACAGTTGCCAAATTAATTCACGATGTCATCTATGGTTGGAAGTTATCTCATTCACTTGGAACGGATTGAGGAACCTATATACGTACCACTTATGCTTCTATCACATTGAAGAAAATTCATTAACCACAACCCATCTTGAAGAATTTATCACAAAATAGCATTGTGAGAGCAATGAGCACTTCTTGCAATAATGTAAACATATGTTAGTGTCACAAGAAACTCTATCACAATAGATAATGTCTTGAAAGGGAGCTGGGGGGGTCACCTTATAAACGAGTTAATGAAACACTATTCTAGACTAAGTGACTTACACTATGTACAAAGGCATTAATGTGTATTGGGGACTTTTAAATTCTAAATGGAAACATGCATATGTACAAAAGTGTGGCAAGAGATTGTGAAAACCCTTGTATTACTTTAAATATTAAATGGGCGATTTTTAAAAAAAATCGCTTCCATGAATTAGTTTGCAAAGTGACTTTCTTGGGTATGTGATAGAAATATTCTAACGATTTGGTTTCTCTAGATCAATAAACCCTTCTAAATAAGTTCCTTAAGAGGAGAGTTACATTGCCCTTCATTAAATTAGGAGTTGAATGACATGTCATTTGGTTTTTCAAATTGTATGGAGAGGTAAGGGCAAATCTCAAATAGACATTGACACCACAATGAGCCATGAAAAACCCAAGCTCAAAGATAGTTTTCATTTTGCTATTTTGCTCCCTCGTTCGAAGGTAAGCCTCATTAAATGAGCTTTCATTTTGCTATTTTGCTCCCTCCTTCGAAGGTAAGCCTCATTAAATGAGCCTTCAATGGATACGTTAGGTGGGAATGGTAAAGCCTCATTAAATCAGCTTTCAATGGATACGTCAGGTGGGAATGGTAGAGCAAAAATGAAATAGATTTTTTTAAAATGTGAGCAACGTCCAAAGAGATTCCCATTCAATGGTGGCGCGTAGCATGGCTCCTTTCAACATAATTGAGTAGGAAGTTTCCAAGGAATATAGGTGCCTTCAATGTTTAGGGGTACACAACAAAGCTTAAAACCAAAAAAGGAAAAAAAGTACCCCGACATTACTCATTTCTATATAAGTACTATTTGACCAAGTCAAAGCATCAACATAGTGTTGAATATTGTTGTCATATATATTAGTGATCCTCGTCTTGAAATAGTTTAAGAGATTAACGTGCTGGAATATCTCAGATTGCCAACGCAGTTTTCCGCCGAAAGCTAAAGCTTCGCTAAAAGAAATATGGTTTTGTCTTTTAAGGGATAATTTAATATTGTGTCTTTCGTAGTCAACTTTTTAACGTTATATCTTAATCTTTTAGATGGGCACGCAGATAGTTCAATGAATGTTTTGGCGCATGCAACTGAAATAATAACTTAGTCATCCACTCTTAATAACTTAGTCATCCACTCTCAGCATGCAATGTAAGGAATGCTTGGCAAAACAAAACTCTTTCGAGCTTTGTCCCTTTTAATATGCCTTCCTAGGCTGCTTTTCACAGTCAACCCACTCACAAAAAGAGATGTTCAGCTATTATTTTCGTGCAGAGTCAGCTCCATGCTCATCTCTACAAGCTCTGCTTTCGCTTTACCATCGCGTGCGCAGCAGATTATATACTTTGTCGGATGTCTTGCCCTGACGATAGATTATCATCATGCTCTCAGCTCCCTACACCTTACAAACTTCTCGCACTGATATATAATCAGCTATGCTTTCGATCCATCTCATGCACTCGCTCCTCGTAGCAGCTTGCAAGATCTTCGATTTCCCAGAGTTGTAAGAACGGGCCGCTGGTTGCCAGACGAAGACGAGAGGCAGGAGCTAGCACAAGCTCATTTGTTATCTCATCTCTTCTGCAGTTCTTCCCATGGTCACGTGCTATCGGTCGAGGGAGTTCTACATAGACACGACATCCTTGCATTGGCGGACCGCTGTCGAAATGGATTGAAGGGCACATATGGCAGTATGAGTCACGTAAGAACAGCTGCAAAAGACGCTCGACGAAGAAATTGGCCATGTACGTCTCGTCTTCATCTGGTGACCAAAGGCAGTTTCTCATCAAGATCGTGTCAGAATCAACGTGAATGAAGGCTTCAAGTAAAGACGGGGTGAAGGTATTTCATGACTACGCTATTGCAGAGGAGGTGGACGATCGATTGAACGGGGTTACCGTTTGCAAGCGATTTTAAGGACTGCCAAGCCTGTGTATGATGCAGCTTGCATAACGTGCTGAGAACCCTCCCTCGCTCTTATCAAATGTGGTGAGAACCCTCCCTCGCTCTTAGCCTCTTATCAAAACTTATGAGTTGCATGGGGTTTAGATTGCAGCTTGCCCTCGCTCTTATCAAAACTTATGAGTTTCATGGGGTTTAGATTGCAGCTTGCCCTCGCTTTTCATGTGGTTTAGGTTAATTACCACAATAATATCGATTTGTTGGAAATTCCTTTAGTATGACAACTAATTCCTATAGTATCTATTTGTATGGGGTGAGATACTCGCTCAACTTTACTATATTCCTATTTGTTTTGGACCATAGTGGTTAATTAACCTGTGTTTGTCCATGGATTATTTGGGTTAATTAATTTATTTTAAGCTATGCCTAAGAAGAGTGCACATTCTTTAAGAGGGTAGGATTGGAACCCACAATGTTCTCTTTCCCACGTGTGAGCCCTACCACTAAGCTAGAGAGTAGAAGAGTATATCTAGTCACTCCTACCATTCTACCTTGTTTGGCTTCTCTGATTTAAAGAAGATGCATAGAGTTTGGTGGTGAACATTTTCCACTTACTATTTGGGGTGTTGTCTTTACTTCTAAGTGGAAATATGAGTAGGAGTTTCTCCCTTTCACTTATACCGACCCCCACATCTTGCTTTTCTTCTTGAGCGAATTTGCTTTAGCAAATCAATGCCCATGTTAAGCTTCCCCTTTCAAACATCCCCGTCGCTTATGCACTTGATTGGATTGATTCATGTAAGGGATGTATTAGCCTTTGGTATGCTTGTAGCTCATGTAAGCCTTTTTGTGTGGAGCTTTTGGACTTATGCACGTCTTTTGGGCACTTCACCCTCAATTATTTGTGGCCATCTAATCCCAAGCTTACAATTGGATCCCTTTCACTTTGTTTGTGCAACTTGGAGAGGATGGAAACGCATGACCTTGGAGACCTCTCTACTAATAGGATTCCAAGAAGCAATCAAGACCTTTAATTTATGCTTTGAGTTCAATAAAGGCATTGAACTATCACCAAATTTTTGAAGGTAAGAAGATTTCCAATACGGGTGGCTCATATAAAATCATTATACTAGATAATAGGCATCAGATGGTGGTAATGTTTGACATGAATACCTTGACAACATCTATTATGGACTCTACAATAGGAAGCTTGCAGCATTAAAATAAATGGTCCCTCTTCCCCCTCCCCCTATAGTAGTGCCTCCTTCTTTAAAGACCCCTTCAATGGTCCCCATTCCCCCTCCCCCTTTAGCATGTGCCTTCTTCTTTAATTATCCCCTTCTATGTAAGTGGTCCCTCTCAATTGAAACTCCTCCCTCCCCCCTTTATCCCTTAGTTTAATCATGCCCTTTCCCTCTTCCTTTTCACCCCTCTTCTCATCCCAACAACTAATTAATGGGAATTTTTCGATATATGGGGAGACATACTCCACCCATTATCACATAGGCATGCTAGCATCACACTCATACATTAGATTGGCATAAATAACAATTTATGATTACTCATGAAAACTTGTCATCCACAATGAGACACCTTGTGATAACCAAGCTGGGTTGAGTATGGGTACCTTGCCCTTGCCTGCATTTTGTGGGTTCTTCTACTCAGAACATCGGCCATTATCTTCACTTATAACTATCTCTAGCATTGTTGTCAAGTTGGGAATATTGTGCTATTGTGTCCCTATATAGCCTTAACATACGATAAGTACCAAGGTTAGTACCTTTCTACATGTAACCTCTCGACTTCCATTGGTTAGCTACATATGGGAAGTTGGTCTCTCCCAAGGCACCTTCTCTATAATCATAAGGGTCTAAGGTTGCATAACCTTAATTTGGAGCCACTTAGCCATGCATTGGCCATAGCATCTTCCTACATCTAGCCTCTTTACTTCCATTGCTTGGCTACATATTGCCATGGCACCTATGTTACACATTTTTCACAATCTTTAGGGCTTAAGGTTGCATAAGCTTTGGCCATGGATTGGCCACTTGTTTCCCCTCAAAACCACATAGTACTTAATCATATAGATTCCATCTCAAATTTTCTTTTATCTCTAGTTTACAAAATTTTTAAAGGTGAACATTTGATAAATCAAGACTTGGATTAAATATTAATTGGTTTTCTATTTTCTATGCCATAGCTCCTTATAACAATAAGACATAGACTTAGCTTTAACAAAGTGAATGTAGCTTTCTTAGAGGTTATTAACCATAAGCCCCCATGATATTAAGATGGTGCTGACCTGTTGCTTTCCTCAAAGAGTATCATGATTTTGCATCACGCATAAGATGACATGGCATATGCCATCAACCCCCATAAGACCTCTTTCTAAGACCCCCCCCTCCCCTCGCCAAATCCCCATAAAGTGTGAATCTTCTCTTCCCATTCAATATCCTAAACCCTTTCTTGCATTCAACCAACTTGTCTCTCATTTCCCATTCAACCCCCATTAAGGCCTCTTTCTAATACCTCCCTCGCCCCCTTTCTTAACTCATGAAAGAACATTATGTATGTGGATGTTGCAATTGCAAATGCAATGGGGAATAGAAGTAAGAGTTTAGAGTTTAAGGATTAAGGATGCATCATTTGGTAATAGCCCAATAACTGCCACTCCTTGCAACATATGGCACTTGCAGATCCAAGTCAAAAGGGAACTTGGCTCTTAGTCTTTAGCTCTAACAATGCACCATGAATCCTTATTGTTTGATCTCACGCAATAAAAAATATAGGTGAAGACTTGAATTCCCAAGTCTTTCTTTGTCTATTATCTAAGGTCCATAAAGATAGCATCATGATAGTAGTGCAATAATTCCTAGCTATGCACCATCACAACAATGATCATGTAGTATTGGAAGCTTAAAACCTCTTTATCTAGATTCTCTAGTGCTATTCATAACTAAAAATAGAGATGATTATAAAAAATATTCCATGAGACTAATAATCATCCAAATCATGAATAACGTAGCATCTTATGACATGGATTCAATCTATTCTTGACACTTGTGATGCAATTGTTGATTTTTTTACAAAGTATATCTATGGGTGAGGAATTCAATGAGATCTCATAATGGAAACTTAATTGTATTTAATGGATACATTGGATATGAGGACACTTCTTGTGGCTTTGCCTACAAGTCATGCATGGATTGCCATGGAAAACTATGATTTCATAAAGGAGATTTCGTTTTGATAGTGGGTGTATGGAATATTTATAAGCTAATCGCTAAAAAATGTTGGATTATAGAACAATGTCATCTTCAAAGTGTGAAAGGATTTTTAATTTGTTTTTTAGAAGCATACAGTTTATAGCTTTCAAAAATATCTTGAATTGATGTGGTATCTAAATATCTATTTGTTTCTTGATCCCTTTATCTCTTTTAGTAAAGTGTTCCACCCAAGGTGAGACTTATCTTATATAAGCAAAGGCCAAACCTATTAAAAGATTTTAACTATATTGACTCTAGTACAAGGGGGAAATTAAGCATAACTGGCTTGACAATAGAATACAACTAGAATGTTGATAGAAATCAATGCTGTAGGTTGCACAAATCTCATTGAAGTATTAAATCCATTGGAAAAAGGGAGCAAGGTATGCCAAGAGTAAGAGAAATAGGCATAGAAGACCATAGAGGAAGGCTATATAGAGAGCAGCAACAAGCAATAAGTCATTAGAGCTTTGCGTACAATCATAGAGACATTAGAAGGTAAAATTGAGCTTCAATAAGTACATTTGTAATAATAAAACCTTATAGAGATATAGTCATTTGTCAAAGCTAAATGTAGCCAAGTGGGCTGCTTATTATTCTTGGGATGGTCACATGCATTCAATAGAAGGATATTTTTAAATCATATTTTTAACAATAATATATCTATAGAGAGGTATCATAAAAACATTTGGAAAACACATTATAGATAACTATAGAATAAGTGTGCCTTTTGTATATGGTTTACACATAATTACCCCCTCATGTTATTGTTAGGCTAAAACATAGCCAAATGGGCTACTTATTATTGGACACACTTGAAGAGATGATGCGTATATCGCAAAAAGTCTTACCATGGGTACATGCCGTCTAGCCTTGGAGGTGGGATATAAGAAGTCCACCCCATGGCTAGATGGGTCTACTTCATAGGTGCACATGCCTCCCATTTAAAGAAGGGAGAGTTTTTTCTTATTATCTAGTGCACATTTTGAATAGTTTTTTAAAATTTGATTCATACATGCATGCATTTTTTTCATGTCATGCATGTATAAAATAATTGTTTACCATGCATGCACCTTTCCATTTGTTGAGTCATGTGTCACGCAACAATTCTTATAAAAATGGTTCCATACATCCATGCATGTTTATACACTATACATGCATAAAACCAAGTATATGTGTTAGAGTGTGTTAGAAGTAAATAGTATAATGAATGCTAAGTTGTAGCATCTAGGGTAGGGTAACTAACCATCATGAATGGAATTTTCACTCAAAATACATCTGCATACCAAAATTTACAAAATAAAAAGGCCTCTGATTAGTGTTCCCTATTTTCAAGGGATGAGAGGGGGATTTTAGGTGCACCAATTAGAGTGCTCCTTTGTGTAAGGCAATGGTACATTGAGATGTACAAAAGTTCATGTTGAGCATTTATGGGTAGAGATACCTCTCACCCAATGTTTAGACTCTACATGATCTTCATTCCTATCCATTGATCCCATCTACAATCCAAGGGATACATTCAAACTTGTGGTAGAACCATCCAAGCCATTAGATCAAGGTATAGATCCAATGGATACCATCAAAGGATAGAGGGTCAAATCTAAACACTTGAAAACTTCAAGGATCTAATGGATGAGATCATAAGAGAAGGGGCTCATTTTAAGCCATCCATCTAGAAATAGATCCAAGGGTGGAGATCCGACAAAAAGGCACTGGAATTGGGGTCATTGATCTCAAGGAGATCCAAGGGTGGAGATATAAGAAAAAGGTACTTAAATCTGTACCATCCATTATGTACTTGAGTTTGAAGCATTGATCTCAAGTGCCTCCATCTACACACTTTTCAAGATGCACCTAAATCTAGACCCTTCATTTGATACTTTGATCTCCACCATTAGATCTACTAAGCTCTAATGCTCCACAACAAATGGTGACCTCCCCCCCCCCTTCTCCCTCTTTATTACACCTCTATTTTGTCAACCTTAGCCACTTTGGATCCCACCAAAGGTGCCTCCCACCAATTTGAGCATCCTAGGCCTTTGATCCATCCTCCTCCATCCAAAGGCCAGGGTTGATCAATTTCAAAATAAAGGTACACATGTCAGTTTTGTAAATGCTAGGGTATCTTTAGCCCATGGGTTACCATAGTGGGCTCACTTAGTCTTAACTTAAGCCATTTCTTAATCCATTACTTTTGAACTTTTGAGACCCCAATTATCCCTTCATGAAGTTGATCTTGTGGCTTGGGTCATTGTTTGCTTGGGTGTAGCCATTTTTGGTGAGGTTCAGGGACTTCTCTATATATAGGTATCTTGCATGACCCATAACTTATGCATTGCTCAGTGGAACTTGGCAAACTTTGTCTTCAAGTTATAGTACACATTCCAAACTTGAACATGAACAAAAAATTATGGAATAAGGATATGGAACAAGACAGTTAAAGCATTACAAGTGCTATGTTGCATGTGAAGCATAAATCTTGAAGACTATAGGATATAGCAATTTATTCAAAAACATCAAAATTTTATTCTATACATACATGCAACCAAGTAATCATTCAAAAGTACACTACATGATCTTCTCCTCAAGCCAAGGACACATGTAAATGAGAACATTAGACATGGGTTAATGAGACTCCAATGTTGTGTAAAAGAGATGCATACCCATTTGAGTGCACGCTCCATAACTTTTTTTTTATTTGTTGAAAACCAAAACGGATTGAAAATTGGGAATGCAAACTAGTGGGACTACTACATGGTGGTCTTAAAGCATTGATAGTTGTTGGTATTGGTATCCAGATTCACCCTAAAATGGAAGAAGTTGGAAAAGTGCAATTTGAGCATGTGAAAAGATGTTTTAATAAATCCAACACTTTTTACAATTTTGAATTGTTTCTTTTTCCATGCACTAGCTTGCTATATGGCTTATAAGCATGCCAAAGGTCATTGCATTTCAAAATATACAACATCAAACCCGATAGTGTGCCCTTTAGCCTATTTGCATTTTGAACATTTATGGCAAATTGCACTTGTTTAGGATACCCAATGATGCTGACGTGTATCATTCGGAGGGGGGAAAATCGGTGGCTGAAACTTTGCTACTCCCAGGAATTTCAATTTTTCACATCTCCTACCCATCAAATCTTGGAAGATTAAGTACCTATAACCTGCCCTGCCTTGTAAACATCTTGCAACCCACATGCACGTCGACGTGACCTTGCGCA
Organism: Dipteris shenzhenensis; assembly: GCF_047967505.1. Lineage (NCBI taxonomy): Eukaryota > Viridiplantae > Streptophyta > Polypodiopsida > Gleicheniales > Dipteridaceae > Dipteris > Dipteris shenzhenensis. Next base: position 24,334,948 of record NC_141619.1, read on the forward strand.
GACTTTGGTTTGCCATTTTCTTCTTTCGGGTAAGTTGTCTTCTATTCTTTGCTTGCCTCACCAGCTGGGTTCTCTAGGTCTATTTTGGACTGATCATGGCCATGGCATCAATGGCAACATGCAGCTCACCATGGCTGGCAAGAGAAGTAGATAGAGGCTACAAGACAGGAAAGTTAAAAATCCAAGTCAAGGCACAAGGAATAGAGTGCGCGTTGAGGAAAGCCTTGCCACGATATCGAGTTGGCAACAGAAGACACTTTTGCAACATCTACGAAGGGAGAAACAACAAGAAGAAAGAAGACTCCTTATAGAGTAGTAGCAGCAAGAAGCCTGTAAACAAAGGAGAAACAACTTGGGCGTACAATGTCAAAGATGTCATCAATCAGAAGGACCAAAGTGGCTCCAACAGTTGAACATAGAGTAGAAGCAATGCACGATCATCCCGATCCGAGAAGTCTATGGGCTTCAATAGAATGCAAGAAAAGGAGAGATAGCCTAAGTACGAAAGTCATTGCTATAGTGATGACGTTTTGGCAGGAAAATATGAGAGTTTCTCCCAAATAGAAAGGACATCTGGAAGAAGCAGATGGGATGCAAGGTGTTTGACGAGCGCATCATAA